>NC_029787.2:117544559-117587201 GCF_000816755.2 Arachis ipaensis
CAATATAATATAATTTCTAATCCAAATATAAATAAATAAATAATGGTCTAGTGCATAGCGTAACCGTCTTCAGTGTAATGTTTGGGAGGAACACTATATCATATTCTAGAACTAAGTTGGGTTGGTCTAGTGGTTAACTCACTAGTCCATTTTTTGGTGACTGAAAAGAAAATAAATAACAACCAAGAAAGAAAAAACAAACAAGAAATTGCTTAAAAAAGATAGTCATGCTGAATACTATTCTCAAACTCTTTCTAAAGCAACGGAAGCTCTACTTGGGGAGAAAGAGTTCTCATTGCAGTCTTTGCTATAGTATTTGTTACTGTGTTTGCATATCTCAAGATCAACCGGAGATCAGCACGTCATTTTCAAAACATGATATCTCGAATTTTCAAAACGAAAGGATCAATAAAACTAGAGCAATCCTGTAAATTATTGACAATAGTAAAGACCTTCACACAGTTTATCTCACATTTAATATCTGTTTGTCCCGAATCTCAGGCTAAAAGAAAGCCTCTCCAAATAGCAAACAACTCTCTTTGCAGAATACTATGACTTTCAATTGTTCCCAAACAGCCTCATTGTCACCTTCCCTTCCAATCTCTGCTAACACGAGTAAAACCAACCCGAGCACCATTGCCAGAATAGCTTACAATTAATCTTAAAAGTATCCACCGAGGGCAGGGACGAACATACGCGGCGGCCGGGGGGGGGGGAAGCGAAGTCCTCGGCCCCCCAACTTTTTTAAAAAAAGATTAATAGTAATAAGTTATTAAGTATGATTTATTTTTTTTTTAAATTTATTTAGTATTTAGTCTAATATAAATAAAAGTCCAGCCTAACCTAAATATTAATGATTTCTAATATCTAAAAAAAATAAGTAATAATATTAAAAAAATATGAAAAGATATTATTACTAATATTTTTTAATTAAATAAATTTTTTTAGATCCCATAAAGTGAATTTTTTTCTTCTTGTGAGCGTCCTTCTTGATTCATTTGGTATTAATTCTCTCTGTTTCAATTATTACAAATGAGAGATCTTTTTCAGTGATGAATATTGTGAATAATAACTCATAAACAAAATGAAAGGTTAATTTCTTGCTAATTGTCTTTTAATTATATTGAAAAGAAAATTGCTAAAAAATTTGACACAAATTCTATTATCGATAAATTTTATGATACGAAAAATCGACCACTTCGTTAATAAAAAGTACATACATATTTTTTGTACTTTAAAAGATATTCTCTATCGATATATTTTTGTAATACATTTTACATTATATAATTTTTTGTATAATTTTTTAATATTATATATGTTATTGGCCCCTCCAAAATAATATTTCTGGATCCTTCCCTGCCGAGGGGGAATCCAAGAGCCACTAATGGTGAAGAGGGATAGACACTCGTTGCAACTCAAAAATATTCCGGAGCTCCTTTTCCAAGGACAAAGCCATACTAGTTACGTTGTCCATGGTCCAAGGTTCGTGGGGATGAAAGATCTCGTTATTCCTCGAACGCCAAATCCACCAGAGACCAGAAAATAATCTAAAGGGGCGTTGTTTACTATTTTGTAAGAACCAACTCATTAAATCCAGTGGTTGACAGGAGATCCCTAAACCTTGCCAAACTAGTTGGGCTTTTGGACAATCTCGAATGCAATGTAAAACCGATTCCTGACCTGAGAAAAATCGTGGAAAACTATCCGTGTGCAAAATGTCCCTCCTAAAACGAAATACAGCAGTAGGAAGAGCCTCCTGAAGACATAGCCAGGCTAAGAATTTGTAGGGCCGTCAAAATGGGCCAAGCCCATCGGGCTGGCCCGTTTACCCATTTAAATGGGCGGACTTTTGCCTCTAATTTAGGCCCATTTAAATTTCGGGCTAAACGGGTTGAGCCCGATTAACCCGAAAAAAATTGCGGGTTAAATGGGCTAGCCCGCGGGCTAAATGGGGGCCCGCATAAAATTTAGTTTTTTTTTTTTTAACCAAAATTTCAGATTTTGGCCAAGCATCATTGAAAAAAAAAATTACCCGACCCGTACAAAAATAACAAAAAGACCAATAGTCCAATATTATGAAGATAAAAAAACCCTTGAACCCAACCCAAAATATAACCCAACCCATATACAATATAAGACTAAGAGTACAAAATAAAAAAAACTCTCAACACTCACTAGAAATTGTAACGTACAAAGGATGAAAGGAAAAAGAAAAATCACCCGAGAGTAACCATAGCCCATGCCAATATACCCATCAGCCCATAATCCAATAATCTATATCACCATATGCCCTAATGCTAAATCAGTAAATCCCTAATTCTTCAATCTCCGTTTCTTGTACACAGCAAGTGAGCAAACGTTCAAAGGAAAAAGAGAAAGCACACTAAAGTAGCATAAATCCCTAATTCTTCTGCACAGCACCACAACTTCACAAATTTATTTTTTATGCATGTGTTCATCCTTCTTCGGCGACAGTAACTTCTTTGTCGGTGTCATCGATGAGCATCCCCACCATTAAAGCCTTGCGAGGCTCTCATCACCGTTAGCCCTTCAGTTTTCATTACCTCATCCATTCTTCAGTCAGCTTCTACTCTTCGTTAGTTTTCGTAGCCTTCAGTCATCACACTCATCAATTTTTAACCAACTATTGTAAGATTACTTTCTTCAGTTCTTGTCTTAATAATAAAATATGCATGTTATTTCTTTTCTCACAAATCTTAGGTTCTCAACATTTAGATGAATAGTACGACACTAACATCAATTATTTATTTATTTATGTATTCTGTTTTGTTCTGGGTTATTTTGGGTTATAATAAGGATTAATCTGATTCTGTGTTTTTATTTTTTGTTAGTGATTTAATTTGGAGTTATGGATGACTATGCAAGATATATTGTTGATCCAAATGCTGAGGTAGAACAAATTTTTTTGGACTCAGACTCAGACTCTGATGATGACTTTGATGATCTTGTTGACGACAAAGTCTCGCCCGAAGTAACTCAAGCGACACCTCTTGTAAGTATTCCACCTGCTGCTATTGATGGGTCAAATGCTAAAAAGAGAAAACGGTTAACTACATCTAATGTCTGGGATAGCTTTATAAAAATAGTTGGGGAAGATGAAAAAACAAGGTGCAAATGTAAAGGGTGTGGAAAAGAATACAAAGGTGGGGATAGTACTCATGGTACCTCTACATTGAGACGGCATATCCCTGTGTGTCGTGAACTTCCCAAATTTCATGATTTGGGAAAAATGATGCTTGATGAAGCTGGGAGGTTAAGGCTAGACAAGTTGATCCTATGGTTTTTCGTGAAAAAATTGCAATAGCAATCATAGAACATGATTTGCCTTTCTCATTTGTTGAGTATAGAAGAATTAGGGATGTTTTTAAGTACTTGAATCCTGATGCTAAGATGTTTTCTCGAAACACTGCTGTAGCTGATATTTTTAAATTTTATATTGCTGAAAAAGAAAAATTAAAATGTCAGTTAGGGAAACTTCGAAGTAGGATATGTTTAACTACTGATATTTGGACTTCATGCACAACAGAAGGTTATATGACTTTGACTGCCCATTATGTTGATTCACGATGGAAATTAAATTCTAAGATACTCTTATTTTCTCACTTGCCCCCTCCACATACGGGACATCAATTAGCAAATAAAGTACTTGAGTTGTTATCTGAATGGGGAATAGAGAAAAAAATATTTTCAATAACCTTAGACAATGCTTCATCTAATGATAGCATGCAAACTTTACTCAAGCAAAACCTCCTTTTAAGTGATGGGTTATTGTGTAATGGGAACTTTTTTCATGTGAGGTGTTGTGCTCATATCTTAAACTTGATAGTTCAAGATGGGTTGAAGGTTGCTAGTTCTACTTTTCATAATATCAGAGAGAGTATCAAGTATGTGAGAGCATCGGAGGCACGGGCTATTCAATTTAGAGATGTTCTTAAGTCACTTGAAATTTCTGACATTAGAGTGAACTTAGATGTGCCTACTAGATAGAATTCTACTTTCTTGATGTTGGAGAGTGCTTTGAGATGCGAGCGTGGTTTTGTTAGACTCTCTTTGAAGGATAACAATTTCAGAGATTGTCCGTCGGAAGAAGAGTGGAAAAGAGGAAGAGAAATCTGTAAATTTCTAAATCCATTTTATAAAATTACTACCTTGATGTCTGGTCAATCTTATCCTACTTCAAATTTATATTTTATGCAAATTTGGAGGATTGAATGTTTGCTGAAAGAATTCTCCATTAGTGAGGATGAGGTCATAAGAAAAATGGTGCAACCAATGAAAGCCAAATTTGATAAGTATTGGAGCGATTATTCCATAATTCTCTCTCTAGGGGCTATTCTTGATCCTCGAATGAAATTTCATGTTTTGGAATATTGTTTGAATAAAGTGGATCCATGTACTGCTAATGAGAAATTGACCATCATCAAGAAAAAGCTGTATTTGTTGTTTGAAGCATATTCAGAAACTTTGTCACATAATGCCTCTTCTAATGCTTCTGGTGGTCAAATAAGAATTCCAACTTCTAGAGAAGATGATTCACTTTCATTTGATGTGCATGATGTAAGTTTTATCTCTGTTGTGCATTATGTTAATATAATTTTCTTTTATATGTTTATATCAATATGTTACTTTTTTAATTGTTTTATTATTTTTTTTGAATATTGTAGGAGTTGAGAAATATAAATTTTCAAACTAATGCTTCACAAAGAAAGTCTTCGTTAGATATCTATTTAGAAGAGTCAACTCTTGATATGAACTCTAAAATAGATGTCTTGCAATATTGGAGGTCTCAAGCCCATCGCTTTTCTGATTTAGCTTCCATGGCTTGTGATGTGCTTAGTATTCCAATAACTACGGTAGCTTCAGAGTCAGCCTTTTTAAATAAGTATAGAAATTCTATTTTGGATACGAATGTACAAGCTCTTATTTGTGCTCGTGATTGGATACATGGATATGTAGATGATGGTAATTCACTTTTTAAATTTATTTTGTTAACTTCTATTGGCAATAAATAATGAATGACTTGCATATTGTATTTATTTAGTTTTCTACTAACTAACTTTAAATTGTAGATGCTGAATTTGAGTGTCAAAATGAAAGTGACAAAGAACATTATAAAGATAAAGTGGATTCAATTAATATGATGCCTGGTATTTTATTAGTATTGTCTAATTGTTTCAAACCATGCATTTTTTAATTCAATTCTATGAAAATTCTTTTTCTGCCACTAAGTCACTAACTTTTATTTGATAATTTATTTTTCTTTCTATTGCAGGTGTTGACTAAATTGGTGGATGGGATAAAAGATTTTGGGGATTACATTGCTTGCTGCTTTTGTAAAATATTTGCATGCCATGTAATCTGTTAAATACTTTCTTTTTACCTTTGTGTGGCTTTTTGGTAGAATTATGATGTTGCTATGTTGGTTTATAATAGTCTATTAACTATATGAGGGGAATTACAAATACCTCTTTAATTAGAAATATTAGAATTAGAAATATGGAATCACTAATTGGATGTGAATGTGGTTCTGTTTTGAGTTAAAACAACAAATTTAGAATATAATAGTTACTAAAATTAAATGTATTTAATTGTTTACTAGAACTTTAATTTTATTTGTGCCAAACAGGATTTTTTTGTCCAAATATGTACACCAATTTTTCTCCTCAAAATTGGATTTTTTTAGCTTTTTTTTTAAAAAAATTTCAAAAAAAAAAATTTCAACAGATAAACGGGCCAGCCCATTTAACCCGTTGGGCTGGCCATAAACGGTCCGGGCTATAAAATTTAGGCCCGCGAACAAAGTGGGTTTAAATGGGCTAGCCCGTTTAACCCGTGGGCTAATCGGTCTGGGCTTAAATAGGCTGGGTTGGCCCATTTGACAGCCCTAAGAATTTGTGCTTTTTCTGGAACATGTTGACGCCAAAGTCAAAGCCAATTTTTCCTGTTCTTCAAACTAAACATCTTCTTAGTGAGCCACAAATAACAACTATGAGCACCATAAACCTTTGAAACCGCACCAGTCCAACACCAACCGACCTCTGAACCAGCTTGAACATCCGGGTTGTAAGAGTTAATGTTGCTCTGCAGAGACTGATTCTGAGGAGAATAGATATTCTCAAGGTTCCACTATCCAGATGACCAAAGGTCCAATATCCGGATATCCGAATAAGAAATGTTAACATAATCCATCTCATGACACAGTCACCCCTCTCATCTCCATTTAGAAAACCCAAAGTTCTATTCCAAATCCCCAATGCTCCAAATAAAACCTTCCTTTAAGATATCCCAAGCTCGACATATACTCTTCCAAAGTGTCGGGGATTGGCCAGCGGCAAATCGTTAAATGGAGCTTAGTATCGTGACAGATTAGTCTTTAGTCTGCTGGACTGGAGGATAACGTGGAAAACAAAAAAAAAAAAGAATATCATACTCTGGCGTTCCAATAAATACATAAAAGTGGAAGAATTATTCTCCACATCCAAGCAATTTTAGCATCCAAGTTTATCAAAGTAATTTAGAGTCACGCGCTTCTTTTTTTCGTTTTCTTCTCTCCCTGCACTTCTTCCATGATGTTACGTCTTCTTCTTCTTCTCCTCCTTTTTTATTATTTTTCACTTTCGTTACCGTCATCACCACCACCACCACCAGCACCACCACCTGCTCCTCCTCTTTCTTTTTATTTTCTCATTTTTTGTTCATGATTCAATTTTTGATTGCTTGCATGTTTTCGAATTGAGTTTGTGTGTCGCAATCATTAAATAATTTCGGTTCATCCTGGATTTAAATAAGGTGCACTTGGTTTGTGCTTGTTTTGAAACGAGTTTACATTCTGAATTTAATTTTCGGTTCATTTCTGAATATAATTTCGGTTTATTTTTTTAATATAATTTTGATTTATTTATGAGTGAATTATTTTATTATAATTCTTCTTGTTTCACTATCTTGAGAGGAATAAGACCAAAAAAAAGAGAAGAAAAAAAAAAGAAATAAGAAGAAAAAATTCCTCAAAACTTCTCATAATGTTCTTTTTCTTGTTTTGTTCATCTAATCAAACAAAAAAGAACAAACACATAATGCTGCAAAATCACTTGATGGATTTGGATGTGTTTTTGTTCATAATTCAATTTTGTTTGTGTGTTTATATTCGAATTAAGTTTGTGTGTCGCAATCATTAAGTAATTTTGTAACACCCTGTTGCCCTAAGCCTTACCTCTAGCCATAAGGCAAAGAATAACAAAGTGTCACGATAGTTCTAAAGCTTATACATTAATAAATATAGAAGGAGATAATAACACTAGGAGCCCAATGAAGGAATAAAGTTCAAAATCGCATAAAGCGGATTTACAAGCGCGAGGCGTCCACATACGATAACTAAAAGCGTAAAGGCACATGGTACAACATGAAACTTAATATAATAATAGTCAAGATAGATATACATAAGTGTAATAAACAAAAAGAACTCTAGTTGTAGCCCGCAGAGTTTAGGCCAACTAGTTACAAACAGAAAAATATAGAGTCTTTGAGTTAAAACAGCTTATACAACTTATCTCTCATGTAAGCCTCTAAGACCATAAAGTCTAAAATAGAAAGGGTGAGAGAAAATACTACAACAAAATAAAACAGAAATAAACTAGGAAGAAACCATACTCCGCTCTATCACCATGTTCGCAATTTCACCGAGGTGAATTACGACCTGCATCTGAAAACCAATAACAACATATGGTATGAGAACCGGAGGTTCTCAGTATGGTAACTGTGCCTAATATATAAGATGTAAGGTTCCGGGATGCCGAAGGCAATCCTAGAACTTCACATTGATACAGATATTCAAGCTTAGCAAAAATAAATAACTTAAACCATAAAAAATATACAGGGTTATCTAAACTTAAGGGATGTTCTAAATAAAACTAGTCACACCGCTGTATCCCACAGCCTTCACCAACCTAACCTCCGTGCGATCCCATCGCCACTGCCTACCTAACCTCCTCAGCACCAGACAATCATAAGTAATGCAAGGAAGTAATACACAGTTAATATTCAAATATAGCAAGTAATTCAAGAAGCAAGTAGGCATGTTATACATTTAGGCAAACTCAATTAATCAAAGCAAACAAGCACATAAGAGATGCATATGATGAATGCCTGTCCTATTGGCTCGTGATATCACTTGTTGGTCCGTAAATGCCAACCCGACACATCCCCCCGGATGTAGCCTTTTCTGCCATGCCAGAGATATAGTGCCCTGCACACTCATGCAGCAGCAAATCTGCTATGCCAGAGATATAGTGTCCTGCACACTCATGCAGTAGGGAGTCTACTACGCCAGGGATATAGGCCCCGCACACTTCATGCAACAGAGAAGGAAACAACAACAACAACTACTCATGTAGCAAAAAATTCTGCTATGCCGGGGATATAGACCTCGCACACTCATGCAGCAGAGAAATCTACTATGCTAGGGATCTAGGCCCCGCATACTCTCAACAACAACTACTCATGAGTGAAAGAAATCTGCTACCCCAGGGATATAGGCCCCGTACACTCTCATATAATCCAACAAGTTCATCATTCCTTTTTAGTTCTCAACTCATCATAACCATCACCGGCCCAATTTCTCAATTTATTATCAACTATCGCCACCTCTTAAGTTCTCTAAATCATCACCAATACAATACTCCGCCCGCTCAACCACAACTTCAGAAACCTAAGTCTCCATCTTCTAAACTCATAGAAATTCATCTATTTAAGTCTCTAACTCATCTTTAATATTATTAAGGCCTAATTATTAGTTATCAATCTTAAACCATAGATAAGGAAGTTTGGAAAGCTAGAGAACCCTTGAAAAGTGAAGAAAAAAAAAAACCATTTTTCAGCAAAACAGGGTGTATGCCTACGCATGCATTATGTATGCATACGCATACATACATTTTTGGCCCATTTCGCATACGTATACGGGCGTTCGCGTACGCATAGGTGCCAAACAGAATGGCACGTATGCTTATGGGTGGTATGCGTACGCATGCACTCCCAGACTTAGAGAAAATTCTGCAGAGTTGCAGAAATCAGTTTTAAACCCCCAAACTTCAAACGTTCATAACTTTCTCTACAAAATTCTAATTTCTACGAACTTTATATCAAATTGAGGATCTTTCAATGAACTTTAATTTAAAATAAATTTCAACAAATTTTGAAAACTGAGGCTAAAGTTATGATCCATCAAAATTCATCAAAAACTAGTTTTTACCAAAAATTAACTAGGTTCTCAAACTTCCAAATTTCACAACCAAACCAAACCAAACCAAAACATACCCAAAACATCACAAAACACTGCCACACACTACACTTTACCATTCCATATCATTTTCCTCAATTTCACACCTAAATCACTCAACCATTACACCATATATCACTACCAATCCATAATTT
Organism: Arachis ipaensis; assembly: GCF_000816755.2. NCBI lineage: Eukaryota > Viridiplantae > Streptophyta > Magnoliopsida > Fabales > Fabaceae > Arachis > Arachis ipaensis. Next base: position 117,554,007 of record NC_029787.2, read on the forward strand.
CCAATTCAATCATAAATCCACATTCATAATCATCATCAACCAACAACAACATCAACAACCAATACAAATACTCATAAATTCCAATAAGCATCACCATACAATATCTAACATTAACCAAATCCATGAAAATCTTTATTCCTCAAATTATCCTCATAAAACTCACTTTCTTTACCAATTGTCATCAACATCAATATTCATACTCCTCATCAATTAATCTCAACATTAGCAATCATTATCAATATCCATGTTACCACAATCAACATACACACTTATCAATATCAACCAACATCATAATACATCATTAACACCAATGACCCTCATACCCCGTATCAACATCACAATCATCATCAATTATCATCATTTATCATCAATTCAATCCTATTCTAAGGTCCACTAGCCTAAGTATCCAGAAACATTACATATTACATATAGGAAACCAAAATCATACCTTGACCGATTCCCAATATGCTCAAATACTAAGCTTGATTCCAACAAGCTTCCACCAAACTCCAAACCACCAAAGGCAAACCAAAAGCCACCACCAACTCCAAAAACAAGCTTCATACATAAAACATAACCATGCATTATCAACTAAAGCTCACACTACATCAAACTTCAAGGATATAGAGATTTATTACCTTATCCAATGGTGATTGGGGCAAAGTCCGACAATATTCTAATGCTAGATCACTCTTAAACAACCAAAACCAAAAAAATCTACTCAAAATCTATAACAAAAAATGCATAGAAACTAGGGTAGAAAAATGGAGCTTGGCTTGCGAGTTCTTACCACCAAAGCCTAGATAGAAACAAAGAGCTCAATAAGAGCTTCGTGTAGCCGCAAACGACTTGTCAATCGGAGCTCCGTAGCTTAAGTTATGGTCAATTGAAAAAGAAGATGAATAGTAACTTCTCTTCTCTTCTTCCTTCACCACCATCAGCGCCCCTGCCCCCAAAATAGGATAAGAATTAGCTGAATGCTCATTAAAAAGGGTTTATATATGTTGGGCTTGGACCCAATTTGGGTCCGGTGCAACCCGTGTGCATTTTAGGTTCGTTTGGCCCACTTTGGACAAAAACCTTTAAGATTAGTGTCCGGTTTTCAATTCTAAATTATTTTTTGTCATTTCAAAACAATAAGTCAATTTTCAAAATCTTATTTTTCAAAATACGTGGTACTGGACATACTAGAGCCAGTACTGTCGGCTTAAGCACCGGTACCCATTTTTACAAAAATTTTCTGTAAAAGATACATTTTTCAACTCAAACAAATTCATTGAATTCAAATTTCACCTTTATATTTTTAAATTTAAACTTCTAAAATTTGAATCTACTTCGGGCACTTAAAATTTATTATTATTAAAACGGTTATGCCGATTCTTACAAATTTCGGTTCATTCGGGATTTAAATAAGGTGCATTTGGTCTGTGCTTGTTTTGAAACGAGTTTACATTATGAATTAATTTTAGGTTTATTCTGAATATAATTTTGGTTCATTCTAAATATAATCTTGATTCATTTCTAAGTGAATTATTTTGTTATAATTCTTCTTGTTTCACTATCTTGAGAGGAATAAAACTAAGAAAAAGAGAAGAAAAATCAAACAAAAAAAGAAGAAACAAAAAGAAATCTTAAAAACTTCTCACCATGTTCTTCTTTTCTTATCTTGTTCATCTAATCAAATAAAAAAAAAGAAGAAACACATAATGCTGCAAAATCACTTCATGGATTTGGATGTATTTTTGTTCATGATTTAATTTTGTTTGTGTTTATTTTCGAATTAAGTTTGTGTGTCGCTGATGCGTGATGATTATGCCGATTCGGAATTTCACAAAATAAATTCCGTTGTAAGTATAGTCCAAATCGATAGATAACTCTCACAATCAAAGTTTAAAATAAAGATTGTCACAATCCAAAATAAAATAACCGGGAGTTTTAAATTTCGGGTCGTTTTTCCTCGGACTATGCAATTTGGTGCACACCCTTTTGGTTGTGAAATACGGGGATGGGGTTTTCAAGCATTGAAATGAAAATTTAAAAGAACTAAAGAATAAAAGAACTAACAATGGATCAAACGAAATTAATGCAATTTAGAAGAAAACAAGATCAAAACTAGTGAAAATGGAGTGCAATGTATAAAAGAGCCTTAACTTGGGAATGAGAGTTAGGGAATCCTATTATTGTTATAACCACAACTATGGCAACTATAATGAATTAATCTCACTTCGTCAACCCCTAACATCGAGGAGTAAGTCAAGCAAGCATAATTGACGTTAATTCGCAAGTCCTAGCTAACTTACTAATTAACTTAGTAAAAAGCTAGCATTAGCAGAAATAAGAGCAATTAACAACCCAAGAATTACCACTAAATGTCAGACATTATGACTCTAATATCATAGAAACTCATTTCCCAAGCCAAAGAGTGAAAATCTACTCAAAATTCATAATTGGTATTTTCACAAACACTTTGTGAACATAAAAGTAAAACATAGCGAATTGCAAAAGATAATGAAAACTATAACCAAACTATGCACAAAATCAACAATAGAAACTCAATCAAGCATATATAAATCATAAAATACCAAATTTATCAACAAAATATTCAAGAAATTAAAATTGAACAAACTAACAAAATGACTTCTATTATAAGAAAGTGAGAGTAATTGTAGTATAATTAGAGAGAATTAAAGAGTACTTACAACGAGAGAAAGCTAAATCCAAGATCAAAAATAAAATTATAAAGTTCTACTATGAACCCTAATTGAAACCCTAAGAGAGAATTGAAAGAAATCTATTCTAACCTACTCCTACTCCTAATAATGTATGTAATGTGTGTAATGGTGCCCTCTTTCATATCATGTGTTACCCCTTTGATATATACTCTAAATCAACTTCAGAAATTCCAAAATTAGGCCAAGAGGCCCCCAAAATCGTGAACCACGTGACTTTTTAATGAAGTCACGCGTCAGGACTTGTGCGTACGCACAGGGCTATGTGCGTACGCATAGAAAGGTGTGTATACGCACACTTAAGTGTGCGCTTATCCTTTGTTTTCTTTATGAAATTTCCTATTTTGCATGTTTTCTTCCACTTCTATCTAGCCATTCTTGCCTATTGGACCTGAGATCACTCAACAAAATATATCACGGCATTGAATGGAATAAAAGTGGAATAAAATTATTAATTTAAGTATAAAAAAGTATGTTTTCACATTTAGGCACAATTTAGAGAGAAATCACAAAAGTATGCTATTTAAGTGAATAAATGCAGGTTTATGTGATAAAAATTCACTCAATTCAAGTCAAAATTTACCATCAAATATGGATTCATCAATTTTTTCACAGTTAAACAATAGCATGTCCTCATGCTAGTCACAAACAAGGAGAAGGATCAAAGGGCAAACAACTTGTTAAATGAAACTATCTATATGCATGCAAGTATACTAAATGTTATCTATATCTATCTATGCTATAGTTTCCTATTGAATTGACAAAACATACAACCAAATTTCCAAGCAAGCATATGGACATATAGGGCTAAACAAAGAAATATTTCAATGCGATCAAAATCCAAAGAATTGATTTGAGTTTCAAAACAAAATGAAGCAACTTGCAAGAAAACATAAAATAGGAGGTGGAGACATAGAATTGAGAAACTGAAGTCCTCACCGGATGTGTATACACTCTAAACGCTCAGTGTTTAGGGTTTAATCACTCAAATCTCTTCTAATCACGCTTTCTAGGATTTGTTATTCATCTAACAATCAACAAGTATTTGATACATGTATGCAAATATCATGAGGACTTCTTAGGGTTGTAATGGGGTTAGGGTGAAGGTAGGATTAATATGGTCAAGTGGACTAATAAACTGGATCTACGATTAGCTCAAGTATCCCGACCAACCTATATCAACCTATTCACAAAAATGCATTCTAACTACCCATTCCTCTCTTTTTACACACATTCATGCATTGGTTCTCATTCAATTCACATATGCATTTCTTATTCATTTTTTTCTTTAGGGCAACCTTTGTCCCCTTTTTGTTATTATATTTTTTTTCTTTCCATTCATTCATTTTTTCTTTTCTTTTTTTTTCTTTCTATGACAAATGTATATGGTTAAAGTAAATTAACACATGAATGTGCACTCATTTTTCAAATTTTTCAATGAAGTACCTAAAATAAACTTTTGAACTTCTACCAATGTTTTTCACAATTTTTTCCACACTTAAATGACACACACACACCTTAACCTAAGCTAATCAAAGATGCAATTCAAGAAATTCCATGGCTTTATGCTTAGGGTTGTGATGTGGTAACAATTAGAAAAAAAGGAGATCAAAAAGCTCAAAAGCGGCTTACAATGGTATATATAAGGGTATGGATGGTGTGCAAAATTGAACTCGCACAACTTCATCGGCAAGTGCACCTGGTCGTCCAAGTAATACCTAAGGTGAGTGAGGGTCGATCCCATGAGGATTATTGGATTGAGCAAGCAATAGTTATTTTGCAGATCTTAGTCAGGCGAATAGAAAGAGAATGGTTGTTGTTGAATGCGCATAAACAAGAAAATAAAGAAAACAATAAAGAATTGATAAAGAAACGATAATAAGAAATCAGTTAAGGCTTTGGAGATGCTTTATCTTTCTGGATTAATACTTCTTACAGACTACTTTAACAATAAATGATTCATTCTATGGCAAAGCTATAAGTGATTAAAGGGAAGGGTTTAGTGAAGGTGTGAGGATGAATGAAGGATGAAGGGGTATTTATAGAGGCTAGGTGGGGTAGGGATTCGGCTATATGGGAGGGAAATATGGGAAGGGGGAAGGTTTGAATTTGAAGTGGGTGGGTTGGTGGGAAAAGTGATGGGATTGATGAAGGATTTTGGGAAGAGTGTGTATTGGGAAGAGGGAAAGGTGATTGGGATCTGATGAATGAATGTGGATGGGATATAGGGTCTAAGAAGAGAGAGAAGAAAGTGAGTGAATGATAGGTGGGGTAGGAGGAGAGTCTTCGGGACCCACTGGCTTGAAGCTTCAAATGCGAATCACCCTGCCCCTGCCTGGGCATTCAACACCAGTTTTGGGCGTTGAACGCCAGGTAGGGATACTTTTTTTTCTTTTTTGAGTTTGGTGGGGCGTTCAACGCCAAGAACGGGCGTTCAACGCCCATAGAGGACCAAAAGTGGTCTTGAGCTGCTCCATCAAGGGCGTTGAACACCCAGCTCTTGTTCCATTACTGGCGTTTGAACACCAATGAAGCTCCTTATGGGGCGTTGAACGCCCAAGCTTCTCCCCTTTTGGCGTTGGACGCCATTGATGGGTACCTCCAGGGTATTCGGTTTTCTCTCCTATGCGGTCCTATTCCTATTCTAGATGCTACACATGATCACAAATGTTACAAAGCAAGGGAAAACTATGGAAATTACTAGAAAATAACATAATATAGAATCAAACTAAAATAAACGAAAAGAAAGAGAATGAAAATACTATACTAATGGTTGGGTTGTCTCCCAACAAGCGCTTCTTTACCATCATTAGCTTGATGGATAGCTCCTTTATGGAGGTTCATAGGGGCTCAAATCTTCACCCCTCATGGTGAAACTTCTTCCTGTGCTCTCATGGATCAATTCCACGTGCTCTAGCGACAGGATCCGGCTCATAGTGTGTAGAATGACTGGACTTCTAGTGAAGATAACTCTCATGCCAGGTGAGAAGTCTTCAGTTGGAATCTTCTTGTTCCTCCAGCCTTTGGGTACCTTTTCGTTAGTGCCTCCTTCCTCAATAGCTGGTGATGAATGTCCAACACCAAACTTAGAGTTGATGTCAGGGGCCTTTGTAATACTCTGTACTGAGAGAGAGGGCTGAAACACTAAGTGTTGCACAATGGTACCTCCTATATTTGATGGAGTTAGGGTTGGGGATCTTGAACAGGATGTGATCCTCATGCAACCTCAGGATTAGCTCTCTTTTTTCCACATCAATCAAGGCCTTCACATTAGCTAAGAAAGGCCTTCCAAGGATGATGGATTCGTCTCTGTCCTCCCCTGTATCTAGTATCACGAAGTCCGCTGGGAGGTAAAGGCTTTCAACCTTCACAAGGAAGTTTTCCACCATGCCATATGCCCTTTTTAGGGACTTGTCCGCCATCTCCAGTGAGATCTTGGCAGGCTGCGCCTCTTGAATTCCCAGCTTTTTCATCACAGAGAGAGGCATAAGATTAACGCTTGAGCCAAGGTCGCACAATGCCTTCTCAAAAGTGATGGTCCCTATTGTACAGGGAATAAGGAAGCTTTCGGGGTCTGGTAGCTTCTAAGGCAGCTTCTTCTGAACTTAGGCACTGCACTCTTTGGTCAGTACCACAGTCTCATCTCCCTTCAAGGTCTTCTTGTCAGAAATTAAACTTCTTAGACATGCCATAGAAGGGGGATTCTTTTCCAACACCTCTGCAAAAGAGATGTTGACTTGCAGCTTCCTGAGAACTGCTAAGAACTGAGCAAGTTCCTCATCCTCAGGCTCCTGTTGCATGTTTGGATATGGTTGGTCTTCAGGCTCCTCCATCTTCATGGGGACGTGCACGGTGACACTCCCAGTCTCCTCTTGAGCCTTGATCTCCTTCAGTTCCTCAGTAGCAGGCTCCTACTTGGGTTCAACCTCAGTCTCCATGGTGAAGCCTTGCACTCTTCCTTTGGATTCACCTCAGTGTTGCTTGGGAGAGTATTGGAGGGGATCTCTGGAATCTTCTTACTCAACTAACCTACCTGAATCTCTAAATTCCTGATGGAAGACCTAGTTTCTGCCATGAAATTTTAAGTGATCTTAGAGAGGTTAGAGACTATAGTAGCCAGGTTAGAGAGGCTTTGTCTGGGGGGTTTCCATCTGCTATTGAGAGGGTTGGAATGGTCTGTTGTTGAACCTATTCTGGCTTTTCCACCCTGATTGGTATTGAAGCCTTGTTGAGGCCTATGCTGATCTCTCTACCCAAAGTTAGGGTGGTTCCTCCATCCTTGATTGAAGGTATTCGAATAGGGATTGTTGTTGAAGGTTTTTGAAGGAGTTTCCCATGTAGTTCACCTCCTTCATGGTGGTCCATGCAGAGTCATCAGCATCCACTTCATATGCTGACTTTGGAGAGTAAGCATTTGAGCTCTGTGCTCCACTCAAGTGCTGGGAGATCATGTTGATTTGCTGGGACATGAGCTTATTCTGAGCCAGGATGGCATCCAGAGGGTTAACCTTCATGACTCCTCTCTTCTGAGCCGCCCCATTGTTCACAGGGTTCCTCTCAGAAGTGTACATGTATTGGTTATTGGCAACCATGTCAATGAGCTCTTGCGCCTCTTTAGGTATCTTCTTCATATGAAGTGAGCTACCAGCAGAGTGGTCCAATGACATCTTGGACATCTTAGAGAGACCATCATAAAAGATCTCTAACCTGGTTTATTCTGAGATCATGTCAGGAGGACATCTCCTGATCAATTGCTTGTATCTTTTCTAAGCTTCATAGAGGGATTCTTCCTCTTTCTGTCTGAAGGTATGGACTTCCACCCTAAGCTTGCTCAGCTTCTGAGGTGGAAAGAACTTGGTCAAGAATCCATTGACCACCTTCTCCCATGTATCTAGGCTCTTCTTAGGCTGAGAATCCAGCCATAGCCATGCTCTGTCCCTTACAGCAAAAGGAAAAAATATGAGCTTATAAACCTCTAAGTTTACTCTATTTGTCTTGATAGTGTCATAGATCTGCATGAAATCAGAGATGAACTTGTTGGGGTCTTCCTGTGAGAGTCCATAAAACTTGCAATTCTGTTGTACTAGAGTGACCAGGTAAGGCTTAAACTCAAAGTTGTTTGTACCAATGGCAGGTATGGAGATGCTGCGCCCATAGAAGTTAGATGTGGGTGCAGTGTAAGTTCCAAGGACCTTTTTTGTGTCTCCCCTAGCTTCTAGATTGGCTGCCATAGTTGTATCTTCAGCTTTTTGTTTTAGAGAGTCTGTGAGATCCCTTCCGGCTCTGCTTGCTTGAGCTTGTTACAAACACCGCCTTAAATTTCTCTCAAGTTCAGGATCAGGGTCAAGGAGGGTTTCTCTATCCCTATTCCTGCTCATAAATAAGAAGAAAGAGACCAAGAAGAGTAGAAGAAGGGAGTCTCTATGTCAGAGTATAGAGAGTTCCTTGTGAGATACTTAGAATAAGGAAAAAGAAAATAAAGGTGTCATTTATTTAAAAAGAGTTTTCAAAAATAGAGAGGGGGGAAGTAGTTTGAAAATTTTCGAAAAAGATGAGAGAGAAAGAGTTTAAGAATTTTCGAAAAAAAAGAAGAAAGAAAAAGAAGAATTAAAGAGACACCAAACTTTTAAAATTAAAATAAGATAAAATAAATAACTAACTAACAAGATTTGAAATTAAAAATAGAAAATTAGATTTTGAAAAAAATTTGAAAATTAAAAAGAAGAAGTTAAAAAAGAATTTTGAAATTCAAAAATTAAAAAGACAAGGTCAAAAGAAAGAAACAAGATAAGATAAGAAAAGATTTTGAATTTCAATTTTAAAGGAAAGAGAAATAGGATACTAAACTTTTAAAATTTAAATTTAAAAGAAAGATAAGATAACAAAAATTTGAAAATCAAAGAAAAAGAAAAGATAAAGATTTAAAGATAGAAAAGATAAACAAGAAAATTAAATTAAATTAAAAAGATTACTAATGGAACATCAAACTTAAATTTTGAAATCAAATCTAAAAATTTTTGAAAATATATATATATTTTTTACACTAGATGGACACCAGCAAACTTAAAGATTTTGAAATCAAATAACATAAATTTTTCAAAAATAGAGAGAGAAACAAATAAAGATACTATACTTGAAAATTTTGAAATCAATAAAAAGAAAACACCAAGAAGATTCGAACAAAAGGTAAGAAATAAAAGTTAAAACAAGATAGAAATCAAAAGTTCAAGAAAGCAAAATAAGATAAATTTTCAAAAATCAATAAAGAAAAGAAAAACAATTGACCAAGACTACCAAGAAACACCAAACTTAAATTTTGACACAAGATTCAAACAAAAGAAAAAGATGACTAAAGATAAATTTTTGAAAAATTTTTCGAAAAGAAACTAAGAAAATTTGAAAATTTTAACAAGAAAACTGTTCATACCCTGGGTTGAGGTGTCCGACCCGGGATGTTTAGTGACAAGTCGACCAATCTCTTCAGGTCAGACTACCCGACCCCTTCTCCAAGAGCTCGGCCAAATCACTACAGAGGCCTAAGAAGGCCCAAATGAAGGGGCACATCCCAATCTAAATGGCAGTTAAAGCCTAGAAAGATAAGGGCGGCTCCCCAGAAGATAAGATGACTTCACCTAAAGATAAGATAAGATAAGATAACTTATCCTATCTAGAAAGGTCACTCCACACTATTATAAATACACTGGAGCACCCAGGTATAACTCATACTCTGATTCTACTAAAAAACCTGCTTAATACCCTTGCTAACTTAAGCATCGGAGTCCCTTGTAGGTACCCCCACCCTCCGGTGGCAAAGGATCAGCAGCATAGCCAGCCCAACAAGTCGGACACGACAGCTTAGGCCGTCACCCACCAGCCGGACACGTCATCTCTGACCGGTATAGAAGATCTCATCCGAGATCGACCTACAGTTTCAAATAATCCACGGAACATTGGCGCTGTTGCCGGGGAACCTGGAAGTCATCCCATCACGATGGCGGACAACCTTGACAACGACCACAACTCTGATCTAGAAGACAAGACGCCACACAAAACGCGGATACTACACCAAAAGATACTCCTCAACCTAACAAAGACAAGAATTCGCCAAACACGGAAGCTATGGAGGCATTTCAAGACCGCCTAAAACAACTCGAAAAGGAGGTGGAGCATCAACGAGAAGCTGAGAGAGATTTAAGAAGGGAAGTTAGGCGACGCCACGAGTTAGAAGACAAGCTCCTCAAACTCGAAGCAGATCTCAAGACCAAAACTACTCGAGCCGGTCACAAAGATAGCTCCCGAAAGGACCAAGACCCATTCACCAAAGAGATCATGAGGACTAAAATCCCAAAGGACTTCAAACTTCCCGACATAACTTTATACGATGGCACAGCAGATCCCAGCCACCATCTCAGTAATTTCAGAAGTCGAATGTACCTCACCGATGCCTCAGATGCAGTCCGCTGCAAAGCCTTCCCGACTACTTTAACAAAGACATCAATTAAATGGTTCGACAATCTGCCCCCTAGGTCTATCTCAAGCTTCGATGACTTAGCCAAGAAGTTTCTGGCTAGATTCTCCATCGAAAAAGACAAAATTAAGCATGCCCCAAGTCTATTAGGAATCAAGCAAGGAGATCGGAAAAGTCTCCGCAGCTACATGGAAAGGTTCAACAAAGCATGTCTGGACATACAAAGTCTACCAACAGAGGCCGCCATTATGGGTCTCATCAATGGCTTGCGAGAGGGACCTTTTAGCCACTCTATATCAAAAAAACATCCCACATCTCTGAACGAAGTGCAAGAACGAGCAGAGAAGTACATCAACATGGAGAAAAACTCTCGACTAGGAGAAACCTCAAAATCCGGAACCTCTTACTCCTCCCGAGATAAGGATAAAGAGCCCAAGAAAAAAGAAGATTAGCATGGAGAAAAGATCAAGAAATACCACAATTACACCCCTCTTCGGGTATCTATTGTAGATGTCTACCGAGAAATATGCCATACTGAAAAGTTACCCCTAGCTCAACCACTCAAAAGCGAAAAAGGAGGAGGAAATCGGGCTGAATATTGTGAATACCATCGAATCTGTGGGCATTCCACCAACGAATGTTTTGACTTAAAAAATGTGATAGAAAAACTGGTAAGAGAAGGAAAGTTAGATTGGTATTTAGCCAGCCAAGCAGACGAACCCAGAAAAAGAAGAAGGGACGAAGATGCCGGACGGACTGAACGACCACCTCGTACACCAGAGAGACACGTCCACATGATACACGGAGGATTTGCGGAAGGAGGGATCTCCAAATCATTTCGCAAGAGACATCTTAAAGATGTATATCATGTCGAGGGGAGAGAGGAAGCACCCGACATCCCCACAATCACATTTACTAAAGAGGACACAGCTGGCATCATCTCAGGACATGACGATCCCATGGTCATCACTATCATATTGGCCAACGCAAATCTACACCGCACACTAGTAGACCAAGGAAGCTCGGCCGACATCTTGTTCAAAACTTCTTTCGACAAACTTGGCCTGGAAGAAAAAGAACTCAGAGCATATCCGAACAGCCTGTTCGGGCTGGGAGACACTCCAATCCAACCACTTGGGTACATCTCACTACACACGACCTTTGGAAAGGGAAACCAGTCAAGGACACTCAATATAGACTACATCGTGGTCAACGTGAGTTTAGCCTACAATGCCCTAATAGGTCGGACAACGTTAAATCAACTAGGCGCAGTAGTCTTGACTCCACACCTGTGCATGAAATTCCCAACCACAGAAGGAATAGCTACAATAAAAGTAAACCAAAAGACGGTGCGCCACTGTTATAACGAAATTCTAAACCTCAGAGGCAGAGGAGAATAAATCCACACCATCGAATTCGGTGGAGTTCGAGGGCGGGAAGAACTCCGTTCACAACCCGAAGGCGAAGTAGAAAAAGTCCAGATCAGAGATGTCCCAGACAAAACAACCAATATTGGTACAACCCTAAAAGGAGACATAAAAGAGTCACTCATACAATTTTTAAGAGGCAATGTTGACCTCTTTGCATGGAAAGCCGCAGACATGCCAGGCATAGACCCAAAGCTAATGTGCCACAAGCTGGCAGTTTACCCAGGATCTCGGCCAGTACAGCAGAGACGTAGAAAGCTCGAACCAGAATAAACTCAAGCTGTGGAAGAGCAGGTACAAACTTTACTGGAGGCAGGATTCATAAGAGAAGTCAAGTACCCACTATGGCTAGCTAACGTCGTCTTGGTGAAAAAATCAAACGGGAAGTGGAGGATGTGCACCGACTACACCGATCTCAACAAAGCCTGCCCAAAGGATCCCTATCCACTCCCAAGTATCAATGCTCTGGTGGATGCCTCCTCCGGATACAAATACCTCTCGTTTATGGACGCTTATTCGGGATACAATCAAATCCTGATGTACCCACCCGATCAAGAAAAAACTTCATTCTTAACCCCAAAAGCAAACTACTGCTACATCGTCATGCCATTCGGACTTAAAAACGCAGGAGCCACTTATCAAAGACTAATGCATAAGGTCTTCGCAGACCACATCGGAAAAGTCATGGAAGTTTACGTAGACGACATGTTAATAAAGACACAAAGTGAAGAGTCGTTGTTATCCGACCTCACCCAAGTGTTCGACACCATAAGAAGGCATGGCATGCGACTTAACCCGGCAAAATGCACCTTCGCAATAGAAGCTGGTAAATTCTTGGGTTTTATGCTCACACAAAGAGGAATCGAGGTAAATCCGGATAAATGCCGGGCTATACTCGACATGAAGAGCCCGACTTGCATCAAAGAGGTACAACAACTCAATGGAAGATTGGCAGCCTTATCCAGATTTCTAGCTGGCTCAGCAATAAGATCTCTCCCCTTCTACGCCACTCTAAGGAATGGAAAGAGATTCGAATGGAAAACGGAGTGCGATCAAGCTTTCCAAGATTTCAAAAGGTTCCAGGGACAACCACCTATCCTAACTCGGCCACGGGAAGGAGAACCACTTATATTGTACCTCGCAGTAGGAAGTCGGGCAGTAGCCTCAGCACTGGTCCGAGAAGGCGACAGTGGACAACAACCTATATACTTCATCAGCAAGGCACTACAAGGATCCGAACTGAACTACCAAAAAATAGAAAAATTCGTCTATGCTCTCATACTAACATCTCGACGACTTCGTCCATACTTCCAAGCCCACATTATTAGGGTTCGGACCAACCAGCCCATAAAAGGCATTCTGCAGAAAACAGATTTAGCAGGAAGAATCTTACAATGGGCAGTCGAGTTGTCCGAATTCGACCTTCAATATGAAGCTCGGACATCCATCAAATCTCAATATTTGGCCGATTTCATCGCAGAATTTACAGACACCCCGGAAATCCCTACAGAATGAAACTTCTATGTAGACGGTTCCTCAAACAAAACTGGAAGTAGCCCAGGTGTGATAATTGAAAGCGACCAGGGAACCTAAATCGAACTTTTCCTCAAATTCGGGTTCCCTGCCTCAAACAACCAAGCTGAGTATGAGGCGCTACTAGCTGGTTTGAAGCTGGCTAAAGAGGTTGGAGCTCAAAAGCTTATCATCTTCAGCGACTCACAGGTGGTCACCTCACAAATAGCAGGGAGTTACCAAGCCATGGATCCCACCTTGAAAAAGTACTTGGACAAAACCAAGGAACAGCTCGGACAACTCGGGGAATATGAGGTCCGCCACATACCCCGAGAACAGAATGCTCGAGCTGATGCACTCTCAAAATTAGCCAGCACCAAACCAGGGGCAACAATAAAAGCCTCATCCAAGAGATGCTACAGAATCCGTCAATCTCGGAAGAAGAAAAGATCCTAGCCATAACAGGCCTGGATCAAGGATGGATGACTCCCATAATCAATTACCTCAAAACAAAAACACTCCCTACAGATAAGAAGGAGGCAAAGAGGTTAAAACGGAAGGCACAATACTACACTATCATAAATAACACTCTATACAAGAGAGGGATTTCGATACCATTATTAAAATGCGTGCCGACTTCCAATACAAAATAAGTTTTAGAAGAAGTACACAGTGGCATCTGTGGCAACCACCTCAGAGCACAGGCACTCACCAAGAAAGTACTCCGAGCCGGATTTTATTAGCCGACCTTACAAAAAGAAGCAACAGAATTCGTAAAGACATGTCCACCATGTCAGAAGCATGCCAACTTTCACATCGCCCCGCCAGAGGAGCTCATTAGCGTAACCTCACCCTGGCCATTCGAAAAATGGGGACTCGATCTTCTCGGACCCTTCCCTCAAGGATCAGGACAAGTCAAATTCCTCATAGTGGGGGTCGACTATTTCACAAAATGGATCAAGGCAGAACCCCTAGCTAACGCCACGGCCCAAAGAAGTCGAAAATTCCTATATAGAAATATTGTCACAAGGTTTGGGGTTCCATACTCTATAACCACAGACAATGGCACTCAATTTACAGATGCAGGCTTCAGAAAGTTGGTGGCCGATCTAAACATAAAACACCAATTCACATCTGTAGAACACCCCTAGGCCAATGGACAAGTAGAAGCTACTAACAAAGTCATATTAGCCTGGCTAAAACGGAGATTACAGGATGCAAAGGGAGCCTGGGCCGAAGAGCTCCCACAAGTCCTATGGGCATATCGGACAATGCCACACTCCACCACAAAGGAATCACCCTTCCGATTAGCTTACGGAATGGAGGCAATGATCCCAGTGGAGGTTGAAGAAGGGTCACCCAGAGTGATCCACTACAATGAAGAGGCCAATTCCCAACTTCAAAGGGAAGAACTCGACCTACTTCCAGAAATCCGAGAAAGAGCTCGGATCAGGGAAGAAGCATTAAAACGATGGATGACTTCAAGATACAATAAAAAATAGTGCCGCGAGGTTTTACCGAGAACGACCTCATCCTAATCCGAAATGATATCGGAATAACTCGACCTGGAGAAGGAAAGCTGACAGCAAACTGGAAAGGACCCTATCGAGTCATAAAAGTACTTGAAAAGGGCTACTACAGGCTGTCCGACATAATAAAGTCGGCTTCCAACCAATTACCAGAAGGTAATCCATCAAAAAGATACCTAACAAAAGGTCCAAACAAAATGGGTTACTAGAAATAACTCCAGGCCGAAATGAAGAAGTCGGCTAACAGAAGGCATGCAAGTTGGACCCAGAAATCCACGATCTCAAAAGATTCAAACTACAAGTATGAAAGTACGAAGGCAATCAAAAGAGGTCGGACAACAAGGTTCCAACACTCACAAAAACCTAGAACGTGTCAGATAGGCGCAGACAAGCATATTACGAAAGAAACAAGTTATAATAATAACAAGACTCAAGAGGCCACCTAAAGTCGACCCCAAGAGCCTGAAAAGCTACTTTGTTTTTCCAAAAACAGAGTTGCTAACAGAAAAGCAACTAAAAGGTATCCACAGTCAGAAGCCACAAAATTACAGAATAATAGAGTTCAAAGCCCACAAGCCGGGCTATATACAAAATATCCAGAATAATCATAGAGGATCCAAAGAGTTCCCAGTTGCAGCATCCCTGGGTGAAGGAGGACGAGTATGAAGAGGCACCGCATCTACCGTCCTATCATCTCAGTTCAGGATCTGACAATCAGGATCCGACCCTGGATGACTAAATGTAGGAGTTGAAGAAGTCGGCACAACAGAGACTTTGGCGGCAGGCACAGAAGGAGGCTCGACATCGTCATCATCATCAGGATCATCAGGAACAATTTTACCATCCTTCACAATGTTATCCAAGCTGAAAAGAGTAAGGTCAAGCTCGGGTGCAAGAACTCGAACCTGCTCCTTTAGGTTCTCATAAGCAGCATTAACACTACCTACAAGATGACCTTGAAGTTCGGCATAATCAGCTCGGACAGACTCTAAACTCTCCCTAAGATCCATCATCTCCCTATATGTGGTGACATAGCTCTCCTTATGCTTCAACGCCGTGTCCTCAGCCAACTTTGCAGAGGCCGCCAAAGCAACAGCTCTATTCTTTTCACCTTCCAACTCTTTTTCCAGCTTAGCCACCTTCACTTCGAGCTCCTCCTTTAACCCCTTGATCCTGTCATATTCCGACTTGGCCTCCTCCATAAAAGTCTTTGTCGCGTGAACTGGAACATCTTGGGCAGTCCGAAATAACGCTGCCCCCATGTGTGCCATTTTTATACTGCTTCGGGTAATGAAGTCCAAATGATGAAGAATGGATACATCGTTAGTAGGAACAACACCATAAGGAGCAATTTGTTGATCAACAAACCCGACAGCGTCAAAGTCGGGGGCATCCAGATTGAAAGGCTCAACAGTTCTCTGTCTTTTTGGAGGAGGGACGGCAGTAGGAGAAGAGGTAGCAGCAGAGGCTTGGGGAGGATCAGCCAAGTGGACCTGAGGAGTAGGAATCATCTTCCTCGGCCCAGAAGTACTCAATATCGGCTTTTTAGGAGGAACATGAGAAGATCCTTCCCCAGCCGCCTTGGCCGAGATATTCTGGGCAGCCGTAGCCTTCCTTGCCTTTTTAAAGGCCCTCATGGAGTCATTATTCTTAACCATCTCTGAAAATACACAAAGAAAACCAAATTATCAACCAGAAAATAAGAAGAATGAACTCGACAAAATAAACAAAATACGACAAAAATCAAGGAAGCTGACCCCTACCCAACTCAGCTCGGAGGAGTAAGGGGTTTTCTACAAAATTCTTAGTATCAAGATGGGGAGGCTGCCCCCAGTTTTCTTCTAACATGGTTACAAAAGGTTGCTCAACTTCGTCTAACATCTCTTAGGTGTACCTAGACACCACTACATTCCTCTGCCATTCTAAGGGAAAGCTGGGCTCGCCATTCTCATCCAAAAAGAAAGGACGAGCACCTTCAACAGCTCGGATCTTAAAAAAGTAATTCTTAAAATCCCTGAAAGACTCATCATACATGGAAAAAACTTTGTGTCCCTGGGCAGACCTAAAAGAAATCCAAGAATCTTTATTTTTGGTAGTCCTAGGCTTGGTCAACACGAAGAGGTATAGAAAAAGAGTTTGAGAAGGTTTAATATCAAATTCTTGACAGACCAATTGAAAAATTTTGATAAATTCCCATGAGTTCGGATGAAGCTGAGATGGAGTGACGTTACACGACCACAACAGGCCAGTCTCAAAAGGAGTGAAAGGAAGGGTGATGTTCATCTGACTAAAAAAGAAGTCGTATGCATACAAAAAGGGACGCTCCCCCTGGGTCGGAACAGGGAAGCAAACCCTTTCATCAGGATCAGGTGCTACCAATTCGTAGTTGTTCTCTTGATCTCTACTACTACAAATCCGATGATGTTTTCTAAGCTCCGTACAGAATTCAGAGTTAGACAGAGAAACACACAGCAACACAAGGGAGTCCAACCAGTCAGACATCTCCTCAGGAACCTTAGAAGACGTCTCAACAACATTTTTGCGAGAAGACATGGTCAACTAGTCCTACAACAAGAAAAAGAAAAGGGATTACTAACCAAAACAGCTCGGGCGAAATCAAAACAACTCGACTCAGAGCAGCGCAAATAGTAAAAGGAAAACCCCAAGACACACACCAAAGTCTAGGGGCATCCTTTGGAGGTAGGGATAGAATAAGGACCCAGAAAAAATCTATAAAGCTACACCCTAAAACTCTCGACGAAGAAAAACAAATCCTCTTCCAGACAAGCAACAACATGAAAAGAAAGTCAAAAAGCAAGATCCCAGAAAATCGTTATCCTCTACAAAAACTACCACCATGGCGAAAGTCATCAAAGGAGCAATCTTTCTTAAAAAGCAAACAGCAGTTCATCAAAAGTACGATAAAAAATGCAGTAACAACATGCAGAGGAACACTAAACAACAATAAACAAACATGCAAAACCCTAAAGAGCATCAACTATCAGGGAAAACGCAAAGGGGCATACACAGGGCAAAGGAAAACATGCGTCATAGCAACGATCAAGCATGACGATACAAAGGTTCAAGCTTTCCAACGAAAATTCAAGCAAGATTGAAACTTCCACAAAAAATAAAACAAATGAGAACGGTAAAAGAAGAAAGAAAGAAACATACCTGAAAAGGCGGAAGAGACAATGAACACTAAGAAGATGAAGCAATAGCGAGGCCGAAGATCGCCCTCCGAAAAGAACAAAACAGTCACCAATAATGCCACAAGAAGAAGCGCGAAAGTGTAAAAGATGAAGAGTCCCAGGAAAACCAGAAAATAGAAGGGCAAAAAAAGGAGTTACAGTGAGCAAGAGAGGAGAAGAAACGGAAGCCAAATCCTTGAAAATGCTAAAGTTCAAATGATGAAAAGAGGGAAAAATGGCAACAAAAGAGAGGAATTAAGGGGTCATTAAAACTCTCGCACGTTCCCAAGCTAGAAAAATGCGCATTTCAAAAGAATAAAAGGAACGCCTGTTTCAAAAAACAAAGAAAAACATTCCACATTCAAAGGGAAACTCTACAAAGAAGAAGTCGACAAAATGCTCGAGTTCGGCTTCACCAGAGAAGGATCGAAGTCCTAAAATTAGGACTCGACCTCAAAAGAAAGATCGAGCTCGAGCAGGGGCACTGTTCATATCCTGGGTCGAGCTGTCCGACGCGAGATGTTTAGCGACAAGTCGACCGATCTCTTCAGGTCAGACTACCCGACTTCTTCTCCAAGAGCTCGGCCAAATCACTACAGAGGCCCAAGAAGGCCCAAATGAGGGGGCACAGCCCAATCTAAACGGCAGTTAAAGCCTAGAAAGATAAGGGCGGCTCCCCAGAAGATAAGATGACTTCACCCAAAGATAAGATAAGATAAGATAACTTATCTTATCTAGAAAGGTCACTCCACACTATTATAAATACACTGGAGCACCCAGGTATAACTCATATTCTGATTCAACTAAAAAACCTGCTTAATACCCTTGCTAACTTAAGCATCGGAGTCTCTTGCAGGTATCCCCACCCTCCGGTGGCAAAGGATCAGCAGCATAGCCAGCCCAACAAGTCGGACACGACAGCTTAGGCCGTCACCCACCAGCCGGACACGTCATCTCCGACCGGTATAGAAGATCTCATCCGAGATCGACCTATAGTTTCAGATAACCCTCGGAACAAAAACAATTAAAGAAAAACTAATAAAAATTACATGATCTAAGGAGCAAGACAACCGGTAGTTTGTCAATCTCGAACAATCCTCGGCAACGGCGCCAAAAACTTGGTGCGTGAAATTGAACTCGCACAACTTCACCGGCAAGTGCACCAGGTCGTCCAAGTAATACCTCAGGTGAGTGAGGGTCGATCCCATGAGGATTGTTGGATTGAGCAAGCAATGGTTATCCTGCAGATCTTAGTCAGGCGAATAGAAAGATAATGTTTGTCGTTGAATGCGCATAAACAAGAAAATAAAGAAAACAATAAAGAATTGATAAAGAAACGATAATAAGAAATCAGTTAAGGCTTTGGAGATGCTTTATCTTTCTGGATTAATACTTTTTACGGACTACTTTAACAATGAATGATTCATTCTATAGAAAAGTTGTAAGTGATTAACTCATGTCCTTTCATCAAGTCAATCTTCTCTAATTCATATCAAACGCCGTTGTCAGTGGTCATTCAATATAAACGAGGGTGAAGCTCATGCAATTCACTCTTCTCTGTGATCCTACTCAAAATGCCACAAACATGGTCAGATCTTCTAGATCGAAGAATGAAGCTCAATGTTTTAACCTTAGGGACACAGAAACCTCATCACCCATAGCTAACCGGATTATATGTCACTTATCCTCGATTAGCCTAGATGAATTATTGGTTCAGGTGATGTATTCTCAAGCTTTAACTCAATACTATCCGGGTCAGGACTCGTAAGGAACTCATGTAGAAAAAGGGACATACCCAGTCTCATTTGGATGAAGAACAACAATACATCATGGAATGGAATCAAACATATATTAAAATAGAAACAATAATATTATTAATCCATAGGAATCAGCAGAGCTCCTAACCTTAACCTAAGAGGTTTAGTTACACATAGTTTACAAAGAAAACTCAGATCTGAAAGTAAAGTATGATACAAGTTCCTTCTTAAACCTAAGTGATATTCTCTTTATATAGGAGATGCTAACCCTAAAAGATGTTAATTTAAATTTAAAAAGTACAAAGATAAACTAAACTAAGCTAAAGAGTGCAAAAATTCACTTGGTGCCCACTTTGGTCTTGTGCTCGTCCAAGCCTGACGTTCAACTTGGAGAATGGGCATTGAACACCAGTTAGGGGGTGAACTCGTGCTCTCTTGGTCCCTTAGTGGCGTTGAACGCCAGTCTTGGGTGTTCAACACTGGGCTTTGATCCTTCTTGGGCGTTGAACTCTAGATGTGGACGTTCAACGCCAGTTAGGGGCAGTGATTTGGAAAAGAAGTATAAACTATTATATATTTTGGAAAAGCTCTGGACGATAGTTTTCCAACGCCATTGAGAGCGCATCAATTGGACCTTTATAGCTCAAGATATGCTCGTTAGAGTGCACGGAGGTCAGGATTTGACAGCATCTGCTATCCTTTCTTCCTTTCTGAACAAGACTTTGCTAACTCTGCCATTTTTGCCCAAAAATCACCTAAAATCATAGGAAAAACACAAAAACTCAAAGTAGCATCCAAAAGATGAATTTTTCACTAAAACATATTAATAAAAATTAATGAAATCTAACTAAAAACACTATGAAAATGCTATGGAAAAGTGTATAAGATATTCACTTATCATAAAACCAAACCTAAATTGTTGCTTGTTCTCAAGCAACCAAAAATAAGATAAGGCTAAAGAAGATAAAAATACATGAGGTATCAGAGTTGTCGATGAGGCTCAGTTCCAATTACTGAATGGGGCTATGAGTTCTTTATTCCTGAATAGCCTCGGCATCTCACTTTCCTTTGGAGCTCAGACATATTGGCATTCCCTTGGAGCTAGAATTCGGATGATATTATTTATTCTTTTCTTTTTGGTTTTTCTCGATTCTTGAACACAGGTTATTTTTAGTGCTTTGTAGTTTTGAGCCTAGTCGTGACTCTAAGTGTTTTGTTTTCAAGTATTACCACCAGATATATAATAAACACCACAAGCACTTAACTAGGGGAACCATTTGCATTCGAATTTAGCTTTGCTTAAATTCCTAGACAGTGGTGCTTAGAGTTCTTAAGCGTACTCTTAGCTTTGGATCACGACTTTAAATGCTCAGTCTCAAGCTTTTTATTTGAACCTTCACACCACAAGCATATAGTTAGGGATAGCAACTCATTTGAGCTTTTTAGGCCAATTTTGACCCTCCTAACCATTGATGCTCAAAGCCTTGGATATTTACTTCTTGTTTATTTCTTTTTTTTTCTCTTTTTTTTTGCTGTTTCTTTTGCTTCAAGAATCAATATTTCTAATTTTTCAGAGAATCAATAATACTTCTCTAAATTTACTGTTCTTTCAAGAGTCAGTATGCTCAACTTCAACATCAATTATGTACAGTTAATTCATACTTTCAGAAAATAAAGATAAGGCCACCACATCTTAAATAATTAGAATAACTCATGATATAACTCGAAATCTCATGCAATTCACTGCTTCCCTTTTTTCAATAAATTTTCTTTTAAGCTTGACGATGGATACATAAGATATCTTATAACAAAATAAAAAAACGAAAATAATACTAGAAAGAAATAAAATAATGAATGTGATCATGCACTTAGAAAAGAAAACAGATGATAAAATAAAGTACAATGAAAACAGAAATAACATAGACGGAAGGAGAATGAAACTCAACCACCTCAGTGACGGCGGCTGCTGCTTCCTCCAGGGAATCCTCTGGAGCGTTTGAGCTCCTCAATGTCTCGCCCCTGTCTCAGTTGCTCCTCTTTCATGATCTTCTCATCCTCCCTTATCTGATGGAGGATGACAGAATGATCTTGATGCTCTATTCTTAGTTGATCTACAGATGAGGTCAGCTCCCCTAGAGATGTGTTTAGTTTATCCCAATAGTCACGGGGAGGGAAGTACATTTCCTGAGGCATCTCCGAGATCTCTGGTGGAGGCAGCTGAATAGGCTTGTGCTATGGTCCGTGTGAAGGCTCCATGACGTGCTCCATCCTCTTCTTTGTGATGGATTTTTCCATCTCAAAAAGGGTGTCTCCTGCTATGCGAACTCCAACTGAGTTGCAGATGAGATAAATAAAGTGGGAAAATGCTAGCTGTGCTTGGGTGGAGGCCTTTTCTGCTATCTTGTAGATCTCTTGAAGAATGACCTCGTGCACTTCCACCTCATTCCCGAGCATGATGCAATGAACCATTATTGCTCGGTCAAGAGTAACCTCAGATTGGTTACTTGTAGGGATGATGGAGCGTTGGATAAGCTCCAACCATCCTCTAGCCATGGGCTTGAGGTCAAGCCTACCCAGTTGGTAGGGCTTGCCATGTGCGTCCCTTCTCTATTGAGCTCCTTCTACACAAATGTTCGCAAGCACTTGCTCTAGCCTTTGGTCAGAGTTGACCCTTCTAGTATAAGAGTGTGGGTCCACTTGCATTCGAGGCAGCTGCAGCGCTAATCTCACACTTTTCGGGCTGAAATCCAAGATTTGTTCTCTAACCATGGTGCGCCAATTTTTGGGCTCTGGGTTCACACTAGTGTCGTGCTTCTTGGTGACCCAGGCATTGGCAAAGAATTCTTGCACCATTAATGTTCCAACTTCTGAGATATGATTGGCCAGAATTTTCCAATCTATTCTCCAGATTTCTTGTTGGATCTCCGAGTATTCATCTTCCTTGAGCCTAAAGATGACCTCGAGAATTACCTTTTTCTGCCTCACCACATCATGGAAGTAGTCTTGGTGAGCCTTGGTGAGGAATCTCCATGTTTCCCAAGGTTCTGAGGTGGAAGCGGGGGCTTTTCTTTTTCTCTTCCTTGAGGATTCGCCGGTTTTTGGTGCCATGGAGGTAAGGAATGAAAACCAAAAAGTGGAGCTTTTCCAACACTAAACTTAAGGACTTTGCTCGTCCTCGAGAAAAAGTAACAAAAGAAAGAGAAAATAGTAGGAGAAGAAAGAAAAGATAGAGGGGAAGGCTTAGGAGGCTTTGGCAAAGTGAGGATGAAGAGGAAAGAAGGAAGTGTATGAAGAGAAGATGTAAGAAGGGAAGGGTTTAGTGAAGGTGTGAGGATGAATGAAGGATGAAGGGGTATTTATAGAGGCTAGGTGGGGTAGGGATTCGGCTATATGGGAGGGAAATATGGGAAGGGGGAAGGTTTGAATTTGAAGTGGGTGGGTTGGTGGGAAAAGTGATGGGATTGACGAAGGATTTTTGGAAAAGTGTGTATTGGAAAGAGGGAAAGGTGATTGAGATCTGATGAGTGAATGTGGATGGGATATAGGGTGTAAGAGGAGAGAGAAGGAAGTGAGTGAATGATAGGTGGGCTAGGTGGAGAGTCTGTGGGACCTACAGGCTTGAAGCTTCAAATGCGAATCATCCTGACCCTGCCTGGGCATTCAACGCCAGTTCTGGACATTGAACGCCAGGTAGGGATACTTTTTTTCTTTTTTGAGTTTGGTGGGGCATTCAATGCCCATAGGGGACCAAAAGTGGTCTTGAGCTGCTCCATCAAGGGCGTTGAACACCCAGTTCTTGTTCCATTACTGGCATTTGAAGGTGGTGCACGAATCCCCACACCTTCGTACAAATGTACCAGCAAGTGCACTGGGTCGTCCAAGTAATACCTGAGCGAGTCAGGGTCGATCCTACGAGGATTGTGGCCTGAAGCAAGCTATGGTTATCTTGCAGGACTTAGTCAGGCAGATCAGAAGGTTTATGTTTAAATGCAGTTTGATTGTGAATTTTTGAATGGAATAAAGCAAAAGAGGTAGAAAATACTTATAGGAATAGGCTTAAGGATTGGAGTTACTTTGTCTTTCTGAATTAACTCTGGTACTACTGTTCTCCTTTCTTTTGAGTGATTTCTTCAATGGCAGGCTATATGTGATTGACAATGGTTTGAGCAGCTGCCAATACTCCTCCAGATCTGAACCCCAGGTTTAGTGCGGATCTATTTTGATTGAGGGTGAAGCTCGTACAGTTCATTCTCCTTCATGTTCCTACTCAAAATGCCACAGACAAGGTTAGATCTTCCGGATTAGAGAATGCTGTACCTTGGATTCTAGCCTCTACCACAGAGACCCTAATCTCCCCAAAAATCAGCTGAACTGATGTCTCGAGAAGTCTCCAACGAAATCGTGGACTAGCCGTCTGAGAGACGTATATTCAAGCTGGTGGTTCATCATTGTCCGGTGAAAGATGCACTCTGAACCCATGTAGAATGTGATAACCTTGTGCCAGTTCAACGCATTCATATTGATGAAGAATGAATATACATCTTAGAATTAATCAAACACAGATCGAAGAGAAACAGTAATACTTTTATTAATTCATAGGACTCAGCAGGGCTCCTCCCCTCAACCTAGGAGGTTTAGAAACTCATACTGAAGGTAAAAATAATGAAAAAACGTGAATATGGCTGAATGGTATATGATGTCTCAGAAAATCATGTAAAATATACTTTAAATACTAAACAGATGACTAGTAAGGGTAAAACAGTCTATTTAGTGCTAAAATACATTTTTGGGGCCCACTTGGTGAGTGTTTGGGCTGAGCTTTGATGAGATCCACATGCTATGAGGTCTCTTGGGCATGGAACGCCAGCTAGGAGGTCCTCTTTGGGCCTTTGGATGCTGGGCTCTGCTCTTTGGGCGCTGGACACCTGGAAGGGGGCAGGAAGATGGCGTTGGACACTAGTTTTGGGACTTCTAATTCGAAGCAAAGCATGAACTATTATATATTGCTGGAAAGCTCTAGAAGTCAGCTTTCAATAGCTATTAAAATCGCTCCAGTTGGACTTGTGTAGCTCCAGAAAATCTCTTCCGAATGCAAGCAGGTCAGATCTGGATAGCATCTGCAGTGCTTTCTTTGTCTCTGAATCAGACTTCTGCTCTAGCTCCTCAATTTCAGCAAAAAAATACCTGAAATTGCCCAAAAACACCAAAAAACATAGTAGAAACCAAAAATGTGAATTTAACACTAAAACCTGTAAAAACTTAATAAAAACTGAATAAAAACTACTGAAAACTATATAAAAGTGATGCCAAAAAGCGTATAAAATATCCGCTCATCAGAACGCCAATGAAGCTCCTTATGGGGTGTTGAACGCCCAAGCTTCTCCCCTTCTAGATTTGGGCTCCAGTTCTGGCGTTCAACGCCAGTGATGGGTACCTCCAGGGTGTTATGTTTTCACTACTATGCGCTCCTGTTTCTGTTCTAGATGCTACACATGATCACAAACGTTACAAAGCAAGGAAAAACTATGGAAATTACTAGAAAATAACATAATATAGAATCAAACTAAAATAAATGAAAAGAAAGAGAATGAAAATACTATACTAATGGTTGGGTTGTCTCCCAACAAGTGCTTCTTTACCGTCATTAGCTTGACGGACAGCTCCTTTATGGAGGTACATAGGCTCTCAGATCGTCACCCCCTCATTGTGAACCTTCTTCCTGTGCTCTCATGGATCAATTCCACGTGCTTTAGCGACAGGATCCGGCTCATAGTGTGTAGAATGAATGTACTTCTAGTGAAGATAACTCTCATGCCAGGTGGAAGTCTTCAGTTGGAATCCTCTTATTCTTCCAGCCTTTGGGTACCTTTTTCTTGGTGCCTCCTTCCTCAATAGCTTGTGATGGATGTCCAACACCAAACTTAGAGTTGATGTCAGTGGACTCTGTACTGAGAGAGAGGGCTTAAACACTAAGTATTGCACAATGGTACCTCCTCTATCTGATGGACGTGATCCTCAAGCAACCTTAGGATAAAGTCTCCTTTCTCCACATCAATCAAGGCCTTCACAGTAGCTAGGAAAGTCCTTCCAAGGATGATGGAGTCGTCTCTGTCCTCCCCTGTGTCTAGTATCACGAAGTCTTCCGGGAGGTAAAGGCTTTCAACCTTCACAAGGACGTTTTCCACCATGCCATATGCCCTTTTCAGGGACTTGTCCGCCATTTCCAGTGAGATCTTGGCAGGCTGCGCCTTTTGAATTCCCAGCTTTTTCATCACAGAGAGAGGCATAAGATTAATGCTTGAGCCAAGGTCGCACAATGCCTTCTCAAAAGTGACAGTCCCTATAGTACAGGGAATAAGGAAGCTTCCGGGGTCTGGTAGCTTCTGAGGAAGCTTCTTCTAAACTAAGGCACTGCACTCTTTGGTCAGTACCACAGTCTCATCTCCCTTCAAGGTCTTCTTGTCAGAAATTAAACTTCTTAGACATGCCATAGAAGGGGGATTCTTTTCCAACGCCTCTGCAAAAGAGATGTTGACTTGCAGCTTCCTGAGAACTGCTAAGAACTGAGCAACTTCCTCATCCTCAGGCTCCTGTTGCATGTTTGGAGATGGTTGGTGTTCATACCCTGGGTCGAGCTGTCCGACCCGGGATGTTTAGCGACAAGGCGACCGACCTCTTCAGGTCAAACTACCCGACCTCTTCTTAAAGAGCTCGGCCAAATTGCCAGGAAAGCCCAATAAAGGGCCCAAATAGAGGAACACGACCCAAATCCAAAGGCAGCCCGAGCCTACAGAGATAAGGGCGGTCCCCTTGAAGATAAGATGACCTCACTCAAAGATAAGATAACTAACTTATCTTATCTAAAAAGGTCACTCCACACCATTATAAATACATTGGAGCACCCAAGTATAACTCATACTTTGATTCTACAAAAAACCTGCTTAATACCCTTGCTAACTTAAGCATCGGAGTCCCTTGCAGGTACCACCACCCTCCGGTGACAAAGGATCAGCAGCATAGCCAGTCCAACAAATCGGGCACGACAGCTCCGGCCGCCACCTACCAGCTTGACACGTCATCTCCGACCAGAACAGAAGATCTCGTCCGAGATCGGCCTACAGTTTCAGGTAACCCTCGGAACAGTTGGTCTTCAGGCTCCTCCATCTTCATGGGGACATGCACGGTGACACTTCCAGTCTCCTCTTGAGCCTTGATCTCCTTCAGTTTCTCAGTAGCAGGCTCCTCCTTAGGTTCGACCTCAGTCTCTATAGTGAGGGTCTTGCACTCTTCTTTTGGATTCACCTCAGTTTTACTTGGGAGAGTGTTGGAGGGGATCTCTGGGATCTTCTTACTCAGCTGACCTACCCGAATCTCCAAATTCCTGATGAAAGACCTAGTTTCTACCATGAAAATTTGAGTGATCTTAGAGATGTTAGAGACTATAGTAGCCAGGTCAGAGAGGCTCTGTGTGAGGGTCTCCATCTGCTGCTGAGAGAGTTGGAATGGTCTGTAGTTGAACCTGTTCTGGTTCATTCCACCCTGATTGTTATTGAAGTCTTGTTAAGGCCTCTTGATAAACCATTATTTTATGGTTTATCTTGTGCTCAATTGAGTGGTTTTTATCTATTCTTTACCCACTTATTCATACTATTTGCATGGTTTTACATTTGCCTTCCTAATTATGTGCTTTGATTGAAAACATGTTTCTTTGATCTTATATTTGCTTATTATTAATCCTCTCTTATCACCATTAGATGCCTTGATATGTGTGTTAAGTGTTTTCAGATATTATAGGGCAGGAATGACTTGGAGGATGGAAAGGAAGCATGCAAAAATGGAAGGAATACAAGAAGATGAAGAAGTTGCTAAGCTGTCCAGCTTGACCTCTTCGCACTCAAACGGCTATAACTTTAGCTACAGAGGTCCAAACGACGCGGTTCTAGTTGCGTTGGAAAGCAAACGTCCGAAGCTTCGATTTGATATATAATATGCTATAGTTCCCCTGACGCTAGGCAACGCAACCGCGTGATCCATGTGGCCGCGTCGCAGTGACAGAAATCAGCGTGTTTGAATTCTTCTCCAGCGATTTCCGGGCTGTTTTCGACCCAGTTCGCGGCCTAGAAAACACAGATTAGAGGCTATAAAGTGGGGGATTGCATCCATTCATAGGGAGGCTCTCATAATTCACAATTTGAGGAGTAGATGTAGTTTTTAAAGAGAGAGGTTCTCTCCTCTCTCTTAGGATTAGGATTTAGGACTTCTCTTAGTTTTAGGAGTGACTCTCAATTCCAGGTTCTTTATTTTTATTTATTTTTCCAATTTAGTTTATGAACTGTTCCAGATTACTTGAATTAATGTTATTTGAGGTATTTCAGTTATTATTGCTCTCTTTTATTTACATGATTATTGCTTCCCATCTGAAGGCATTCTTATTCCAGTAGATTTACTTTTCCCCTTTTGGTCTTGGTTAAGAAATCAGTAACTCAGGAATTATTCAACTCAACAGCATAATTGATAATTATTATCTTTGCTAATTGAATTCAGCTTCAATAATCCTAACCTTTTCTTAGGAAATAAATAGGATTCGAAGATCAGACTAATTAGTCCCTTGACTTTCCTTTATTTTAGTAAAAGTTGACCAAGTGGAATTAAGATTCGACTTTCATTGTTATTGATAAGGATAACTAAGTCTGGACTTCCAATTTCTTATACCTTGCCAAGAGATTTTATTATTATTGTTTTATTTTACTTGTCATATAACATATTCCCACCTTACTTCCAAAACCCCCAATTTACAATCTTCATAACCAATAATAAGAACATACTTCCCTGCAATTCCTTGAGAAGACGACCCGAGGTTTAAATACTCGGTTATCAATTTTAAGGGGTTTTGTTACTTGTGACAACCAAAACGTTTGTACGAAGGAATTTTTGTTGGTTTAGAGACTATATCTACAACGCGACTATTTTTATGAAATTCTTTACTGGCAAAAAATCCTAACGTCAAAATGGTGCCGTTGCCGGGGAATTGCAAATGTGTGCCTTATTATTGGTTATTGTAAATATTTTATTTTTGCTTGTTTATTTGTTTTTGTTCTTTTATTTTTGCTTTTTCTTAAGTTAAGAGGTTATTGGTTTTTATTTTAAAATTTTTATTTTATCTTATCTTATTTCAAAAATCAAATTTCAAAAATTCAAATTTCAAAATTTTAAAATTCAAAATTTCAAAATTTCAAATTTCAAAATTTAAAATTCAAAATTTTAGAATTTAATTTTCAAATTCAAAATTTAAATAACCTTTTAATTTAAATTTGTTTTTATTTTTGTTTTTAATTTTTATTTGTTACTATGAACTCTCACCCCTTTGGCTGAGTCTGGTTACAATTATGTTGCAGGAAGAAGAAATTACAATGAAAATAGGCATCAAGGTTGGAACAATCAAAGATGGGAGGAGCCACAAGGATTTGATCAACCCTCATGGCAACAACCACCTCCAATGGACTATCAACAACCACCACCATATGCCTATGAACCCTTTCCTCAATATAACTTTGGACCACCACACTCACAAGCCCCTTTCCGCCATTCACCTCCATATGACCCTAACCCTCAACCACCATACCAACCACCTTATAAGCCATATGAACCATATATAGAACCACCCCAATTCCAACCCAATTACTCACAAGAACCACCACTTCAATATTCACCATCTCCATATCCATCAATTCAAGAGCACTATGATCCTATTTATGAAAGCCGAGTGCATCAAGAGACAAAGGATCGTCTCAAGGAAATAGTGGCTCGATGTCAGGCAACCATTCATCAATTGGGGCAAGTAATAATGAGTCAATTAGCTTCCCGATGTTCGGACACTCAAGGAACCCCATGGCTTCATGTGGACAATCTAATGAAGAACGTAGTATGAAGGAGAAACTAGAAACTCTAGTGAATAGTACGGAGCATGACTTTGTACTGGAACAAGTAGAGGAAGCCGAAATTATTGAAGAAGAAGAATTGGTTGAAGACTTAGGAGATGCAGAACCTCCATGGGAAAGTCCAGTCATAGAACCCCTTCCAAGACATTTGAAATTGATGCTGAGGAGGGTGTACAACCTCCAAGGCATATCACAGTTGAAGACTTGGAAGAGGTTGATCAAGAGATGGAGATTCAAGAAGAAGAAGCATAACCTCCCATGCCCTTGGAAAGCAATGAAGAGAAGATTGAATTAGAAGAAAGCTACCAAGAGGAAGAGATTGAAATTGAAGAAGCTTGCAAAGAGGTGGTAGTTATCAGAGAAGAGCACAAGGGAGTGGAGCTTGTAATTTCATTAAAAATACCTCCCCCTAAGTTACCATCATTCTTCACAACATTCAAGTGGGTAAAATTCATATCCCTTAGCTTTCTAATCCCACTTGAATATGGGCTACTGGAGATGGATGGTCAACTTAGAGCTTTTTGTGGCATTAAGAGTAAGAGGAAAATGGTCAGTGGTAAGAATTGTCCTGCAAGGTTCATTATGGTTGAAAGCTTAAAATTTAAATGTAAAGGTTGGTGTAAAGCTCCACTGAATGGGTCTAGGAAGTTGTTTGGCCGCTTTAGTGAGAATTCAGATTGCCTACCACCCGGATGGAATCATGATGATCAACAAGAAGACGGGTGCAAAAGCAAGATTTGGGACTCCGGAATCCAATCTAGAAATCAGCACTCTTGGGGCCTTGTCACATGCTTTAACTTACTTGAAGGCTTTCTGCGCCTAGTTTGGGATCCCGGAGGACATTGGAAACATAAACATTGGTGGAGATTCCTGGATGAGTTCAAGCATAAACCACCATAACAGGAAGCTCACCAAATGTCCAACTTAAGGACTTTAACTAAAAGTGCTAGGTGGGAGACAATCCACCGTGGTATGATCGTTCCTTTTTCATTTTTATTTAGTCTTATTTGTTTTCGAGTTTCATTTTATTTTATTATATTGAACCTGGAATTTTGCATCACATTCATATTAACACTGCATTCTGCATTTTTTTTCAGATAAAAAAAAAGAAGGAGAGCACGCGACGCGACCGCATCAGCGACGCGTCCGCGTCGCAAGGAGATGAGAGAATAATAAATTGAACAGAGAGTTACGCAGAAGCAGGGCTGTAGGCGTGCCAATGGCACAAATTACCCCACGTGACCGCGTTGCTGATGCGACCGCGTCATATGGGAATAATGGCCTCCCACGCGACCGCGTGACCCACGCGGCCACGTGACCAGGATTTCGACGTCAAAAGGGTGCATGGCCAAAAGTTGAGCTGGAATTGGGCTGGACCCGTGCTAGTAGCACAAGTCCTGCCACGCGAACGCGTCACCCACGCGTCTGTGTCATATTTGAAATAAGGCCACCCGCGCGATCGCGTCGACCACGCGACCGCGTCACCCTGGATTTTGGCAATACTGAGTTTTGAACAGAGAGTTGTGCGACCGCAGGCTGCACTCGCGCCACTAGCACAAATCAAGTCACGCGATCGCGTGCCCCACGCATCCGCGTCACCCAACCTTATCGCGCACCACGCGACCGCGTCGCCAGCGTCGCACAACCTATCCAGCTTAGTGCCAATTTTCTTATCTTTTCTTCTCCGAATCCTGATTCTTCTTATCTTTTCTTATTTCTTTCTTCTTCCTTTCTTATTTTCTCTCACTTCCATTCTATTTTATTTAATTTATTTGCATACTTTCATTCATTGCATATTTTATTTTTCTAAAAATTATTATTGGTGTTCAAATGTTCTTATTCAACTGTTACATCATTTCTGGTATTTTCTTAGTGCTTAGTGACTTGTTTCATTCTTATTGAGTAATATTATTTAAATCAATGCCAATCTTTTATATCTATATTACTCTTGCATTGATATGAATTTATATTATCTCTCCTTCCCCATTCTCTTCTCCATTGTTGCAAACTTTTGCACCACTGGTATGCCATGTGCTTCTATTGTTTTCTCACTTGCATGTTGAAGCTTCCATGTAAATGAGATCCTTATTATTTGGCATCAACCAACCCATGTTTTATTTATTTTCCTATCTTTATTTCTGGGTTACTCTTCTTCCCTTTTTCTTTCAGGATGGCCACCCGGAAGGGAACCGGAAGACGTTCACATGGGGAGACAAACAAGTCCATCAGCAAAATCCTTAGAGAAAAGCATCAGTTGGAGAAGACCCGTCCACCTGCACATCTCAGCGTGCACCGAGGACGGTGCAATCTTTAAGTGTGGGGAGGTCGATACCGATCTCCATGGGTTAGTACTTTCTTGTCTCAACACCAATATTTTCTTTGTTAATTACTGCATTTGCATATTTAATTGCATGATTATTTGATTTTTTTTGCATATTTTACCACTTGGTTGAAGTAGTATTTTTTTTTTCAAAAAACCTTTTAGAGCATTTCACTAATTTGAATAAAATTTAATGTTACACTTGTTTGAAGAAATATTATACTGGAACATGGTTTAGAGCTCGAACACACAAAACCTATGAGATTTTTGAGCTTATTTGAATTGGTTGCATTTTACCAACCAATATTTTATTTTTGGTGTGTGTTTTTCTCTCTAAAATTGTGATCTTTGTCTTGCTTAATTCTATATTTCCATGGTTTGATGTATACATGCACTTACATGATTGAGGCCTTTGTTTCACTGAGCTTACATACCCATATGGCCTTACCCTTTCATTATCCTTTGCAAACCGATTTGAGCCTATTTTACCTCTTTTATTCTTTATTTTAGCTCATCACTAACTCTAAGCGGAAAACAATAATGTCCTTAATTTGAATCCTTGGTTAGCTTAGACTAGTGAGAATGCTTATGATTTAAGTGTGGGGAAAGTGGGTTTGGAAACATTTAGTTTGAGAATTGAGTATGTTAGAATTTTCTAAAAACGTGAAAGAAATGTTTAGGACATGTTCATGCATTCAATAAATTAATCATATGCATTGAGAAAAATAAAAGAAAAAGAAAAAAAATTATATATATAATAAAAAAAAAGAGAGAGAGAAAAAGAAAAAGAGAAAGAGCAAATAAGTAAAAGGGGACAAAATGCCCCAAAATATGTGGTGAAAGCAATGCATATGAGTTGTACTTGAAATTAGAATGCATGAATATGTGGAAAACATAGTTAATGGATGGTTAGATGTTGTATTATAATTACATGGATTGTTTAAGTTAGGTGGGAAAAGTTTAAGTTAATTAAGGATTCAGATTTTAGTTCACTTGACCAAATACAATCCTACCTTGACCCTAACCCCATTACAACCCTTAAAAGACCTCTTGATTTGTGTATTTGTGCATTAAATTTATGTTGATTGTTAGATGAAAAGCAAGCCTTAGAAAGCAAAGATAGTAGAGAATTGAGAGAATCGAACCTTAAACACTTGAGTGATTAGAGTGTATACACTACGAGTGAGGGTTCGATGCTCAATTCCTTGTTCCCGGCTTTCATGAGCTATTTTCTTCTACAAGTCTATTTGTACTTCATTTTCATGATTTGAATTAGTGAAATCCAATTCATATTTGTTCTTAAAAGATTTGTTTACTTTTAACA
>NC_029787.2:117587211-117629305 GCF_000816755.2 Arachis ipaensis
TGATTGAAAACATGCTTCTTTGATCTTATATTTGCTTATTATTAATCCTCTCTTATCACCATTAGATGCCTTGATATGTGTGTTAAGTGTTTTCAGATATTATAGGGCAGGAATGACTTGGAGGATGGAAAGGAAGCATGCAAAAGTGGAAGGAATACAAGAAGATGAAGAAGTTGCTAAGCTGTCCAGCCTGACCTCTTCACACTCAAACAGCTATAACTTTAGCTAAAGAGGTTCAAACGACGCGGTTCTAGTTGCGTTGGAAAGCTAACGTCCGAGGCTTCGATTTGATATATAATATGCTATAGTTCCCCTGACGCTAGGCGACGCGACCGCGTGATCCATGCGGCCGCGTCGCAGTGACGGAAATCAGCGTGTTTGAATTCTTCTCCAGCGATTTCCGGGCTGTTTTCGACCCAGTTCACGGCTCAGAAAACACAGATTAGAGGTTATAAAGTGGGCGATTGCATCCATTCATAGGGAGGCTCTCATAATTCATAATTTGAGGAGTAGATGTAGTTTTTAGAGAGAGAGAGGTTCTCTCCTCTCTCTTAGGATTAAGATTTAGGACTTCTCTTAGTTTTAGGAGTGACTCTCAATCCCAGGTTCTTTATTTTTATTTATTTTCCCAATTTAATTTATGAACTATTCTAGATTACTTGAATTAATGTTATTTGAGGTATTTCAGTTATTATTGCTCTCTTTTATTTACATGATTATTGCTTCCCATCTGAAGGCATTCTTATTCCAGTAGATTTACTTTTCCCCTTTTGATCTTGGTTAAGAAATCAGTAACTCAGGAATTATCTAACTCAACAGCATAATTGATAATTGTTATCTTTGCTAATTGAATTGAGCTTCAATAATCCCAACCTTTTCTTAGGAAATAAATAGGATTCGAAGATCAGACTAATTAGTCCCTTGACTTTCCTTTATTTTAGTAAAAGTTGACCAAGTGGAATTAAGATTCGACTTTCATTGTTATTGATAAGGATAACTAAGTCTGGACTTCCAATTTCTTATACCTTGCCAAGAGATTTTATTATTGTTGTTTTATTTTACTTGTCATATAACATATTCATACCTTACTTCCAAAACCCCCAATTTACAATCTTCATAACCAATAATAAGAACATACTTCCCTGCAATTCCTTGAGAAGACGACCCGAGGTTTAAATACTCGGTTATCAATTTTAAGGGGTTTTGTTACTTGTGACAACCAAAATGTTTGTACGAAGGGATTTTTGTTGGTTTAGAGACTATATCTACAACGCGACTGTTTTTATGAAATTCTTTACTGGCAAAAATTCTTAACGTCACCTCTGCTGATCTCTCCACCCAAAGTTAGGGTGGTTCCTCCATCCTTGATTGAAGGTATTCGAATAGGGATTGTTGTTGGAGTTTTTGGAGGAGTTTCCCATGTAGTTCACCTCCTTCATGGTGGTCCATACAGAGTCATCAGCATCCACTTCATACGCTGACTTTGGAGAGTAAGCATTTGAGCTCTGTGCTCCACTCAAGTGCTGGGAGAGAATGTTTATCTGCTGGGACATGAGCTTATTCTGAGCCAGGATGGTGTCCAGACGGTTAACCTCTATGACTCCTCCCTTCTGAGCCGTCCTATTATTCACAAGGTTCCTCTTAGAAGTGTACATGTATTGGTTGTTGGCAACCATGTCAATGAGCTCTTGCGCCTCTTCAGGTGTCTTCTTCATGTGAAGTGAGCCACCAGCAGAGTGGTCTAATGATATCTTGGACATCTCAGAGAGACCATCATAGAAGATCTCTAACATGGTCCATTCTAAGATCATGTCAGGAGGACATCTCCTGATCAACTGCTTGTATCTTTCCTAAGCTTCATAGAGGGATTATTCCTCTTTCTGTCTGAAGGTCTGGACTTTCACCCTAAGCTTGCTCAGCTTCTGAGGTGGAAAGAACATGGTCAAGAATCCATTGACCACCTTCTCCCATGTATCTAAGCTCTCCTTAGGCTGAAAATCCAGCCATAGCCTTGCTTTGTCCCTTACAACAAAAGAAAAAAAAACATGAGCTTGTAAACCTCTAGGTTTACTCCATTTGTCTTGATAGTGTCACAGATCTGCAGGAAATCAGAGATGAACTTGTTGGGGTCTTCCTGCAGGAGCCCATGAAACTGGAAATTCTGGTGTACTAGAGTGACCAATTGAGGCTTAAGCTCAAAGTTGTTTGTACCAATGGTAGGTATGGAGATGCTGCACCCATAGAAGTTAGATGTGGGTGCAGTGTAAGATCCAAGGACCTTTCTTGCGTCTCCCCCAGCTTCTAGATTGGGTGTCATGGTTGTATCTTCAGCCTCTTATTCTAGAGAGTCTGTGAGATCCCTTGCAGCTCTGCTTGCTTGAGCTTGTTGCAAATGCCACCTTAAAGTTCTCTCAAGTTCAGGATCAGGGGTCAATGCAGGTTTTTCTATTCCTATTCCTGCTCATAAATAAGAAGAAAGAGACCAAAAAGAGTAGAAGAAGGGAGTCTCTATGTTAGAGTATAGAGAGCTCCTTGTTTTAGATAAAGAAAAGAAAAACAGTTGACCAAGACTACCAAGAAACACCAAACTTAAATTTTGACACAAGATTCAAACAAAAGAAAAAGATGACTAAAGATAAATTTTTGAAAATTTTTTTGAAAAGAAACTAATAAAGTTTGAAAATTTTAACAAGAAAACAATTAAAGAAAAACTAATAAAAAGTACCTGATCTAAGGAGCAAGACAACAGGTAGTTTGTCAATCTCGAACAATCCCTGGCAACGGCGCCAAAAACTTGGTGGGTGAAATTGAACTCGCACAATTTCACTGGCAAGTGCACCGGGTCATCCAAGTAATACCTCAGGTGAGTGAGGGTCGATCCCATGAGGATTGTTGGATTGAGCAAGCAATGGTTATCCTGCAGATCTTAATCAGGCGAATAGAAAGATAATGTTTGTTTTTGAATGCGCATAAACAAGAAAATAAAGAAAACAATAAAGAATTGATAAAGAAACGATAATAAGAAATTAGTTAAGGCTTTGGAGATGCTTTATCTTTCTGGATTAATACTTCTTACGGACTACTTTAACAATGAATGATTCATTCTATAGAAAAGCTATAAGTGATTAACTCATGTCCTCTCATCAAGTCAATCTCTTCTAATTCATATCAAACACCGTTGGCAGTGGTCATTCAATATAAACGAGGGTGAAGCTCATGCAATTTATTCTCCTTTGTGATCCTACTCAAAATGCCACAGACATGGTCAGATCTTCCGGATCGAAGAATGAAGCTCAATGTTCTAGCCTTAGCGATACAGAAACCTCATCACCCATAACTAACCGGATTATATGTCACTTATCCTCGATTAGCCCAGATGAATTATTGGTTCAGGTGATGTATTCTCAAGCTTTAACTCAATACTATCCGGGTCAGGACTCGTAAGGAACTCATGTAGAAAAAGGGACATACCCAATCTCATTTGGATGAAGAACGATAATACATCATGGAATGGAATCAAACATATATTAAAATAGAAACATTAATATTATTAATCCATATGAATTAGCAAAGCTCCTAACCATAACCTAAGAGATTTAGTTACTCATTGTTTACAGAGAAAACTCAGATCTGAAAGTAAAGTATGATACAAGTTCCTTCTTAAACCTAAGTGATCTCCTCTTTATATAGGAGATGCTAACCCTAAAAGATGTTAATTTAATTTTAAAAAGTACAAAGATAAACTAAACTAAGTTAAAGAGTGCGAAAATCCACTTTAAGCCCACTTTGGTCTTATGGTCGTCCAAGCCTGGCATTCAACTTGGAGAATGGGCATTGAACGCCAGTTAGCGGGGTGAACGCGTGCTCCCATGGTCCTTTGGTGGCGTTGAACGCCAGTCTTGGGAGTTCAACGCTGGGCTTTGATCCTTCTTGGGCGTTGAACTCCAGATGTGGACGTTCAACGCCAGTTAGGGGCAGTGATCTGGAAAAGAAGTATAGACTATTATATGTTTTGGGAAAGCTCTGGATGTTAGCTTTCCAACGCCGTTAAGAGCGCGTCAATTGGACCTCTATAGCTCAAGATATGCTCGTTGGAGTGCACGGAGATCAGGATTTAACAACATCTGCTATGCTTTCTTCCTCTCTAAACAAGACTTTGCTAATTCTGCCATTTTTGCCCAAAAATCACCTAAAATCATAGAAAAAAAAACAAAAACTCAAAGTAGCATCCAAATGATGAATTTTTCGCTAAAACATATTAAAACATAATAAAAATTAATGAAATCTAACTAAAAATACTATGAAAATGCTATGAAAAAGCGTATAAGATATCCACTTATCAATGGTCATATGGGTTAGTGAAGTTTAATTCAAAAAATAGCCTCAATCATGCTAAATGCATTCAAAATATCAAACATCGACAATAAAGAATCAAGCAAATCTAAGATCACAATCATAGAAGGAGCATAGCACACAAGAATAAATATTGTGGTTGAAATATGCAATCACGCATTATAAGCTCAACAACTCACTTGGTATCTTATTCTATCTATCTTCTATGTTCCATGAAAATCATT
Source organism: Arachis ipaensis (assembly GCF_000816755.2). NCBI lineage: Eukaryota > Viridiplantae > Streptophyta > Magnoliopsida > Fabales > Fabaceae > Arachis > Arachis ipaensis. The sequence goes on from NC_029787.2 coordinate 117,591,789, forward strand.
CAAGTAAGTTTAAAAACAATTTTTTGAATAAAAACAATGGAATGCCTTAGAAGAGATTTCTTGAAATTTTTTGTTGTTTTTGCCAAAATTATTTCCTATGTATGTATGTATGTTGTGATGGATGGATGCAATTTCAAAAATTCCTAGTTATTTTCCTAATTTCCACTATCCAAAAAATTATCATGAACATTTAGGACAAAATTGAACTAGGCACTATACTATTCACAATATCCAATCACAACTACTATCTATAAACTATATACCAACCAAAAAAAATAAAAAATGCAATAGCTAGAAATAAAACTATAAATAAGCTAAGATGTATAAGTATATAACCAAAATAAGAAAAGTGTAAAAGTTAAAGGTACTAACAAATATCCACAAGAAAACAAAATAACAGAAAACAAAATAGAGCGCAAGTATTTGAAAAAGAAAATTTATGCCCCAAAAATCACGAATCCTCCCCCACACTTAATCATTGCACGGTCCTCCGTGCATGCACACAATCCGGAGGCATAGAACTAAGAAGCTCCACCTTCAGATGGTGGATGCGGGGGCTCGGGTTGCAGTATAAAACAAATAAACATGAATTGAGGAAGAGTTCATATGGGTGTTGATGCGTGAGCATCTTATACCCTTTTCTAGCTATTTTTATATTGTTTTTAATTATATTTTAATTACTTTTACTTGATTTTAGTGCAAAAATCATCTTTGGATGATACTTTGAGTTTTTCTCGTGTTTTTATGGCTTTAGGTTAGTATTTAAAGGAAAAGATCAATTAGGTTTAGGATCTTCTTCCTTCCGCACTTTTTAGAACCCTGTTTTCTCTGTAAGTCATGAGCAACTAAACCTCCTTGGTTAAGGTTAGGAGCCCTGTTTATTTCTATGGATTAGAACTATTATTCTTCTATTTTAATTAATATTTGATTCAATTCTAAGGTTTTGTTTTCATTCTTAATCTTATGAACTGGGTGAAACGAGAGTATGACCCTTTTCTACATGAGTTCTTGTGATTCTCAAGAGAGTTATCTCACTTGAGCAACAACTTGAAAACACTCCTCCTAAATCGCTAATTACATGAACTAGTTGGGATATGTGACATAAAATCCTGTTAGCTTTGGGTAATTAGGGTTTTTGTGGCGTTAAACTAGTTTTATGAACTTCACCTTCTGTTCATACCCTGGGTCGAGCTATCCGACCTGGGCTGATTAATGACAAAGTGACCGAACCTCTTCAGGTCAGGTCCCCCGACCTCTTCTTTAAAGAGTTTGGCCAAATCACCGCAAGAAGCCCAAGAAGGCCCAAACAAAGGGACACAGCCCAATCTAAAGGCAGCTAAAGTCTAGAAAGATAAAGGCGGTCCCCCTCAGAGATAAGATGACTTCACTTAAAGATAAGATAAGATAACTGACTTATCTTATCTAGAAAGGTCAGCCTACACTACTATAAATACACTGGAGCACCCAGGTATAACTCATACTCTAATTCTACAAAAAACCTGCTTAAAGCCCATACGAACTTAAGCATCGGAGTCTCTTGCAGGTACCACCCCCCTCCGGTGATCAAGGATCAGCAGCACCCCCAGATCCAACAAGTCGGACACGACAGTTCCGGCCACCATAGCAGATCTCATTTGAGATCGACCTTCAGTTTCAGGTAACCCTCGGAACATTGGTGCCGTTGCCGGGGAATCTGAAAGTCATCCCATCGTCATGGCGGACAACCTTGACAACGACCACAACTCTGGTTTAGAAGAAAGAACTCCACTTAAAAATACGGAGGTCACATCAAAGGATGTACCCCAAAACAAGGGGGATAAACAACCTTCCAACACAGAAATTTTGAAAGCCATCCAAGAACAACATGATCGCCTCAAACAACTCGAACAGGAGGATGAACATCAGCAGGAGGCTGAGAGAGACCTTCGAAGAGAAGCGAGACGTCGCCGAGAGCTAGAGGACAAGATCCTAAAGCTCGAGGCCGATCTCAAAGCTAAAATAGTTCAGTCCAGTCACAAAGATAACTCTCACAAAGACCAAGATCCCTTCACCAAAGAGATCATGAAAGCTAAAGTCCCAAAGGACTTTAAAGCTCCCGACATGACTTCATACGACGGTACCTCGGATCCAAGCCATCATCTCAGCAATTTCAGAAGCAGAATGTATCTCACCGACGCCTCGAACGTCGTTCGGTGTAAAGCCTTCCTGACCACCCTCACAAAGACAGCAATAAAGTGGTTCGATAGTTTACCTCCCAGATCCATCACAAGCTTTGACAACTTAGCCAAAAAATTCCTTGCCAGATTTTCCATCCAAAAGGACAAAGCCAAACACGCCCCGAGCCTGTTACGGATCAAACAAGGAGATCGGGAAAGCCTTCGCAACTATATGGAAGGATTCAACAAAGTGCGTCTGGACATACAAAGTCTGCCAACTGAAGTAGCCATTATGGGTCTCATCAATGGCCTGCGAGAAGGACCTTTTAGTCACTCCATATCAAAAAAGCATCCAACATCTCTGAATGAAGTACAAGAAAGGGCAGAAAAGTACATCAATATGGAGGAGAACTCTCGATTAAGAGAAACCTCGAAAGCTGGACCCTCCTATCCCTCTCGAGACAAGGATAAAAAATCCAAGAAAAAAGAAGATCAGTCCAGTGAAAAGCCTAAAAAATACCACAACTACACCCCCCTTCGGGTGTCTCTTGTGGATGTTTACCGAGAAATATGCAACACTAAGAAGATCCCACCACCCCGCCCAATCAAAAGCAAAAAAGGAGGGAGAAGTCAGACAGAGTACTGCGAATACCATCGAATCTATGGACACTCCACCAACGAATGCTACGACCTAAAGAACGTCATAGAGAAGCTAGCCCGGGAAGGAAGACTAGATATGTTCTTGGCCAACAAAACCGACGAGCCAAGAAAAAGAAGACGGGACGAAGAGGTCAGACAGGCTGAACGACCACCCCACACTCCTAAGAGACATGTTCATATGATAAATGGAGGATTCGCATGAGGAGGGATCTCTAAATCATCTCGCAAAAGACACTTTAAAGAAGTATATCATGTCGGGGAAGAAGAGAGGTCATCCGACCTCCCCACAATTACCTTTACTTAAGAAGATGCAATAGGTGTCATCCCCCGGGACATGATAATCCCATGGTCATTACTATCATATTGGCCAACGCTAATCTTCACAGGACACTGATAGATCAAGGAAGCTCCGCAGATATCTTGTTTAAATCCGCCTTCGACAAACTCGGCTTACAAGAAAAAGAGCTCAGAGCATATCCGAACAGCTTGTTCGGACTGGGAAACACTCCAATCCAACCATTGGATATATCTCACTGCACACAACTTTTGTAAAGGGAACTCGGTCAAGGAAACTCAACATAGACTACATAGTAGTCAACGTGAGCTCAGCTTACAACGCCCTAATAGGTCGGCCAATGCTGAACCAGCTCGCCACAGTAGTTTCGACTCCACATCTATGCATGAAGTTCCCAACTCCGGAAGGAATCGCTACCAGAAAAAGACACCAAAAAATTACGCAACGCTGTTACAATGAAAGTATGAACCTCAAAGGCAACCCCAAAGGAGAGGAAGTCACACAGAGAATATCCCACCACCCCGCCCAATCAAAAGCAAAAGAGGAGGGGGAAGTCGGACAGAGTACTGCGAATACCACCGAATTTACGGACATCCTACTAACGAGTGCTTTGACCTAAAGAATGTCATAGAGAAATTGGCAAGAGAAGGGCGACTAGATCAGTACTTAGCCAACAAAGCGGATGAACCGAGAAAAAGAAGAAGGGACGAAGAGGTCGTACGTGTTGAACGACCACCCCACACTCCTGAGAGACATGTTCATATGATAAATGGAGGATTTGTAGGAGGAAAGATCTCTAAATCATCTCGCAAAAGACACCTTAAAGAGGTATATCATGTCGGGGAAGGAGAGAGGTCATCCGACCTCCCCACTATTACCTTTACCCAAGAAGATGCAACAGGCGTCATCCCGGGACATGATGATCCCATGGTCATCACTATCATATTGGCCAACGCTAATCTCCACAGAACACTGGTAGACCAAGGAAGCTCCGCGAATATCTTGTTTAAATCCACCTTCGACAAATTTGATTTGCAAGATAAAGAGCTCCGAGCATATCCGAATAACTTGTTCGGACTAGGAGACTCTCCAATCCAACCACTTGGATATATCCCACTACACACAACCTTTGGAAAGGAAACCCGATCAAGGACACTCAATATAGACTACATCGTAGTCGACGTGAGCTCAGCTTACAACGCCTTAATAGGTCGGACAACACTGAACCAGCTCGCTGCAGTGGTCTCAACTCCATATCTATGCATGAAGTTCCCAACTCCGGAAGGGATCGCCACGATAAAAGGAGACCAAAAAAATTACGCGACGCTATTACAATGAAAGTCTGAACCTTAAAGGCAACCCAAAAGGAGGGAAAGTCAACACTATCGAACTTGGGGGAGTACGAGCTCGCGAAGAACTTCGTCCACAACCTGAAGGGGAGACTGAAGAGGTCCAAATCGGTGATGCCCGGGATAAGACGACAAATATTGGGGAAACCTTAAAGGGAGACTTAAAGGGGTCTCTGATATAGTTCCTAAAGGATAACACCGACCTCTTTGCATGGAAGTCCGCAGACATGCCCGGCATAGATCCCAAACTAATGTGCCACAAACTGGCAGTATATCCAAGATCTCGGCCAGTACAGCAGAAGTGTAGGAAGCTCGGACTAGAAAAATCGCAAGCTGTGGAAGAACAGGTACAAGTCTTGCTAGAGGCAGGATTCATAAGGGAGGTAACATACCCACTATGGCTAGCCAACGTTGTATTAGTAAAAAAGTCAAATGGGAAATGGCAGATGTGCACTAACTATACCGACCTCAATAAATTTGTGTGCAGTGAGATATATCCCGATGTATCCACCCGACCAAGAAAAGATCTTGTTCCTAATTCCAAAAGCAAATTACTGCTATATCGTCATGCCATTCGGACTCAAGAACGCAGGAGCTACCTACCAAAGGTTAATGAACAAAGTCTTTGCGAACCACATTGGGAAACTAATGGAGGTTTACGTAGACGATATGCTGGTAAAAACACAAAGTGAGGAATCATTGTTTCTCGATCTCACTAAAGTATTCAACACCATTAGAAAGCATGGTATGCGACTTAATCCCGCAAAATGCACTTTTGCGGTAGAAGCTGGCAAATTCTTAGGCTTCATGCTCACACAAAGAGGAATTGAGGCGAACCCAGATAAATGTCGGGCTATACTCGACATGAAAAGTCTAACCTGCGTCAAAGAAGTACAACAGCTCAACGGAAGACTGGCAGCCCTGTCCAGGTTTTTAGCCGGTTCAGCCATAAGATCCCTCCCCTTTTACGCCACATTAAGGAAAGGAAAAAGGTTTGAATGGACCGCAGAGTGCGAGCAAGCCTTCTAGGATTTCAAAAAATTCCTGGGACAACCACCCATTCTTACCCGACCACGGGAGGGAGAAGCACTCCTATTATACCTCGCAGTGGGAAGTTAGGCAATAGCCTCAGCACTAGTCAGAGAGGACGAAAGCGGGCAACAACCCATCTACTTCATTAGCAAAGCTCTACAAGGAGTCGAGCTAAATTATCAAAGGATAGAAAAGTTTGCCTATGCTCTCATACTTACTTCTCGACGACTTCGCCCATACTTTCAAGCACACACTATCAAGGTTCGGACTAGCCAACCCATAAAAAGCATTCTACAAAAGACAGACTTAGCTGGAAGAATCCTGCAGTGGGCAGTCGAGTTGTTCGAATTCGATTTACAATATGAAGCTCAGACAGCCATCAAATCACAGTATCTGGCCGACTTCATTGCTGAGTACACGGATACCCCGGAAACTCCCACAAAGTGGAATCTCTACGTGGACGGATCCTCAAACAAAACCGGAAGTGGCACAGGTGTAATAATAGAAAGCGATTAAGGAACCCAAATCAAACTCTCCCTAAAGTTCGAATTTCTTGCTTCAAATAATCAAGCTAAATATGAGGCATTACTGGCTGGTTTGAGGCTGGCTAAGGAGGTAGGAGTTCAAAAGCTCACCATCTTCAGTGATTCATAGGTAGTTACCTCATAAATAGAAAGGAGCTACCAAGCTAAGGACCCTACCATGAAGAAATATCTCGACAAAACTAGAGAACAGCTCGGACAGATCGGGGAATACGAGGTCCAACATATACCTCGGGAACAGAATGCTCGAGCTGATGCACTCTCAAAACTAGCCAGCACCAAGGCAGGGGGCAATAATAGGAGCCTCATCTAAGAAACATTACAAAGCCCATCAATCACAGAGGAAGAAAAGGTCCTAACCATATCCAGGCAGGATCAAGGGTGGATGACCCCCATTATCAACTACTTCAAGACAGAGACAATCCCTACAGATAAGAAGGAGGCAAAGAGGTTGACACGAGAAGCACATTACTACATTATGGTGGGCGACATCTTATATAGGAGAGGGATCTCAACACCCCTCCTAAAATGCGTACCGACCTCCAATACAAGGGAAGTCCTGGAAGAAGTACACAGTGGCATGTGTGGTAACCACTTGGGGGCACGCGAGCTCTTTCCAAAAAGGTACTCCGGGCTGGATTCTTCTGGCTCACCTTGCACAAAGAAACAACAGAGTTCGTCAAGACATGTCCACCATGTCAGAAGCATGCTAACTTCCACATCGCTTTACCAGAAGAGCTCATCAGTGTAACGTCACCCTGGCCGTTCGCAAAATGGGGGCTAGACCTCCTCGGACCCTTTTCCCAAGGATCGGGACAAGTTAAGTTCCTCATCGTAGGGGTAGATTATTTCACAACATGGATTGAGGCAGAGCTCCTAGCCAACACCACCGCTCAAAGAAGTCGAAAATTTCTATACAGGAACATTATTACAAGGTTTGGGATCCCTTACTCCATCATCACAGATAATGGCACTTAATTTACTGATACAGGTTTCAGGAAATTGGTAGCTGACTTGAAAATAAAGCACCAATACACATCTGGAGGACATCCACAAGAAAACGGACAGGCAGAAGTTGCCAACAAAGTCATACTGGCCGGGTTAAAACGGAGACTACAGGGTGCAAAGGGAGCTTGGGCCAAAGAGCTCCACAAGTCCTATGGGCATATCGGACAACTCTACACTCCACCACAGGAGAATCACCCTTCCGACTTGCTTACAGAATGGAGGCAATGGTCCCAGTGAAGATAGAGGAAGGATCCCCTAGAATGATCCTCTACAATGAAGAGACCAACTCCCAAAATCAAAAGGAAGAGCTCGACCTACTTCCAGAAATCCGGGAAAGAGCTCGGATTAGAGAGGAAGCATTAAAGCGTCGAATGGCTTCAAGGTACAACCAGAAGGTAGTCCAGCAAAGTTTCGCCATCAACGATCTCATCCTAATCCGAAATGACATCGGAGCAGGACGATCAGGAGAAGGGAAGCTAGCAGCTAACTGGAAAGGGCCTTACCAAGTTATAGAGGTATTGGGAAAAGGCTACTACAAGGTGTCCGACCTCGAGGGGCGAGAGCTACCAAGGTCATGGCATGCCTGTAACCTAAGAAGGTACTATAGTTAAAAAGTGATAAAGATCTAAAGTCGAGGTGCACTCTTTTTCCTGGAAAGGTTTTTTAATGAGGCCCCAGGCCAAGATCTACAAAATTGCCCAACTTAGAAGGGTAAGCACCTATATGTATATATTCTTGTCTATTTTATATTTCCTACTTGAATAAAGTTTTTCAGATTCACTAAAAAAGTTTGCTACCAAGACGCATTAATCTATGTGCAAGAATTCACCGCCCGATTAAGACAAGGTCAGCAAGATGAATACCAAATTCATCGCCCAATCACGACAAGGTCGGCAAGATGAATACTAAATTCATCGCCCGATCACGACAAAGTCGGCAGAATGAAAATCAAATTCATCACCCGATTACAAAGAAGTCGGCAAGGTGAAAGCAATAAAAATAGATTAATGCAAGAAGTTATAAAAAGTAATCTATAAAAAGCGACCTGACGAGGTCTGACTAAAAATGGACTACTAAAAATAACTTACAAAGAGGTTGGACAAAACGACCAACGTAAAAAGTTATAAAAAGTAATCCATAAAAAGTGACCTGACGAGTAGGCACTATCTTACCATCCTCCACCACATTGTCCAGGCTGAAAAGAGTCAGGTCGAGTTTAGGAGCAAGAACTCGGACCTGTGGCTTCAAATTTTCATAAGCACCCGTCACAGTGTCTACCAGATGACCCTGAAGATCGGCATAGTCCATGTGGGCAGACTCAAGCCTCTCCCTCAACTCCAACACCTCGGCATAAGTACGAGTGTAACACTCCTTGTGTTTTTTCGTCGTTTCCTCCGCCAAATTTGCAGCCGCTTCAGCTCTGGTAGCCCGTGACTTTTCCTTCTCCAAATCCAACTCCAGTTTAATTATCCTGGCATCAAGCTCATCCTTCACCCCCTTGATTCTATCAAATTCTGACTTAGCATCTTCCAGAAAAGCCTTGGTCGCATGGACTGGGGAATCCTGAACAGTACGAAATAAGGATGCACCCATATGGGCCATCCGAATGCTGCTACTGGTGATAAAGTTCAAGTGGTGAAGGATGGAAACATCATCCATTGGAAGTCGACCAAAAGGAGCAATTTGATTATCAACAAACTCCACAGCATCAAAATCAGGGGCATCCAAGTCATAAGGTTCAACAATCTTTTATTTTTTACTAGGAGGACCAGCAGTAGGAGAAGAGGCAGCACCAGTAGATGGTCGAACTGGGTCAGAGGGGACAATCCAAACCTGAGGGGTTGGAATAACCTTCCTTGGCCCAGAAGCACCCAATGTTGGTTTCTTTGGAGGAACCTGAGAAGACTCTCCCTCCGCAGTCTTGGCCGAGATGTTTTGAGCAGCTGTTGCTTTCTTAGCCCGGAAAAAATATTTCATAGAGTCTGTAGATTTCACCATCTCTACAAAAAAAAAAAGAAACCAAGAAAACAAATCACAAACAGATGGAAGTAAAAATTCAACCACAAAGTAAAACTATTAAAAAGAAGTCGGTCACTACCCAGTTCCACACGAAGAAGGGAAGGATCTCCTAAAAACTTCTTCGTGTCAAGATGGGGAGGCTCTCCCCAATTTTTCTCTAACACATTTACAAAGGCCTACTCGACCTCATCCAGACTTTCCCAGGAGTACCTAGCTACTACTACATTCTTCTGCCAGCACAAAGGGAAGGTAGGCTCATCATTTTCATCCAAAAAGAAAGGCCGAGCTTCCTCAACAGCTCGGACCTTGAAATAGTAGTTTTTAAAGTCCCTAAAGGACTCATCATACATAGAGAAAACATTTTTTCCTTGAGTAGCTCGGAAAGAAACCCAGGAGGCTTTCTTCTTCGCTACTCCAGGCTTCGTCAACACAAAAAGATAAAGGAAGAGAGTTTGGGAAGGTCGGATATCCAATTCCTGACACAACAATTGGAAGATTTTTATGAAGCCCCAAGAGTTTGGGTGGAGTTGATAAGGAGCTACATTGCAGGGCCAGGACCACAACAACTCGGTCTCAAAAGGGGTAAAAGGAATGCTAATATTCAATTGACTAAAGAAATAGTCATAAGCATAGAAAAAGGGACGTTCCCCTTGAGTCAAAGAGGGAAAACTAACCCTCTCCTCAGGGTCAGATGACACTAACTCATAATTCTTCTCTTGATCCCTATCACTACAAATCCTATGGTGCCTCCTAAGTCGCACACAATACTCAGAGTCAGCAACTGTAACACACATCAACACAATGGAGTCCAGCCAGTCAGACATGCCATCTGGGATCTTAGTAGACATCTTAACAATATTTTTGCGGGAAGACATAGGTCAACTATTCCTACAGGAAGAAAAAGAAAAAATGGGTTACTACTAAACAACTCGGAAAAATATGAAAATAATTCGGACAAAAATATATGAACGTCAAGAGTCAGACACGGCAGTAAAAGGGAAACCCCAGGATTCATACTAAAGTCCAGGGGCACCGTTTGGAGGCAGTAACAAGGCAGGAACCAGGAAAGAAGGAAATCAACTGTCTATGCCCTAATCATCTCACAAACAAGAAAACACAATCCTTCTCTAGTAAACATCACTCTACACAGAGCAGTAAGAAATTCATCATCATCAACAAAAATCATCAAAGTCAAAGCCTTTCCTACCAACAACAGTTCATCATCGAAAGCTATAGCCTTTTCTACCAAAAAAGTTCAAAGCAAAAACACTACAAAAAGCAAGAGCACCAAAAAGAACGCATCACAGCATCAATCGAAAACAAAGACACAATCTTTTTGCGAAAGGATAAAGATTCTCAGAGACAAAATCAGTAAAAATCACATGCAACAGTGAAGACATACAAAGAGGCGACTAACAAAAACATAAAAAGGAAAGAAAACACCAACCTGTAGAAGAAGAAGGAGCAAAGCGTGAGGGAAGGATCCGGAAGAAACAGCGACGAAAAGACACCAACAATCGCTTCCGAAGCAAGGAAAGGAGGAAGCACGAAGAATGCAAAAACAGAGGGTCGAAAGGAACAAAGCGCTGCAGCAAAGCAAAAGCGAAAAGAAAGGAAAAGAGAAACTGAAAGATGAGACTTTAAAATTCAAAATGAAATGAAAAGAGGGAAATAAAGGAAACGACAAAAGGGGAGTTAATGAGCATTTCACCTTCGCACGTTCGCAAGGAAGCGCAACGCGCGCGATAATTAACAAGGAAAAAAGAAAACTGCTCCGCATTCAAAGGAGTCCAGCAGGAGTTATATAGAGATCGACTTAAGGCGAAATGCTCGAGCTCGATTCCTCCAAAAAAGGATCGAAGTCTAAAGGACATGACCTTAAGGGAAAAAGTCGAGCTCAACCAGGGGCATTATTCATACCCTGGGTCGAGCTATCCGATCTGGGCTGATTAATGACAAAGCGACCGACCTCTTCAGGTCAGGTCCCCCGACCTCTTCTTTAAAGAGTTCGGCCAAATCACCGCAAGAAGCCCAAGAAGGCCCAAACAAAGGGATACAGCCCAATCTAAAGGCAGCTAAAGCCTAGAAAGATAAAGGCGGTCCCCCTCAGAGATAAGATGACTTCACTTAAAGATAAGATAATATAACTAACTTATCTTATCTAGAAAGGTCAGCCTACACTCTATAAATACATTAGAGCACCCAGGTATAACTCATACTCTAATTCTACAAAAAACCTGCTTAAAGCCCACGCTAACTTAAGCATCGGAGTCTCTTGCAGGTACCACCTCCCTCCGGTGATAAAGGATCAGCAGCACCACCAGATCCAACAAGTCAGACACGACAGTTCCGGCCACCATAGCAGATCTCATCCGAGATCGATCTTCAGTTTCAGGTAATCCTCGGAACACCTTCTGATTTGAATTGAGCAACCACGAGAGTGGTGTTTGATGAGGATTAGAGAGGATTAAATCACTAAGTGATTAAGGTTTAATCACTTATGGTTTGCTATAGAATGAATCATTCATTGTTAAAATAATTGGTAAGACATTTTAATCCAAAAAGTAAACATCTCCAAGACCTTAACTGTTCTCTCATTATTGTTTTACGTAAACCTTTACTTTCTTTATTATCTTGTTTTATGAGTTTTCAACAACAACTCTCTTTACTGTTTGCCTGACTAAGTCCAACAGGATAACTATCCCTTGCTCAGTCCGACAATCCTTGTGAGATCGACCCTCACTCATCTGAGGTATTACTTGGATAGCCCGGTGCACTTTCCGGTTAAGTTGTGCGAGCTCTAATTTCGCGTACAAAGTTTTTGGCGTCGTTGTCGGGGATTGTTTGTGATTGACAACTACCGATTGTCTTATTGCTTAGATTAGGTATTTTTATTAGTTTTTGTTTAATTAATCTTTTTTATTTTTTATTTTTATTTTGTTTATCTTTCCATTTATTTTCGAATTTTGTTCTAGTTATGTTATTTTCATTTAATTTCAGATTCTAAGTTTGGTATCCCTTTAGGTTTTTTCTTCTCTTTTCGAAAATCTTTGAATTTTTTTTATAACTTATCTTAATTTGTTTTCGAAAATCTTGTTAGGTTATTTATTTTGTTTTTGAAAAATTTTTTTAGTTAGTTGCTTATTTATTTTATTGTATTTCTTTCTTTTAGGATATCTCATCGGGAGCTCTCTATATGTTGACATAGGCACTCCCACTTCTTCGTTGCCTCTCGTTTGTGTACGCAGGAACAGAACGAGCTCACTATAGATCCAAATGGGAGTGCACAACCTAGAAGAACCATGGGATCTTATACAACGCCCACTCCTAACTTCTATGGAAGGAGTATTAGTGTGCCTCCTATTAGAGAAGATAACTTTGAGCTCAACCCTCAATTGATCACTCTAGTGCAACAGAATGGCCAATTTCGTGGACTCCCACAGGAAGATCCCAATGAATTCATCTCTGACTTCTTACAAATCTGTGACACTGTAAGGACCAATGGAGTAGATCTCGAAGTCTACAGACTGATGCTCTTCCCGTTTGCTGTAAGAGATCAAGAAAAGAAATGGTTGGAGGCTCAACCCAGAGAGAGCTTGAACACGTGGGGCAAAGTAGTAAATAAGTTTCTGAACAAGTACTTTCCCCCAAGGAGGTTAACCAAGTTGAGGATAGATATTCAGACCTTTAAGCAAGGAGAGAGTGAGTCCCTCTATGATGCTTGGGAAAGGTACAAGCTGATGCTCAGAAGATGACCTATTGAAATGTTCACAGATTGGGTCAAGCTAGATATCTTTTATTACGGACTCTCTGATGTAGCCAAGATGTCCCTGGATAATTCTGCAGGTGGTTCCATACACATGAAAAGGACACCTGAAGAAGCTGATGAGCTCATTGAGATGGTTGCTAACAATCAATACTTATACTCATTTGAGAACACCTTAGTAAAAGGGAAAGCTAAGGAAAAGTCTACTGAAGATGCCATCCATGGCCGGAATGAATCGTTAGTCAACAGCTGAACTTTCTCCATGATTTATCTTGTGCTTATTTTGGGGGATTTTACCACCTTTTCCCACATTTATTCAATGAAATAGCATGGTTTTGTAATTCTCCCTTGAATTTTGCTTAAGTGTAAAAACATGCTTTTTAGGCCCTAAATTGGTAATTTTGATCCACTTTAATTCCATTCGATGCCCTGATGTGTGTGTTGAGTGATTTCAGGTTTTTAAGGCAAGTATTGGATGGAATAAATGAGTAGAAAAGCATACAAAGGGGAGAATGCATGAAGAAACAAAGATTGGGAATGCATTAAGGGACGCGCACGCGAACAAGGCGCGCACGTGCACAAGGCGCGCACGTGCACAAGGCGCGCACGCGCAAAAGTGGTCTCGCCCATAGACGCGCACGCGTACATGCCACGTCCACACGGATGGAAAATTTGCCAATTGACGCGCACGCGCCAATACTCTTACATGGCCCAAAATGCTAGGAGCGATTTCTGAGCTACCTAGGCCCAAATCCAACTTGTTTCTGAGTGTATTTCATGCAGAATTGAAGTCCAAGCAAAGGGGGAGCAATTGTTTGGTAGTATAACATCATGTAGGTTAGTTTCTAGAGAGAGAAGCTCTCTCTTCTCTCTAGAATTAGGTTAGGTTAATTTCTTCTAGATCTAGGTTCAATCTCATCTTTTCATCTTGTTTCCTTTATGATTTCATGCTTCTACTCTTTCATTCTCATGATTTGTCATGTTAATTTCTCTTTTATGTTTCTTTTGTGATGATGAACTCTTGATGGATTTGGATCTCTTTATTGAAATTTATGTTTGATGTTCTTTTAATTGTTGATTTGAGTTGTGAATTTACTTTTCTTGCAATTGATAGTTGGTAGATTTATTATTCTTGCACTTTTACCGTGCTTTCCTTTTATTTGTACCCACCAAGTGTTTGACAAAATGCTTGGTTGGATATTAGAGTAGATTTTAGTGCTCTTGGCTTGGGAAGGTAATTTAGGAACTCTTGAGTTACTAATGTCCAAGTGATTGACGATTGGGAGCCATTAACTCTAGATCTCACTAATTGAATTGGTAGAGAACTAGGACTTATGGACTTGGATTGACATGGCTCACTTGACTTTCCTCTACTATTAGTTAGGGGTTAACTTAGTGGGGTTGGTCCTTGCTAATTCTCATGTTGTGGTTAGTGATAAGGATAGAGATCCTTGACCGCCATCCTTTGCCAAGACCTTTTTAGTTGTTAGTTTATTTTCATTGCTATTTATATTTCATGTCTCATCCCAAAAACCCCAAAATATCTTCATAGCCAATAATTGACCACTTCATTGCAATTTCTTGTGAGACGACCTGGAGTTCAAATACTTCGGTTAATTCTTATTTGGGGTTTGTACATGTGACAAAACCAAAATTTTTTCATGTGAGGATTCTTTGTTGGTGTATAACTATACTTGCAATGAGAATTCATCCAATTGAGGAACTTTTATATCAACAAAAGTTCACACATCAAAATGGCACTGTTGCCGGGGAGTTGCAATGGTATTATATTATTGGCTATTGTATATTTTGTGAAAAGCTTAATTTTTGGTTTGCTTGTTAGTTTTTTCTAGTTGTAGGACTTAGTTTTCTTTATTTCTTGTTAGCTTTTGTTTTTGTTTTCTCTTTCACCATAAATTCTCATCACTTTGGCTATGAGTGTGGTTCAAACTATGTTGTAAGAAATAGAAGCTTCAATGAGGATGTGCACCAAGATCTGGAAATCAAAGATGGGAGGAGCCCCAAGCTTATGGACAACCTTCTTGGCAACAACCTCCTCCGGCTCTTTATAGGTAAAATTCAAATCTTGATGCATGCCAATCTAATGTATGTGATGACCCTCATTGTGGTTGTCAACCACAATCATCATATGCATATGAATCCCCTCCTCAACATAGCCCTCCACCACACTCACAAGCCTCATACCACCATTCACCTCCACATGATCCTAAACCATACCCATCATACCAACCACCATATGAACCATACTTAGAGCCACCACCATTCCAATACCAATACTCCCAAGAACCACAAAGTTCACACACACCACCTTAAGAATTTCACCAATATGAACCACCTTCCGACTATAATACCTTTCCCTCAAACAATGAATCCTCTCTTCCACCACAACCCTCCGATGAAGCCTTTATGCTAGAATTAAGGGATCTTGAATCTCATATCTTGAGGCAACACGAGGAGGATAAAAAGAAATTTGAGGAGTTAAGAGCAAAAATGGCTATCATGGTAGAAGCCGTTGGCAACATAGTCTCATCTCGCCTAAGCCTATGTGATCAAGGCACTCCCATTGTTGAATGTGGAGAAGCAACCAAGGAGCTTAGTGAGGCAGTGAACTTGAAGCTCCAAGGTGAAGAAGAGGAGTTAAAGCAAGAAATGCAACAAGAGGAGGAGGTAGAGATTATTGAATGAGAGGAAGTAGTGGTTGGAGCCTTAGGATATGTTGAGTACATAGAGGAATCACAAATTGAAGAGCCCTCTTCCATGGAGTTTGAAGTTGATGTTGAGGAGGAGAGTGCACAACCTCCAAGACACAATGTGATTGAAGAATTGGAAGAAGTGTTCCAATCAATAGGCCCTCCTATTTATGATGACTCCGCATCAACATATGATCCTCTTGAATTTGAGGAATCCTTCCCCACTGTACTTGGAATTGATGATGAGGTAGATTTTACTCAACCTCTTATTTATGATTTGAGTGATGGGGAAGAGCTAGAGGACATTGGTGAAGAAGAACTTGAACTTGAGGAAGCTTGGCAAGAGGTAAAGCTTAAAGAACCTTGCCAAGTGGTGGAAGCCTCTAGGAGAGGATGGACGGGAGTAGAGCATGCTTTATCAAGACCTTTGGGAAATCTTCCACCTAGTTTGTCATCCAATCATTCGCTTGAGTGGGTAAAACTTCTAACTCTCAGTTTTATTATCCCACTTGAATATGGTTTGCTTGAGACAGATGGCCAACTTAGGGCGTTTTGTGGAATTAAGCGTAAGAGGAGGATGTTTAGTGGTTGGTGTTGTAAGTCTAGGCTCATTATGGTTGAAGCTTCATGGAGTAAAGGTTGGACTAGTGCTCAATTGGATGGATCTAGGAGGATAGTTTGGTGCTTCCATGAGAATTCATTTCTCTTGTCACCCGGAGGAAATCACCATGATCAACTCAAGGACGGGTGTGAAAACAAGGTGTGGGATCCCGGATCGCACAAGGAAGATCAACTTTGGGAGCCTATGGTTTGTGAAGAACTCCATCAAAGCTTGGAGTTATTAACTTTGAATGATGAAGCACAATGGAAGTCCAAGCATTGGTGAATGTTCAAGGATGGATTCAAGCACAAGCCACCTTGATGACGAGCTCCCCATAAGTCCAACTTAAGGACAATAAACAAAAGTGCTAGGTGGGAGACACCCCACCATGGTAACATCTTTCCCCTTTCTTCTTTGTAAATATGGGTAATTTAGGTTTAATTTCATGTTTTGTTTGATTAGTTGAGTTTAATTGGGAGTCTAGTAGGTCAAATAAGGTTTTGTGATGTTTCAGTAGTTGTTTGGAGGTTGGGAATACTTAGTTTAGTGCAAAAGCATAGAAAAATTTTGAAAAAAAACAGAGCACCAACCCGCACGTGCGCGCACCTGGCGTGTACGCGCGCCTCAAGCATTTTCGACCATCCACGTGGACGTGCCATGTACGCGTACGCGTGGATTGAATTTTTCCACTTCCCATACATTCACCCGAGAGTTGTGCCTAAAGTGTGCCAACTTTGTGCCCAAAGGCACGCGCACGCGTACCTTGTGCGTACGCGTTGACTCTCTACTTTGCCATGCACACGTACGCGTCAGCTGCGCGTACACGTCGCTTCCATTTCATCAATCCACGCTTACGCGCACATGATGCGCACGCATGGATTGCCTTGTTCAACCATCTTCTTTTCTTCTCCTCTTTCCATTTCTTCTCTTTTCACTTCTTCTCTTTCCACCCTTCAAACATCATCCAACACTACCAAGCATCATATAACACCATTTCTTTTAGTTAGTTAGTTAGTTTAATTTTTATTTTCCATTATAAGTGTTGGATTACTAATCTTGTTTACTATTTACTGCTGCTGCTTATTGATAGGATGTTAGTTTAACATCATTGATGTTAATTGTCATTATTGGATTCTTTGTTGAGGTTATATTTGGTTACTTGGTTCGGAACTTTTCATGTTTAATGCTTTTGAATACCAAGTACATGTTACATTGCCTTCATGCATCTTAACTCTTTGAATTGCATGTTTTGGCCACTATGCATTCATCATCTATTGTTAGGCAATTGTACATTGTCAATGCATTTTTTGTAGGTGATGCTTGTTTATGATTAACCCGTTGTTCATATCAGCTATTTCATGCATTGAGAGTGTGGGTGTGAAATTGGATCGAAAGCTTACCTAGTGACATATTTTTGAGTTTTTCAAGCTTTGTGGACTATGCTTGCTATGTGATTGATCTTAACTCTTATATTTCTTTTTCTAAGTTCCATAGAATCCAAGTGTTTCACCTCTATGTCACTTAGGTGTTGCAACAACTTCAATAGGTGTCATTGATTGTGGTGTAAGTTTCATATACCATTATGTTCATTAAGTTCACTTACACATCAATCAATGCCCATTCATTATCCAACTTCACAATCACTTGATTTTTGCTTGAATGCTTTTATGCTTCTTCACTACTTGTTTGGTTGCCTTAACCTACAAGCCTTTTAAAGTATCTCAAGCACACTAGAATGAGTGAAGTGCATGTCTTCTTTTGTGCAATAGTGACATAACTTTTTATACTAGTCTGTGTGTGTGTGTGTGTGTGTGTGTGTGTGTTCTAAACTGCGTGCAATTTTAGAACCCACACACCTATTTTTCATCAATGTCACACTAATTCACTCACTCCATTCTAGTGGTTCTTACCTCATTCCAATAATTCACGCTTCCTTGCTTTTGTATTTTCTCATCTTACGGTGTTTATTTTGTTTTTCATGATTGATGCACCATAAGCAAAAATAGAAGCGGGAGGAAGAACACGCAGCAACTGGTTGACCTACCAGCTGAAGGTAGCAATTCGGAAAGTCGCCGTACCCCCTTGCTCATCTTTGAGTGCACCGAAGACGGTGCAAACTTTTAAGTGTGGGGAGGTCGTCTGACCACTCGGCATTTTTGGGTGACAAGTTCCTAATCCCAACACTTTTGCATTTTATTTTAAGATTCTTAGTTGCATTTTCTTATTTTGCATATGTATATATTAAGCTTAGTCAAAATCATGATATTTTCCAAGGATTTTATCTATAGGGCCACCTAATTGGTTGAAAAAAAATATTTTTAGAACTTGCTTGAATTATATACTTTGTGGATCATGTTTTGAGCTAAGAACACAAGCATGTGAGATTTGAGCCTAATTATGTGGTTACATCATACATAACCACTTACTTTCATTCTTGTGTGCATTATTCTCTTCCTATGATTGTAATCTTTGATTTATTTGATTCTTTATGTCCATTACTTTGTGTATACATGCATTTACATGATTGAGGCCATTGTTCAAATAGCTCACTTACGCAAATAGCCTACCTTTTATCTTCCATTGTTAGCCAATTTCAAGCCTATGCTTAACCTACTTGTTCTTAATTATAGCACATTACAAGCCTAAGTGAAAAATAATAAATATCTCTTAATTTGGATCTTTGATTAGCTTAGTCTAGTGAGAGTGTTCACTATTTGATTTTGGGAAAGTTGGAAACATTGGGTAGAGATAAAAGTGTGTTTTTGTATTTGTGTTGAGAATCTTGAGAATTGGGAACATACTCATGTATTAATCATGTGTAAACCATATGCATTGATGTTCTTGTATATATTTTAGTTTGAAAAAAAAAAGAGAAAAACAAAAAGAAAAAAAAAATATATATATATATATAAGAAGAAAAAAAATATATAGAAAAGAAAGAAAAAGAATTACAATAAAAAGGGGACAAAAATGCCCCAAAATAAAGTTCAATAAAAGTCAATGCATATGGGTGGTGATCAACAAGAGAATGCATGAGTATGTGAAAAAGTGAGAAATGGATAGCTAGGATTGTTTAGAATTGTATAGGTTGTCATAGGTTAGGTGGGAAGTTTAAGTTAATCAAAGATTTAAATTTCAAGCTCACTTGACCATATGCATCCTACCTTGACCCTAGCCCCATTACAACCTATGGGAAAGCCCTCATGATATTTGTATGCATGCATAAAGTAATTGTTAATTGTTAGATGAAAAGCAAATCTTGGAAAGCATGATTAGGGGTGAATTGAGTGAATCAACTCCATACACTTGAGTGCCTAGAGCGGATACACATCCGGTGAGGGTTCGATCGCTCAATTACATGTCTCCACACATGATCATCTTTTCTTGCAAGTTTGGAAAATCTTTTCAATGATTCAATCCAATTGTGGTTTTCTTTGATTGCTAATACCTTAGCCCTTGTGCTTGCATGTGTATTCTTGAAAATTGATTTATTTTGACTAAGCCATTACATCATGTAGATAGATTGCATTTAGTTAGTTGCATTGAATAAATGTTAATACCCTTTGCTTCTTCTTGATTTTAGCATGAGGACATGCTTAGTTTAAGTGTGGGGAGATTTGATAAACCCCGATTTTGTGATTTATCTTGTGCCTATTTTGGGGGATTTTACCACCTTTTCCCACATTTATTCAATGAAATAGCATGGTTTTGTAATTCTCCCTTGAATTTTGCTTAAGTGTAAAAACATGCTTTTTAGGCCCTAAATTGGTAATTTTGATCCACTTTAATTCCATTCGATGTCCTGATGTGTGTGTTGAGTGATTTCAGGTTTTTAAGGCAAGTATTGGATGGAAGAAATGAGTAGAAAAGCATACAAAGGGGAGAATGCATGAAGAAACAAATATTGGGAATGAATCAAGGGACGCGCACGCGCAAAAGTGGCCTCGCCCATAGACGCGCACGCGTACATGCCGCATTCACACGGATGGAAAATTTGCCAATTGACACGCACGCGCACATGGCGCGCACGCGCCAATACTCTTACATGGCCCAAAACGCTGGGAGTGATTTCTGAGCTACCTAGGCCTAAATTCAACTTGTTTCTGAGTGTATTTCATGCAGAATTGAAGTCCAAGCAAAGGGGGAGCAATTGTTTGGTAGTATAGCATCATGTAGGTTAGTTTCTAGAGAGAGAAGCTCCCTCTTCTCTCTAGAATTAGGTTAGGTTAATTTCTTCTAGATCTAGGTTCAATCTCATCTTTTCATCTTGTTTTCTTTATGATTTCATGCTTCTACTCTTTCATTCTCATGATTTGTCATGTTAATTTTTCTTTTATGTTTCTTTTGTGATGTTGAACTCTTGATGGATTTGGATCTCTTTATTGAAATTTATGTTTGATGTTCTTTTAATTGTTGATTTGAGTTGTGAATTTACTTTTCTTGCAATTGATAGTTGGTAGATTTATTATTCTTGCACTTTTACCATGCTTTCCTTTTATTTGTACCCACCAAGTGTTTGACAAAATGCTTGGTTGGATGTTAGAGTAGATTTTAGTGCTCTTGACTTGGAAAGGTAACTTAGGAACTCTTGAGTTACTAATGTCCAAGTGATTGACGATTGGGAGCCATTAACTCTAGATCTCACTAATTGAATTGGTGGAGAACTAGGACTTATGGACTTGGATTGACATGGCTCACTTGACTTTCCTCTACTATTAGTTAGGGGTTAACTTAGTGGGGTTGGTCCTTGCTAATTCTCATATTGTGGTTAGTGATAAGGATAGAGATCCTTGATCACCATCCTTTGCCAAGACCTTTTTAGTTGTTAGTTTATTTTCATTGCTATTTACATTTTATGTCTCTTATCCCAAAAACCCCAAAATATCTTCATAGCCAATAATTGACCACTTCATTGTAATTCCTTGTGAGACGACCCGGAGTTCAAATACTTCAGTTAATTCTTATTTGGGGTTTGTACATGTGACAAAACCAAAATTTTTGCATGTGAGGATTCTTTGTTGGTGTAGAACTATACTTGCAACAAGAATTCATCCAATTGAGGAAATTCTATATCAACAAAAGTTCACACATCACCCTTCTTAGCCACAGGAAGAACTATCATAGACGTCCAAAAAGGGAAAGTGACGTTGAGGGTCAATAACGATGAGGTTGTACTAAACGCAGTTGAGGCTATGCAACACCCAGATCACCCTGAGGAATGCATAAAGATAGACGTCATAGAGCCTCTGGTTGAGGAAGTGTTTGAAGCCGAAAAGCTTGAAGAGGAATTGGACACCATCCTTGAAGACACACTGCCTGAACTGGATGAGCCAGCACCTCAGAGGGAGACGCTAAGCACGCCTAGTATTGAGGAAGGACTTCAGCCTTTACCCCCATCCTTAAAGTATGCATTCCTATGCGAAGAAAACACTTATCCAGTGATTATAAGCTCCTCTCTGATGCATCATGAAGAAGAGGCACTAATTCAAGTAGTCAAGAGCCATAAAACTGATCTCGGATGGACCATAAGTGACTTAAAGGGAATTAGTCCTACCAAGTGTATGCACAAAATTTTACTTGAAGATGATGCTAAACCAGTTGTGAAACCACAAAGGCGACTGAACCCGATTATGAAAGAGGTGGTCCAGAAGAAAGTTACAAAGTTCTGGGAGGCTGGAATCATATATCATATCTTAGACAGTCCATGGGTAAGCCCAGTGTAAGTGGTGCCCAAGAAGGGAGGAATGACAGTAATTCACAATGAGAAGAATGAGCTAATCCCAACAAGAACTGTCACAGGATGGCGCATGTGTATCGACTACAGGAGACTCGATAATTCCAAAAGGAAGGATCACTTTCCTCCACCTTTCATAGATCAAATGCTTGAAAGGTTAGCTTGCCATGGGTTCTATTGATTTTTGGATGGATACTCCGGCTATAACCAAATTACAGTAGACCCTCAGAACCAAGAAAAGACGGCATTTACATGCCCTTATGGAGTATTCGCCTACAGAAGGATGCCGTTTGGACTCGGTAATGCTCCTGCTACCTTTTAAAGGTGTATGCTCTCTATTTTTTCAGATATGGTTGAAAAGTTCATTGAGGTATTCATGGAAAACTTTTCTATGTTTGGTGATTCCTTTGACTCATGCCTTAAGCATTTAGCCCTAGTTTTGAAACGATGCCAAGAAATAAATCTGATTTTAAACTGGGAGAAATGATATTTTATGGTAACTGAAGGGATTGTTCTTGTTCATCGAATTTCAAACAAAGGCATAGAGGTTGATCAAGCTAAGGTGGAGGTAATTGAAAAATTACCGCCACCTACTAATGTCAAGGCAATCAGAAGCTTCTTAGGACATGCAAGATTCTATAGGAGATTTATAAAGGACTTTTCTAAAATTGCAAAACCCATGTGCAATCTTCTAGCTACTGACACACCTTTTGTTTTTTTTATAAAGAATGCCTGCATGCTTTTGAAAATTTAAAAGCAAAGCTTGTCTTTACACCTATCATTGCTGTACCCAATTGGAATTTTCCATTTGAATTAATGTGTGACGCCAGTGATTATGCCATAGAAGCGGTTTTGGGATAGAGACAAGACAAGCTTATAAATGTCATTTATTATGCCAGCCGTGTTCTGAATGATGCTCAAAAGAACAAAACCACAACAGAAAAGGAACTACTGGCGGTTATCTATGCAATTGATAAGTTTAGATCCTATTTAATTGGTTTAAAGGTTATTGTTTATACTGACTAGGCTGCTCTTAAGTACCTTCTGACTAAGCAGGATTCTAAACCAAGATTAATCAGGTAGGTGCTGCTCCTTCAGGAATTCAACATTGAAATCAGGAACAGAAAGGGATCAGAAAATCAGGTAGCTGATCATCTGCAAAGATTGAGCCTGAGGAAGGAATGCCAACCCCCCGCTACTGTTGTGACTGAGACCTTCCCATATGAGTACCTCTTTGTGATCCAAAAGGCACCATGATTTGGAGACATTGCAAACTGTAAGGCCATGAAGTTCATCCCTAAAGAGTACACAAAACAACAAGTCAGAAAACTTTTGCATGATGCCAAGTACTACTTGTGGGATGAACCCTATCTCTTTAAGAGATGCTCCAACGGGATGATTAGGCGTTGTGTCTCAGAGGAGGAAGCCAGCGAATTCTCTAGCATTGTCACGGTTCTGAGTATGGAGGACACTTTGGAGGGGAGAGAACGGCCACCAAGGTCCTTCAAAGCGGGTTCTATTGGCCAATCCTCTTCAGAGACTCCCGGGAATTTGTAAGGAACTGTGATAAATGTCAAAGGGCCGAAAACCTTCCTCACAATCATGAAAAACCACAGCAAGGGATCCTGGAGATTGAGTTGTTTAATGTATGGGGGATAGATTTTATGGGACCTTTTCCACCCTCATACTCAAACATGTACATCCTGGTGGCAGTAGACTACGTGTCTAAATTGGTTTAGGCGATAGCATCACCCACCAATGACACCCGAGTCATGCTGAAATTCCTACAGAAAAATATTTTCAGCAGGTTTGGTGTCCCTAGGACACTAATCAGTGATGGAGGTGGCCACTTCTGCAACAAACAGCTGGACTCACTTCTGCAATGGTATGGAGTCCGTCATAAGGTGGCAACCCCCTATCACACACAGACAAATGGACAAGTTGAGGTCTCGAATAGGGAACTCAAGAAGATCTTGGAGAAGACAGTGAGCACCTCCAGGAAGGAATGGGAAAAAAGATTTAATGATGCCCTCTGGGCATACATGACAGCCTTCAAGACCCCCATTGGGATGTTACTTTATCAGCTAGTCTATGGTAAGGCCTGTCATTTGCTAGTGGAGTTGGAGCACAAAGCATACAGAGCAACAAGGTTTCTAAACTTTGACGCCAAGACAACAGAAGAGAAAAGATTGTTCCAACTAAATGAACTGGCGAATTTCGGCATGCAGCCTATGAGAATGCCAAATCTACAAGGAAAGGGAAAAAATGTGGCATAATAGGAAGATAGCCTCCAGATTTTTCGAGCCCGGGTAGAAGGTTTTGCTATTCAATTCTAGGCTCAAGCTATTCCCTGGAAAGCTCAAGTCAAGATGGTCAGGACCCTTTGAGGTCACTAGAATGTCCCCCTATGGTCATGTAGAACTTCAAGATCGGAATTCGGACAATAGATTCATCGTCAATGGCCATAGGGTAAAACATTACCTAGGGGATGAAATGGTTTGCGAGCAATCCACCTACCTACTGACCTGACAGTAGTGAATGTCAAGCTAATGACAATAAAGAAGCGCTTGTTGGGAGGTATCTTATAGTTACTTTCACTTTCTTTTATTCAATTTTAGTTTATTTGAGTTTGATCTCATATGATTTTATTTTATAGTAATTTTCATAGTTTTCCTCATTATTTTAACGTTTGTGATCATGTATAGCACTCAGAATAGGAACAAGGACACATAGATAGAAAAACAGCACACCCTGGAGGAGACCCCCTCGTGGCGCCAAACGCCAGCCTGGCGTTCAGTGCCAAGGGGGGATGAAGGGATATGGGCATTGAACGTCCAAATTGGACATTTGCTTAATACAATTTGGTCCCTTTAGGGCGTTTTATGTCCATATTGGACGTCTAACACCACCAAGGGAGTAAAACAAAAACCAAAAAAACAAACAAACAAACAAAAGATAACTTTCTGCATTCAACGCCGAAGTGGCGTTCAACGCCACAGGGGGAGAGAGGGGGCTTCACCACTAAGTTGACTATTCCACCAAATCTCCTACTTTTGTCACCTATATCTTTTCATATCACATCTTTTTTATCCTCCCCACTACTTCTCCTTCATAAAGATCTCCATGTATCCCCATTATTTTTTTAGCATATCCCCACAAATTCTAATCATATATTTTCACCTTATCTCTCCATCAATCCTATATTTATTCCAATTTCTCCCCTTCCCCTCCCATGATCGAGTTCACAACCACCCCACCCCTATAAATCTGCACACTTCCTTCCCCCTTCTCATACTGCTTCCCTCATCTTCTTTCTTCCTTTCACCTTACCTCCTTTCTCTTTCTTTCTTTTTCTCTTTGCTTGAGGATGAGCAAACGTCTTAAGTTTGGTGTTGGGATGCGCTCGCTTTTCATTTTCCATCACACCAAAGGTTGGAGAATCATCCTCAAGAAAGAGGAAAGAAAAAGCTCCCTCAACAGTCGCTTACGAGCTCCACCGATTTTACACCAAGCTGCATGAAGAACATTACTACAATGTCATTAGCAAGAAAAAGGTAATTCCAGAAGTAAAATTTGAAATGAAGGCTGATGAGTACCTGGAAATTCAAGAGCAAATTCGAATTAGAGGTTGGAAAATTCTGGCCAACCCCGTAACTGAAGTCGGAGTTCTGAAAGTCCGAGAATTTTATACAAATCTATGCAATATGCTTGGCAATGAAGTGGAGGTTCATCAGTTGATCCCTCTAGAGATATACAATATCGCAGCAAAGACCTCAACCCTCTCTAGGCTGGCTTTTTCTCATCTAATCTCTCGCTTGTGTGAAGCGGCCAAAGTCCAGATTGACAAAGATATATTTATTACAGTGGATAACCCTATCACCAAGAAGAGCATGGAGTACACTAGGAAATTTAGGCAAGCACCAATTTAGAAGCCAGCCCCCCCCCCTCAGAGGGAGCAGCCTAAATGGCCTCAAGAACACAGCATCCCTCCGCACAAGTATTGGACTCAACTAGCAGTATCAATTGGACAATTGATATCCACCATGGACCAACTGAAAAAAGAACAAATAGGCCAATCTATCATTCTTCGTAAGCTGACCGAGGAGCAGAAGAAGCAGGGGCGGGAGTTGGAAGGGTGGAAGTGCCAGAAGGGATCCTCCGGAGAGAGTAGCAGCAATCATGACTGAGGTGGTTGAGTTTTACCCTCATCTTCCTTATCTTATTTCTGTTTTCAGTACTTTATTCAATCTCCTGTTTTCCCATTCTGAGTTAATGATCATTCTTAGGATTTCTTTCCTTTCTAGTTTATTAGTTATTTTTGAAAAATTTTCAAGATGTCTTATCTATTACGCATCAAGCTTAAAAAGAAAATTCTATTGAAAAAGAAGTAGTAAAATGCATAAGATCTTGAGTTATATTATGAGTTGTTCTGATTACTTTGATATGGTGGCCTTTTCTCTATTTCTAAATGTATGAATTAACTGTGCATATTTGATATTGGAGTTGAGTATATTGGTTCTTGAGGAACAGAAATTTAGAGAAATATTATTGATTCTCTGAAACAAGAAAAAGATTGATTCTTGAAGCAAAAGAAACAGCAAAAAGAATTGAAAAGAAAAGAAAAATAAAAAGAAAAAGGTCCAAGGCTTTGAGCATCAATGGTTAGGAGGGTCAAAAGTGGCCTAAAGCTCAAAAGAGTGGTTTTCCCTAACCATATGCTTGTGGTGTGAGTTATTATTGGTTATGGAAAAGTATCTTTTTTTGAATAAGGAACAAGTAAATTGCAAGAAAGTAAACTAATAGCTAAGAAAGCTCTTGGCAAGGTATGAGAATTAGATATCCTATCCTAGCTATCCTTATCAATTGTGACATCAATTGTCCATTGCTCCCACTTAGTTAACCTCTAATTATGAAGGAAAGTCAAGTGGATGAATCAATTTGATTCCTCAAGTCTTAGTCAACTCCTAAGGAAAGACTAGCTTTAGAGGGATCCAAATCAACTAGCAACTTTCAATTTTCAATCAACAAAGGAGTTTGATAACTTAAGAGTCTCCAATTACTCAACCAAAGCCAAGAGGAAAGAAATCTACACTAAAATCCAATCAAGCATTCTATCAAACACTTGGAAGGCATAACATAAAAACATAGAAAACTAGTAAGGAATATTAAATTCAAACAACCAATTGCAAACATCAATGACTAACAATTACTAAAAGAAGTAATAAATATGAAATATCTCAAATTGCATTAAATAAAAAAAAATCAAATCTAACATGAGAATTCATAAACTAAATTAGCAACATAGAATAATCAACAAGGAAATAGATAAACTAAAGTGATAAAATAAATAAGAGTAGAAGAGAAACTAATTAAACTAAGATAGAAATTTGAAATTGAGAATAACTAAAAGGAATCCTAAAACCTAGAGAGAGGAGAGAGCCTCTCTCTCTCGAAAATCACATCTAAAACCTAAAATTATGTGAATGAATGAATGTGATTCTCCCACTCTGCACCCTTTAATATGTGTTTTTCGGGCTTGAAACTGGGCCAAAAATAGCCCAGAAATTGCCCCCAATGATTTCTGATACATCCAGCACGTGGCTCTGTCACGCATACACGTCGATTGAACTTTCGCAAGGTCACGCGTACGCGTGATCCATGCGTGCGTGTTGCCTAACAGCATGGAAAATATGGTAAATTATATATCATTTCGAAGCCCCAAATGTTAGCTTTCTAACGTAACTGGAACCGCCTCATTTGGACCTCTATAGCTCAAGTTATGCTTGACAGCTCAGTAATTCCTTCAATTTCTTGTATTCCTTCCACTTTTGCATGCTTCCTTTTCATCCTCTAAACCATTCCTGCCCTATAAACCCTAAAATCACTTAACACACATATCAAGGCATCGAATGGTAATAAGAGAGGATTAATAATTAGCAATTTTAAGGCCAAAGAAGCATGTTTTCAATCAAAGCACAGAATTAGGAAGGAAAATGTAAAACATGCGAATTATATGAATAAGTGTGAGTTTAGTGGATAAAATCCACTCAATTAAGTACAAAATGTACCACGAAATAGTGGTGCATCAAATCTCCCCACACTTAAACATTAGCATGTCCTCATGCTAAGCTCAGGAGAAGCTACAAAGCAGTGAAGAGAAATGGTAGAAATTATGAAATGCAACCTATCTATATAAATGCAACTACATGAAAAAATGCTTTTACCTACTTGGTTAAAAGTAAACAAATTCTCCAAGACAAACATAAACTGGATTCCACTAATTCAAATCACAAAATAAAGTACAGGTAAACTTGCAGAAGAAAATAGCTCATGAAAGCCGAGAACAAAGAATCGAGCATCGAACCCTTACCGAGAGTGTATACACTCTAATTACTCAAGTGTTTAAGGTTCGATTCTCTCAATTCTCTACTAACCTTGATTTCTAAGACTTGCTCTTCTTCTACCAATCAACAAAAATTTAATGTACAAATACACATATCAAGAGGTCTTTTAAGGGTTGTAATGGGGTCAGGGTCAAGGTAGGATTGTATTTGGCCAAGTGGACTAAAATCTGAATCCTTAATTAACTTAAATTTCCCACCTAACTTAAGACAATCCATGTAATCACAATACAAAATCTAACTACCCATTCACTATGTTTACCACATATTCATGCATCCGATTTTGAGTACAGTACATATGCATTACTATCACAATTTACCTTGGGGCATTTTGTCCCCTTTTATTATTTGCTTTTTTTTCTTTTCTTTTTCTCCTTTTTTTTCCTTTTTGATTTTATTTTTATTTATTTTTTATTTTTTATTTTTATTTTTATTTTTTAATTATTTTTTTATTTTTATTTTTATTTTTTTTCTCAATGCATATGGTTAAATTATTGAATGCATGAACATGTCCTAAACATTTCTTTCATATTTTCATAAAGATATAAACACCCAATTCTTAAAATCAAATATTTCCAAACCCAACTTCCCCACACTTAAATCATGAACACTCTCACTAGTCTAAGCTAACCAAAGATTCAAATTAAGGACATTATTGTTTTACGCTTAGAGTTAATGATGTGCTAGAGTAAAGAACAAATGGGATAAGTAGGCTCAACATTGGTTTACAAAGGATAATGAAAAGATTAAGGCCATATGGGTATGTAAGCTCAGTGAAACAAGGCCTCAATCATATAAGTGTATGCATACATCAAATAATGGAAATATAGAATTAGGCAAGACAAAGATCACAATTTTAGAGAGAAAAATACACACTAAAAATAAAATATTGGTTGGTAAAATGCAACCAATCAAATAGGCTCAAAATCTCACTGATTTTGTATGTTCGAGCTCTAAACCATGTTCCAAAATAAAATTCTTCAAGTAAGGTT
Source organism: Arachis ipaensis (assembly GCF_000816755.2). Classification (NCBI taxonomy): domain Eukaryota; kingdom Viridiplantae; phylum Streptophyta; class Magnoliopsida; order Fabales; family Fabaceae; genus Arachis; species Arachis ipaensis. Next base: position 117,621,055 of record NC_029787.2, read on the forward strand.
TAACAAAAAGTTTTAATTTAAATTAGTGAAATACTATAAAAAGTTTCATAGAAAAAGAAAATGTTACTTCAACCAAGTAGTAGCTAAGTGCACAAAATCAAACAAACATGCAATCAAATATGTAAACGCAACAACTAATTTACAAGGAAAATTAAACATTGGTGTTGAAGTAAGAAATAACTAACCCACGGAAGTTGGTATCGACCTCCCCACACTTAAAGATTGCACCGTCCTCGGTGCATGCTAAGATGTGCAAGTAGACGGGCTGCTCTAACTGATGCTGTTTTTCAAGGAATGTGCATAGGAACTTGTTTGTTGCCCCATGTAAACGTCTTCCGATTCCCTTCCTGGTGGCCATCTTGAAAGAAGAGAAAATGGAAGAAAAGTAACCCAAAAACAAAGATAGAAAACAAATAAAATATGGTTGGGGTAATGCCAAATAATGAGGGTCTCAAGTACATGGTAGCTACAACATGCAAGTGAGAAAACAGTAGAAGCAAATGGCATATCAATAGTGCAAAAATTGGAACAAAGGGGAAGAGAGAGTGGGTCATGAAAGACAATATAAGTTCCTGTCAATGCAAAAAGAATACAAGTATCATAAAAGATTGGCATTGATAGATAAATAACATCACCAAACAATATAAAACAAGTCACGAATCACCAAAATAATACAAGAAAAGATGCAACAGTTGAATAAGAACAATTAACACCAATGGTAAAATAATAAGCTTAGAAAAGAAAATAAAACATGCACAAGATTAAAATAAAATGAATGAAAGTATGCAAATAAATTAAGTAAAATAGAATGAAAGAGAATAAGGATGAGAAGTTAAAAAAACGAAGAAGAAGAAGAAGAAAGTAAGAAAGGGGGAAGAAAGAAGGAGAAAGGAGAGAAGAAAGGAGAAGGGAATAAAAAACGGGACGCGATGCGCGCGCAAGTCACGCGTGCGCGTCGAAACTGCATTAGCCATGCAACACGTACGCGTCGCCCACGCGTACGCGTGGGTTGCCAAAAATGAACACTGACGCGCGAGCATCGGTTACGCATACGCCTGAGAATCCGTGCGTCTCCATCGCAACTCTCTGTCCCTTTCATTAACATTGCGAACCTGCATGTGACGCGTGCACGTCATGGACGCTTACGCGTCGATCACATTTTTTTTATGCAGAATGCAGGTGATTATACAGAAATTATGAATGAACACTGATAAAAATAAAATAAAATAAAATTAGTAATAAAAATGAAAGATCATACCATGGTGGGTTGTCTCCCACCTAGCACTTTTAGTTAAAGTCCTTAAGTTGGACATTTGGTGAGCTCCTTGTCATGGTGGCTTATGCTTGAACTCTTCCTTGAATCCCCACCAATGTTTGTAATTCCAATATTCTTCGGGATCCCACACTAGTTGCATAAAGCCTTCAAGCAAGTTAAAGCAAGTGACAAGACCCCAAGAGTGTTGATTGTTGGAATGAATTCCGGGGTCCCAAACCTTACTTTTACACCCGTCTTCTTGTTAATCATCATTTCTCAACTTGGGTGGTAAGCAATCTAAATTCTCACTAAGGCATCCAAACAACTTCTCAGACCCATTCAATCGAGCTCTACACCAATCCTGGCACTTCAACTTGGAGCATGCAACCATATTGAACCTTGCATGACAACTCTTACCACTAACCATCTCCCTCTTACTCTTAAAGCCACAAATATTCCTAAGTTGACCATCCGTCTCAAGCAAACCATATTCAAGTGGCATGAGAAAGCTAAGGGATATGAATTTTACCCACTTAAATGTTGTGAAAGATGATGGTAACTTAGGGGGAGAGGTCTCTAACAACTTTGGCAAGGTGATTTCAAGCTCCACTCTCTTGTATTCTTTTTTGACAACTTCCACCTCTTTGCAAGCTTCTTCAATTCCAACCTCTTCTTTTTGGTAGCTTTCGTCCACTTCAATCTCTTCTTCATTGCTTACCAAGGGCATGGGAGGTTGTGCCTCTTCTGCTTTAATCTCCATGTCAAGTCCAATGGGTGAAGATTCAATTGTAGATAAGGATTCATCAATGATTGAATCACTCTCTTGATCAACCTCTTCAAAGTCTTCAACCATGATATGCCTTGGAGGTTGTACACCCTCCTCAACACCAATTTCAAGCTTCTTGGAGGGAGGTTCTATGACTTGAGTTTCCCATGGAGGTTTCGCATCTCCTAAGTCTTCAACCACATCCTCTTCTTCTATAATTTCGGCTTTCTCCACTTGCTCTAATACAAAATCGAACTCATCCTTGATGTCTTCCTTCACTAATTCTTCAACTACTCATTCATCTTCAAGAGTCTCTACTTCCACATTTTGGGCCTCCTCGTGCTTCTCTTATTTTGTGTCAATAGCATAATTGGGATCATGTTGCTCTTGGATTGATGCATCCACACGGGATATAAGAGCTTGGAGAGTAGAGGTGAGACTAGTGAGAGTAAAGGTAAGTGTGGTTTGAGGCTCTATTTGTCTTTGGCAAATAACACTAAGGGTGTTGTCATCCAGTGGAGGTTGGGGTGGATAGGAGGGTTCATAATTTTGGAGAAAGGGCTCATAATAGGAGGGTTCATCTTGATAAGAATATGGAGATGGTTTATTTTGATAGGGATATGGAGGTGGTGGTTCTTGGGAGTAATTGGGTTGGAATTGTGGTGGTTCTATGTATGGTTCATTTGGCTCATAAGGTGGTTGGTATGGTGGGTATGGGTTAGGGTCATATGGAGGTGAATGGTAGAAAGGGGCTTGTGAGTAGGGTTGAGGGCTATGTTGAGGAGGTGGTTCATAGGCATGTGGTGGTGGTTGTTGACACGTACAAGAAGGACTATCACATCTATTAGATTGGTATGCATTAGGATTGGAGTTATACCTATATGAGACCGGAGGAGGTTGTTGCCAAGAGGGTTGATCAAATCCTTGTGGCTTTTCCCATCTTTGATTACCCCATCCTTGATGCAAGCCTTCATTGCAATCTCCACTTCCTACAACATAATTGTAACCAAACTCATAGTCAAAGGGGTGAGAATTCATAGTATCAAGAGAAAATAAAAAAACAAAAACTAATAAGGAATAATGAAACTAAACTCCTAAAACTGGAAACAACTAACAAAGAAACGAAAAATAAATTTATTCACAATATTCACAACAACCAATAATAAGGCACACGTTTGTAATTCCCTGGCAACGGCGCCATTTTCATGAACGGATTTTTTCCAGTAAAGAATTCACAATAAATTCTCGTTGCTAGTATAGTCTCTAAACCAACAAAGAATCCTTTCATACAAAAAATTTGTTTGTCACTTAAGCAAACCCAATAAAAATAAACCGAAGTATTTAAACCTCGGGTCGTCTCTCAAGGAATTACAGGGAGGTGTAGTTATTATTGGTTATGAAAAAGTATCTTTTTAGGGTTTTGAATAAGGAAGGAACAAGAAAAGTAAATTGCAATAAAGTAAACTAATAGCTAAGAAAGCTCTTGGCAATGTATGAGAATTAGATATCCTATCCTAGCTATCCTTATCAATTGTGACATCAATTGTCCATTGCTCCCACTTAGTTAACCTCTAATTATGAAGGAAAGTCAAGTGGATGAATCAATTTGATTCCTCAAGTCCTAGTCAACTCCTAAGGAAAGACTAGCTTTAGAGGGATCCAAATCAACTAGCAACTTTCAATTATCAATCAACAAAGGAGTTTAATAACTCAAGAGTCTCCAATTACTCAACCAAAGCCAAGAGGAGAGAAATCTACACTAAAATCCAATCAAGTATTCTATCAAACACTTGGAAGGCATAACATAAAAACATAGAAAACTAGCAAGGAATATTAAATCCAAACAACCAATTGAAAATATTAATGACTAACAATTAATAAAAGAAGCAATAAATATGAAATATCTCAAATTGTATTAAATAAAAAAATAAATCTAACATGAGAATTCATAAACTAAATTGGCAACATAGAATAATCAACAAGGGAAATAGATAAACTAAAGTGCTAAAATAAATAATAGTAGAAGAGAAACTAATTAAACTAAGATAGAAATCTGAAATTGAGAATAACTAAAAGGAATCCTAAAACCTAGAGAGAGGATCGAAAACTACATCTAAAACATAAAATTATGTGAATGAATGAATGTGATTCCCCTACTCTGCAGCCTCTAATCTGTGTTTTTTGGGCTTGAAACTGGGCCAAAAATAGCCCAGAAATTGCCCCCAGCGATTTCTGATACGTCTAGCACGTGGCTCTGTCACGCGTACGCGTCGCCCACGCGTACGTGTCGATTGAACTTTCGCAAGGTCACGCGTATGCGTGCGCATCGCCTAACAGCATGGCAACTATGGCAAATTATATATCATTTCGAAGCTCCGGATGTTAGCTTTTCAACGCAACTAGAACTGCCATATTTGGACCTCTGTAGCTCAAGTTATGATTGATTTAGTACTAAGAGGTCAGTCTTGACAACTTAGCAATTCCTTCAATTTCTTGTATTCCTTCCACTTTTGCATGCTTCCTTTCTATCCTCTAAGCCATTCCTGCACTATAAAGCCTGAAAATACTTAATACATGGATCACGACATCGAATGGTAATAAAGGATAATTAAAATTAATTAAACCCTGAAATCACTTAACACATATATCAAGGCATCGAATGGTAATAAGAGAGGATTAATAATTAGCAATTTTAAGGCCAAAGAAGCATGTTTTCAATCAAAGCACAGAATTAGGAAGGAAAATGTAAAACATGCGAATTATATGAATAAGTGTGAGTTTAGTGGATAAAATCCACTCAATTAAGTACAAAATGTACCACGATAAATCCCCGGCAACGGCGCCATTTTGATGCACGGATTTTTGCTAGTAAAGAATTCACAATAAATTCTCGTTGCTAGTATAGTCTCTAAACTAACAAAGAATTCTTTCATACAAAAAATTTGTTTGTCACTTAAGCAAACCCATTAAAATCAAACCAAAGTATTTAAACCTCGGGTCGTCTCTCAAGGAATTGCAGGGAGGTGTAGTTATTATTGGTTATGGAAAAGTATCTTTTTGGGATTTTGAATAAGGAACAAGAAAAGTAAATTGCAAGAAAGTAAACTAATAGCTAAGAAAGCTCTTGGCAAGGTATGAGAATTAGAATTCCTATCCTAGCTATCCTTATCAATTGTGACATCAATTGTCCATTGCTCCCACTTAGTTAACCTCTAATTATGAAGGAAAGTCAAGTGGATAAATCAATTTGATTTCTCAAGTCTTAGTCAACTCCTAAGGAAAGACTAGCTTTAGAGGGATCCAAATCAACTAGCAACTTTCAATTATCAATCAACAAAGGAGTTTGATAACTCAAGAGTCTCCAATTACTCAACCAAAGCCAAGAGGAGAGAAATCTACACTAAAATTCAATCAAGCATTCTATCAAACACTTGGAAGGCATAACATAAAAACATAGAAAACTAGCAAGGAATATTAAATCAAAACAACCAATTGTAAATATCAATGACTAACAATTAATAAAAGAAGCAATAAATATGAAATACCTCAAATTGCATTAAATAAAAAAATCAAATCTAACATGAAAATTCATAAACTAAATTAGCAACATAGAATAATCAACAAGGAAAATAGATAAACTAAAGTGCTAAAATAAATAAGAGTAGAAGAGAAACTAATTAAACTAAGATAGAAATCTGAAATTGAGAATAACTAAAAGGAATCCTAAAACCTAGAGAGAGGAGAGACTCTCTCTCTCGAAAACTACATCTAAAACCTAAAATTATGTGAATGAATGTTGTGTGAATGAATAAATGTGATTCCCCCACTCTGCAGCCTCTAATCTGTGTTTTTCGGACTTGAAAATGGGCCCAAAACAGCCCAGAAATCACTCCCAGCAATTTCTGATACGTCCAGCACGTGGCTCTGTCACGCGTACGCGTCTCCCACGCATACGCGTCGATTGAACTTTCGCAAGGTCATACGTACGCGTGATCCACGCGTGCGCATCGCCTAACAGTATGGAAACTATGGCAAATTATATATCATTTCGAAGCCCCGGATGTTAGCTTTCCAACGCTACTGGAACCGTCTCATTTGGATCTCTGCAGCTCAGGTTATGATTGATTTAGTACGAAGAGGTCAGGCTTGATAGCTCAGCAATTCCTTCAATTTCTTGTATTTCTTCCACTTTTGCATGCTTCCTTTCCATCCTCTAAACCATTCTTGCCCTATAAACCCTTAAATCACTTAACACACATATCAAGGCATCGAATGGTAATAAGAGAGGATTAATAATTAGCAATTTTAAGGCCAAAGAAGCATGTTTTCAATCAAAGCACAGAATTAGGAAGGAAAATGTAAAACATGCGAATTATATGAATAAGTGTGAGTTTAGTGGATAAAATCCACTCAATTAAGTACAAAATATACCACGAAATAGTAGTGCATCAACGATCAAAAAGTAAGCATGTGCTCCTCAATTGAATGGCATAAGATGCAAGCAATCGATGCTACAAGCAAGCTTAGGCAATTACAATAAGGGAGAATTGAATTTAGGAAATATTGGATATTGAAATTGTGCAAGTAAAAGCGCAAGATTAATATAAAATAGCACAACAAGCAATAACCAATTCAATGATGAAAAGAAAACTACTTGTTCATCCTTAAGAATAATGAAATAATCACATGGATAAGGTGCTTGTTACAAAAAGGGATAAGCTTGACAAGAATCAAGTCAAGTCACTCAAACAAATGCAAAGCATTAGAGAATAAGAACCTTGGTATGTGATTATGTAAATTTGAAAATCTTGATGAACAAGCAATCCAATTCAATTCACTAAATTCAATGCACTTACTAAAAATTTCATTTAATATGCAACAAAATGTAAAAATGCAAATCCATTTTGGTGCTAGAAATCACCCTCTACTGCTTCTTCACTAGGGAGAGAAGGAGAAAAAGAAAGAAAAAATACAGCAGCAACAACAACAAAAAAATGAGAAAGAAATGCGGAGGAGGAGGAGGAGGAGGAGGAGGAGACGAAGAAGACGCTCCGTGTGTAAAGCTCCATACGCATATGAGCGTAAGAAGAAGAAAAAGATGCACGTATAATCACGTTCTTTTAGTGAGAGTAATTTTATTAGTATTGAGCCTACTTAAATAAATTTAAATTAAAAAAATATTTAAATGTATAGCAACCCTAAAAATAAAAATACAGTATTACGCATTTACACCGCGCAAAAATCTCAGGTACTAACGTCTAAAACTTGCATAATTGCATTAGTTTGCAACACCACAATATGAACATTTGGATTAGGTTTATTAGGTATTTAGGACTATGACCAATGATTTGTTTAAGGAATTACTACTATTTTCGTTTAATTTAAATTTTATAATTATTATACACTTGTAACTAATTTGAAAAGGAATTACTCCTCTTTCTTCTCTTTGCCAAAATATAATGAACTATGAAGCACGGATTCTCTCATGGTGTCGGCGTATCCGTGTTGGACGCGAATCCGATACCGACACGCGGTGGATACTTCAAACGAGTGTATCGGCGGCGTGTCTTTTTGTGGTACAGAATTTTGGTGGAGCTATCACGAATCCGAACGAGTCCGATTCGATTCAGATGTTCATGAGACGGATCTTTCTGCTGGACTGCAAATCTTCAATTGATTTTGTGATTTTATGGCCCGATTAATCACTTTTTTCTTTCTAATTTTAAAATATTCTAAAATTAAAACAAATTAAAATTTAAATTTAAAAATAAAATAATTAATAAATCAAAACATAAATCTACTTACGGTTTATCTTTGGTAGCTTACTTACTCACTAGCTTAAAATTTTTTATTTTTTTAATAATTACATAATTTTAAGACTTTTTTATGCAACTATATTTACTCTTATATTTACAATATAATATTTTATTAATTTAATATATTATTTAAATTTTAATTCACAATATATCCTAAACGTGTCGTATACAATTTTTTATAAAAAGAACGCATCGGCGTATCCGTATCGTATCGTGTCCGTATCGCATGTCATATCGGTGCTTCCTCTGTAATCTGCAGCTTCAATTTTTAAAAATTTACAATTTACAATTTACAATTTCAATTTTTTTGTTTCATAGTTTCATGCAGGACGTGTACCACTATCATCTAAGCATGTATAGAGGTTTTGTCTGTTGTGAAATAAATAAATAAATAAATAAAAAATAAAAAAGTAT
>NC_029787.2:117629922-117630502 GCF_000816755.2 Arachis ipaensis
AAATTGAGAGGATTTTTGCTTGTGATTACTGGTTCTAGAATTAATATTCACCAATATTATTATCTCAATATAATAGAGATAATTCATATGTATTTATTAATATATGCAGCAATGTATATCTAAAAAAGAGAGAGAAATATTTATTGTTATTACTAGATATGTAATATCAGAGACAGTATCTCTATTTATACACGTCCTACACTCATATTTTAAAATTTCTTTAATGTAAATCATTTTTGAGAATTTGAGCCGCCTACAATAAATGAGCATCCACGTATCCATTCTTATTATAACATTTTTACATTATATTAATATTTTGCTACCTAACAACTAGTAAATCTCCATTAATAATGTTACTAACCATTTTATTATTAAAAATTGTATTGTGTTTAGTTAATTTCTTTTTCCACCATTTTGTCATAAATTAATGTTCAATGCATTATGAATTAATTAACTAGGTGTTATTAACTATTTTGATTAAAAAAATAATAATTTTTTTAATAAAGTATTTTTATTTAATTTTAAATTTATTTAGATACATTTTTTTTTAAAAGTATTTTTATTAAAAAATTAAATTATT
>NC_029787.2:117630561-117638917 GCF_000816755.2 Arachis ipaensis
TTTAAAATTTAAAATCATACAAATTCATGTTTTTAATTATTGTTTAAATATTTAAAATATCATATCTCATTTTATTATTAGTTAATATTTTTTATTATTTATTTATACATTAGCATTTATTCATTTCAATTTTATTAATATATGATTGTTTGGTATTTTAATATATAATGGAGGATTCGGTGGAGAGAAGGATGTCACGGTAAATTTTAGAAGGTTAGATTTAACAGTGTTTGTATAGTTTTTTGGAGTGTTTGAGAATACTCTACATGGTTCTGAAACGTTCTAGAATGTCCTAGAAGGCCCCGGAATACCCTAGAAGGTTCTAGAAGACTCTGGAAGGTCATAGAGTATTCTAGAAGAGTGTAGATGTATATAGAAGTATAAAGAGTGATATGGAATAATCTAGAAACTTTTAGAGAGTTGTGGTAGGATAGATATTTGTAAAGAAGGTTCTAGATGATTAATCTGGACCGTTGATTAGATTTAATCCTAACCATCCATTGAGGAGGTGGATGGCTATAAATAGGGGTGAGAGTTAGAGTTTGGGTGTGTGAATCATTTGTAACCACACTTGAGCAATAAAGTGTTCTTCCACTAAAGCTTCCTTTCTCTTGTGTTCTCTTGTATTCTTAGCTTTTTTGCTAAGTATTGAGGGTTAGGCTGACTTGGTCTTAGCTCAAGAGGTTGAGTAAGTCCGAGTGTCGGCACGGTAGCGTTGGAGTGTGTCCAAGGCCGTGACAATTTGGTATCAGAGCAAGGTTCGAGAGGTAGCACAAGTGATTTGTGGGTATGGCTTCTAGTATCACCATGGAGCATATTGAGTCTCAAAGGGGAAGGAATACTATTCCTTCTCAATGGGGAGGCAAGAAGGTCCGTTCTTCAAGTGAGCCTAGAGGTAAGGACTCTAACTTCCTAGAAGAGAGAGTTTCTGTGTTGGAGAATGTTCTATCCTCTATGGATGAGCGTTTCCAAAGGATAGAACATGATAAGGAGACCCTCAAGGCTCACGTGTTAGGAGAACTAGATGCTTTCAAAGAAAGCATGCTCCAAATCGAAGAGAAGCTTGAGAATTCCTTAAAGCTATTTGAGGAATTCGAGTTTGGTTCGAGGAGGCAAAATCTTGACCAACCATTATAAGGGAGACGACAAAGATTGATCTCCCCAAGCCAAAGGAGTTCAAGGGCGTAAGGGACGCTCGCGAGGTGGAGAACTTCCTATGGCAAATGGAGAGGTACTTCGAAGGTCAAGGGGTGGTCGAAGAAGCAATAAAGGTACGCACTGCAGCTCTCTACCTTTCTGATAATGCTACTTTGTGGTGGAGGAGAAAGTGCGTAGATATGGAAAAGGGTACTTGCAACATAGCCACATGGGAAGATTTCAAAAGGGAATTGAAAAGACAATTCTTCCCTGAGAATGTGGTTTATGAAGCAAGAAAGAAGTTGAGTGAGTTGAAGCACAAGAGTACGATTAGCGACTACGTAAAGGAGTTCACTACTCTCACACTTCAAATTTCCAAATTAGCATCAGAGGATGCATTGTTCTTTTTCATTGATGGACTCCAACCTTGGGCAAAGCAAGAACTACAAAGAAGGAATGTTAAGGATGTCGATGAGGCCATCGTGGTGGCCGAATCACTCATTGAGTATCATAGGGGAGACTCTAAACCCAAGTCATCCTCTAAGCCTAGTTCTACTAAAGGTGGGGGAGACAAGAGAAAGAGTTTCTCAACCAAGAAGGAAGGAAAATACTCTTCAAAGAAAGAGTACGAAGAAAAGAAAAAGGCTTTCGTGCCCAAAGGAGGATGCTTCATGTGCAAGGAACCACACCAAATGAAGGATTGTCCCAAGCTAGGGACTTTGGCATCTATCGCCGAGGAACGAGAAGGTCAAACTCAAGTAACTGAGTGTGTTGGATCTATCCAACACATGAATGCTGTGAAGAGCAAAGAGGCAAGCACTACAAAAAAGAAAGGCTTGATGTATGTCAAAGTCTTTATCAAAGAAAAACCCGTCATGGCTATGATCGACACTGGTGATACACACAACTTCATCACGCCTGATGAAGCAAAGAGGCTTTGGGTTGAAGATCACCGAAAAGAATGGTTGGTTCAAACCCGTGAATACTAAGGGTGAACCCCTTAAGGGAGTAGCAAAAGGGGTTGAGATGACTCTTGGTTCTTGGAAGGGCCTTGTGGATTTCTCAGTAGCTCCCATGGACGATTTTAAAATAGTCATCGGACTCGATTTGCAAAGGAAAGCAAATATAATACCTATGCCATACTACGACGTAGTATGCGTTATGGAGAAAAGGGCCTCCATGCATGGTCCCTATAGTCTCTAAAGTTGGCGGACCACCGATACTGTCTGCCATGCAACTCAAGAAAGGGTTCAAGAAGGGAGAGACTACATATTTGGCTCTATTACAAGAGGAGTCAACATCTGAAAGAGAAGACGTTCCTCCCAAAATCAAGGAAGTCCTTGAAGAAAATAAGGATGTGATGCCTCCCGAGTTGCCAAAACAACTACCACCTAGGAGGAAGGTGGACCACAAGATTGAATTGGAGTTAGGAGCAAAGCAGCCCGCCCCAACACCTTATAGGATGGCACCGCCAGAACTCGATGAGTTAAAGAAGCAACTCAAGGATTTGCTAGATGCTGGATTCATCCATCCATCGAAGGCACCTTATGGCGCACCAGTCTTGTTCCAAAAGAAGCATGATGGTTCATTGAGACTATGCATCGACTATCGAGCACTTAACAAGATCTTGCGAGAGAATAACCTATATGTGAAGAAGGAAAAGTGTTCCTTTGCAAGGGACGAAGTCCACTTCTTGGGACACATCATTAAAGATGGAACTCTCTGCATGGATCAAGGAAAAGTGAAGGCTATCAAAGAGTGGGAACCTCCAAACAAGGTATTTGAATTGAGGTCATTCTTTGGGTTGGCTAATTACTATCGGAGGTTTATCAAGGGATACTCCGCCAAGGCTGCACCATTAACTGATCTTCTTAAGAAGAACCACTCTTGGGAATGGTCAAAAGAGTGTCAAAAGGTTTTTGATGAGTTGAAGGCTGCTATCACAGAAGGACCAGTACTAGCACTACCCGACTACTCAAAGGTGTTTGAAGTCCACATTGATGCTTCTGACTACGCTATTGGAGGAGTTCTGATGCAAGAAGGACATCCTATTGCCTTTGAGAGTCGCAAGTTGAATGATACAGAGAGGCGATACACTGTCCAAGAGAAGGAGATGACCGCAGTGGTGTATTGTCTGAGAACTTGGCGCCACTACTTGCTTGGTTCACACTTCATCGTCAAGACAGACAATGTGGCTACAACCTACTTCCAAACTCAAAAGAAGTTAAGCTCCAAACAAGCTAGGTGGCAAGACTTCTTAGCTGAGTTTGATTTCGAATTCGAATACAAGACAGGCAAGACTAATGTGGTAGCAGATGCACTGAGTCGCAAGGCTGAGTTAGCGGCCATTTCTATGGTTGAAGGAGATATTATGCATATCATCAAGGAAGGGTTGCATCACGATCCATTAGCCAAGAAGTTGATGGAGTTGGCTAAAGAAGGTAAGACCAAAAGATTTTGGTTAGAAAACGACCTTCTCTACACTAAGGGGAAAAGACTATACGTCCTTAAATGGGAAAATCTAAGAAGAAAATTAGTGAGGGAATGCCACGACACCAAGTGGGCTGGTCACCAAGGTTAGCGAAGGACCTTGGCACTCATTGAATCTTCTTATTATTGGCCTCAAATGAGAGATGAAGTGGAGAGCTATGTGAAGACTTGTCTTGTGTGCCAATAAGATAAGATTGAAAACAAGACACCAAGCGGGTTGTTGGAACCTCTGCCTCCATCAGAGCGACCGTGGGAAAGTGTCTCTCTAGATTTCATCTCTGCCTTACCGAAGTCCGAGGGGTTTGGATATATTCTCGTGGTAGTGGATCGATTTTCGAAGTATGCTACCTTTATACCTGCCCCTACTGACTGCACTGCAGAGGAAGCAGCACGACTATTCTTCAAGAATGTGGTGAAGTACTGGGGATTGCCTAAGAGCATCATTAGTGATCGAGATCCACACTTCACAAGACGACTATGGACAGAGCTGTTCAAACTCCTTAGGTCGGAGCTTCATTTCTCAACAAGCTTCCATCCTCAAACCGATGGGCAGACTGAGAGAGTGAATGCCTTACTTGAGTGTTACTTGAGGAATTTTGTAAGCGCTAATCAGAAGGATTGGACAAAACTCCTAGACATTGCTCAATTCTCATACAATCTGCAAAGGAGTGAGTCTACAGGGAAGAGCCCATTTGAGATTGTGACTGGACAACAGCCGCTTACACCTCACTCTCTTTCTTCCTCTTACTCAGAGAAGAGCCCTGGAGTTTATCATATGATTAAGTCATTGGAAGAACAAGCAGATGTCACTCGTTCTTACCTCGACAAAGCTGCCAAAAGGATGAAGAAATGGGCAGATAAGAAGAGGAGGCATGCAAGCTATCAAGTGGGAGACAAGATCATTGGACTTGTTGGAGAGGCTGCTTACAAAGTACAACTCCCTCCCTTTATGAAGATCCACCCGGTCTTCCATGTGAGTATGCTTAAACCATATCATGGTCATGGAGACCAAGACGAACCGAGTAGAGGTGACTCAAGTCGCGCTCCGCCCGTGGTAATTAGATCCTTTGATAAAGAAATCGAAGAGATCTTAGCTAATCGCATTGTGCGACGAAGAGGGGTGCCACCAAGTATCCAATACTTGATCAAGTGGAAAGGGCTCCCGATAACCGAAGCTAGCTGGGAAACTCGCGAAGATCTGTGGCAATTCCAAGAACACCTAGAGCGCTATCATGAACAGAACGCGACGAGGACGTCTGCGCATTAGGTGGGGGAGAATGTCACGGTAAATTTTAGAAGGTTAGATTTAACAGTGTTTGTATAGTTTTCTGGAGTGTTTGAGAATACTCTAGATGGTTCCGGAACGTTCTAGAATGTCCTAGAAGGTCCCGAAATACCCTAGAAGGTTCTAGAAGACTCTGGAAGGTCATAGAGTATTCTAGAAGAGTGTAGATATATATAAAAGTATAAAGAGTGGTATGGAATAATCTAGAAACATTTAGAGAGTTGTGGTAGGATAGATATTTGTAAAGAAGGTTTTGGATGATTAATCTGGACCGTTGATTAGATTTAATCCTAACCATCCATTTAGGAGGTGGATGGCTATAAATAGGGGTGAGAGTTAGAGTTTGGGTGTGTGAATCATTTGTAACCACACTTGAGCAATAAAGTGTTCTTCCACCAAAGCTTCCTTTCTCTTGTGTTCTCTTGTATTCTTAGCTTTCTTGCTAAGTATTGAGGGTTAGGCTGACTTGGTCTTAGCTCAAGAGGTTGAATAAGTCCGAGTGCTGGCACGGTAGCGTTGGAGTGTGTCCAAGGCCGTGACAAGGAGCTGTTAGATTTTAAAGCTGGTTTGCGATATTTAGGAGTATTGGGGGATGTATTACTGTTACGGGGATTTAAAATTGAATTTTTTATTTTAATTTTTTAATTTATATATTTATTAATTTTATATTGCTGATTTAGTTTGATATTCTGGGATTTTCATTATTATTAGATTCTATCATTATCTTATAAAAAATATTCTCCACATCCAAATAATTTTGACATTCAAGGTTATTTAAACAATTTTAAGTCACGCGTTTTTTCTATTTTCTTTCTTCAAGTTTCTTCTCTTCTTCTTCTTCTCTTCTCCTCCGGACTTCTTCTTCTTCCGCACTTCTTTTCACGCTCGTTTACGTATGGAGCGCCTTCTTTTTCTTTATTTTCTTCTTCACGTTCCTCCTCTTCCACATTTTTCTCCTTCTTTTTCGCGTTCCTTCTTCTTCACTGTTTTCTCCTTATCGTCATTCTTTTGTTCTTTATTTTTTTGTCTTTCCTCCTTTTCTCCATGGAGAAGAAGCAATAGAAGGTGAGAAGGAAATAATTGTATATTATGAAATATGAAATATGAAATACATGCCAAAATAAATAAGACAGATAAAAATAATTCTCTATTTCTGAAGAGTATTCCTATTTTGTTTATTTTATTTATTTTAGGTGTATATTTCATATTTATCTCTTAAATATCTATACAATTTATTTTTGTATTTAAAAATTTTAATATTTAATATTTTTTATTTAAAATATTATTTTTATGTTATTTTTTAAATTGTTATATTGGTCTCTTTTTTAAGATAATAAAAAAAATAATTTTTTATAAAAATAATTTGTTTAATTATTAATTAAATAATAAAGTACTAATAAATTAAAAATTAAAAGAATAAAATATTATAAAAAATACGGTAAGAAAATTAGATTTTATTATTTTAATTTTTTGTTATTAATTTTAACAATTTATTCAATTTTTAAAATAATTTATCTATGATAAAGCATATGTTTACTTGTTTAGAGTACAAATTTTACTATTATATTTATATGTTCATAATTTTAATTATATTTTCAGTACCCTAAATAGATTTATTTTATTATATTATATTTTACATATAAATATATGTTCTATTATGTAATTAAATAAAGATATATTTTTTTAATAAAAAAATTTAATAACCAAATTAATCATTAATTATGTTTGTAAGGAGTGATCCACACAGCAAAGAGAGGAATCGAGTGAGAAGACAAGAGATAGCAATGATACCGGCGTTGGCTATACTAAGAAGAACGAAAAATTTAACAACGTAGCTAAGGAATGATACACTGAAGAAAGAGAGATTGCGTGAGAGTGCAGTAGATGACGACGACATCGGTGCTTCTTGTCACGACGGCGATAGCGACGGCGATGCTTGGAAGGATCGAAGTTATCCGATGAAGAAAAAACTGAGGAGTGGAAAGGTGCTTCAATTTAAGGGAGTGAGATTTTGATATTTTAAGAAATTATTCCATTACCCATCTCAAATAATAAATTATAAAATAACCTAACTATGGTTAAGATAATGACCAATTTAGCGAAGATCTTTGTTCTCGGGGCTCTGTTTTGGTTTATATATCTTGTTTAGATATTTTTTATCTCCATTAAATAATACAAACTGTGATGACTCCTTCTAGAGGGAATTTTTGGAGAATAGGTTTTCTGTATTTGTGTCCCTTTGGGTTTTCTTTGGGGTTTCCTTATTTTATCATATGTATATATTGCTATGCTCGGACCGGTTCTCTTCGCAGCCGGGTTTTGAGTCTTGATATTCTTGTTTTTGACACTCTTTATATATATGATCTCGCGTTAGCTTATCCTGGTTTGTTACGTTATCGATCGGAGTGTTGCCCGTTCGAGTTACGGTTTTTGTTTACCCCCTTTTTCTACAAAGGCTCCTAGTTATAATCAATTATTCATACTACTATACGTACTAAATTTTTGTTTTAGAGGTCGTAATACCTTGCCATCTCTGAATTATGACTTAAGCATAAGACTTTGTATGGTAGGGTGTTACATTATGGTATCAGAGCAGTTCGTTCCTGTAGAGCCTGAGGAATGGACTGACTATGCTTCTTTGCATTCTCTGTATGTGTGTTATGTGCTGTTAGTATATCTACTTGATATAGTTGGCATAAACGTTCATGAGCATGCATTTGGGACTTTGAAGCACTAAACTTCCGATATTGAGACTGATCAACTTAATATCGATTGTTTGGTGTGTATAGGAACCAGATAGCGCCTCGTGGACGCGGTAGAGGTCGTGAGAGAGGTCGTACTAATACTTGTGCGCCGGAGACTAACCCTAATGATCCGGTGAACTTTATGACTGCGTTGGAGAACATGGCTGCTGCTATGCAAGCCACTACTGAGGCTCTTGGTCAACAGATGAACAACCATGGTAATGATGGAGGTGGAGTTCAGGGCCCGATGACACTGGCAAACTTTTTGAAGGTTAATCCACCGAAGTTCAAGGGAACTACTAGCTCGACTGAAGCCGATACGTGGTTTCAGGCCATGGAACGAGCACTGCAAGCGCAGGTAGTACCTGAAGGGCAGCGTGTGGAGTTCGCTACCTATTTGCTCACTGGTGAAGCGTCGCATTGGTGGCAGGGTATCCGACGCCTCCTGTAGCAGGGTGATGATTATATCACCTGGGATGTCTTCCAAGAGGAGTTCTATAAGAAGTACTTTCCAACTTCTGCTAGGACGGCCAAGGAGCTTGAATTGTTACAGCTGAAGCAGGGTACTATGTCCGTATCTGAGTATACTGACAAGTTTGAGGAGCTGTTCAGATTCTCTCGTATGTGTCAAGGGACTCCGGTGGAATATGAGGAATGAAAGTGTGTTAAGTACGAAGGAGGACTCCGGAGTGATATTTTC
>NC_029787.2:117640990-117642501 GCF_000816755.2 Arachis ipaensis
TAACCGAGAGGTCGAGTTTGCTATTGAATTGGTGCCTGGGGCGGGACCAATCTCAAGTGCTCCTTATAGGATGTCACCGTTAGAGATGGCCGAGCTAAAGTAGAGGAAAGAGGAATTGTTGGGTAAGAACTTTATCCGACCAAGTGTTTCCCCGTGGGGTGCTCCAGTGTTACTGGTAAAGAAGAAAGTATGTGACTCTGGGGTGCTCCAGTGTTACTGGTAAAGAAGAAAGATGGAAGTATGTGACTCTGTGTGGATTACAGGCAGCTGAACAAGGTCACAATAAAGAATAAGTACCCATTGCCGAGAATTGATGATCTCATGGATCAGTTACAAGGGGCTGGAGTTTTCTCCAAGATCAATTTGCGATTCGGTTATCACCAGATAAGGGTGAAGGGTGAGGATATCCCTAAGACCGCTTTCAGGACTCGTTATGGTCATTACGAGTACACTGTAATGTCCTTTGGATTGACGAACGCTCCTGCGGTATTCATAGATTACGTGAATAGAGTTTTCCATCCGTTTCTGGATAAATTTGTTGTTGTCTTCATTGACGACATACTAATTTATTCCAAAACTGAAGAAGAGCATGCGGAACACTTGAGGACCGTATTGCAGATTCTAAAGGAGAAGAAACTTTATGCAAAACTGTCTAAATGTGAGTTTTGGAAGAGTGAGGTAAAGTTTTTGGGTCACGTGGTGAGTAAGAAGGGAATAGCCGTAGATCCAACTAAGGTGGAGGCTGTGATGGAATGGAAGCAACCAACCACAGTAACTGAGATAAGGAGTTTTCTGGGTTTAGCTGGCTATTACCGAAGGTTCATCAAAGGCTTTTCGCAATTTGCCTTGCCGTTGACAAAGTTAACCCGCAAAGACACTCCGTTTGTTTGGACTCCTGAGTGCGAGGAGAGCTTTCAGACATTGAAGAAAAAGTTGACCACTGCACCTGTGTTGGTGTTACCTGAGCCGAACGAACCATTTGAGGTGTACTGTGATGCCTCACTAAAGGGTTTAGGATGCGTGCTGATGCAGCATCATAATATGGTGGCGTATGCCTCACGACAGTTGAGACCTCACGAAGTTAGTTACCCTACGCACGATTTGGAACTCGCTGCGGTTGTGTTTGCCTTGAAGGTGTGGAGACATTATCTCTATGGGGTTAAGTTCCAAGTCTTCTCTGATCACAAGAGCTTGAAATATTTCTTTGACCAGAAAGAGCTTAATATGAGGCAAAAGAGGTGGATGGAATTGTTGAAAGACTATGACTTTGAGTTAAATTACCATCCTGGAAAGGCAAATATAGTGGCGGATGCGTTAAGTTGGAAGTCGTTATATGCGTCTTGGATGATGCTTCAAGAGGAGAAGTTGCTCAAGGGATTAGAGAGTCTAAAAATTGGTGCTCAAGAAGTATATGGAACCTTGTGTTTGAGCCGATTAAAAATCTCGAGTGACTTTAAGTCCGAACTCCTAAAGGCTCATGAAAATGATGAAGCATTATGGAAGGTGTTACC
>NC_029787.2:117643451-117649871 GCF_000816755.2 Arachis ipaensis
GGTATGAAGAATGATGTGGCGGAATATGTTTCAAAGTGCTTAACTTGTCAAAAGGTAAAGATTGAACATCAAAGACCTTCCGGGATGTTGCAACCCTTAGAGGTTCCGCAATGGAAGTGGGAAAGTATTGCAATGGACTTTGTGTCGGGATTGCCAAGGACTAGGACTGGTTTTGATGCTATCTGGGTGATTGTGGACCGACTGACGAAGTCAGCTCACTTTTTGCCCATTCGGATGACTTACACCCTTGAGAAGCTAGCACGGTTATACATAAAGGAAATTGTGAGACTTCATGGTGTACCTGCTACTATAATTTTTGATAGAGATCCTCATTTCACTTCGAGATTCTGGGGTGCATTTCAGAAAGCTTTTGGAACCCGATTAAGATTGAGTACAGCTTACCATCCTCAAACAGATGGTCAATCCGAGAGGACGATCCAAACACTAGAGGATATATTGAGAGCTTGTGTTTTGGACCAACCGGTGAGTTGGGATTGGTATATGCCGTTAGTGGAGTTTGCATATAATAATAGTTACCATGCGAGCATCAGAATGGCTCCGTATGAGGCATTGTAGGGGAGGAAATGTCAATCTCCGCTATGTTGGTATGAAGCTGGAGAGAAAGGCTTGTTGGGGCCGGAGATGATAGCTGAGACCACTGAACAAGTCAAGAAAATCCGAGATAGGATGCTTACGGTGCAGAGTTGCCAAAAGAGTTACGCCGATCAGAGGCGGAAGCCCTTGGAATTTGAGGAAGGAGATCATGTTTTCCTTAAGGTTACTCCGACCACAGGAGTAGGTAGAGCGATTAAAGTGAAGAAGTTGAATCCTCGATACATTGGTCCATTTCAGATCCTGGAGAGGATTGGACCGGTGGCATATCGGATGGCTCTACCACCTCATCTTTCGAACCTGCACAACGTGTTTCATGTGTCGCAGTTTCGGAAGTACACTCCTGATGCTAGCCATGTGTTAGAACCCGAATCGGTTCAGTTAAGAGAAGATTTGACGCTTCCAGTGGCTCCAGTCAGAATTGATGATACTAGTATCAAACGGTTGCGTGGAAAAGAGGTTTCATTAGTCAAAGTGGCTTGGAGTCGAGGCGGTGTTGAGGAACACACGTGGGAACTTGAGTCGGAGATGCGAACGGATTATCCGCACTTATTCTCAGGTAATTGAATTTGAATTTGAATTTTGTGGGCAAAATTCCCAATTAGGAGGGTAGAATGTAAGACCCGGTTAATTAACGGCTAATTAACCCATATATGAGAATTTATTCTAGAAAGCCAAAAATGATATTTTTATGGCTTAATATGATAGAGAAAATTGAGACGAGAATTTCGGTACCAATTTTATGGAAATCGGACCAAGATTGGACCGAACGGGCCAAACCGGTCCAACCGGACCCAAAGTGGGCCCTTGGCCCAACATAACTAAACCAAAACCCTAGTTTTCAGCACTCTCTCTCCTCACAACACACTCAAACACGCTGAAATGGTGGAGAGGAAGGGAAGAACACTCTCTCAACTTCTATCTCTCACTTGATCTTCAAACAACCATAACTTTTGATCTAGAGCTCCGATTGCCGCTCCATTTGCGGCCACGCGTTCACCGCGGAGAGATCTACAAAACCCATACAATTAATCTTGAGGTAAGCCACATTTTACTGTTCGAAATCTCGTTGAGGCATGCTGGAGACTTCTGGATTAGCGAAGATCCTTTGTTCTCGGGACTCTGTTTTGGGTTATATATCTTGTTTAGATACTTTTATCTCCATTAAATAATACAAACTGTGATGACTCCTTCTAGAGGGAATTTTTGGAGAATAGGTTTTCTGTATTTGTGTCCCTTTGGGTTTCCTTTGGGGTTTCCTTATTTTATCATATGTATATATTGCTATGCTCGGACCGGTTCTCTTCGCAGCCGGGTTTTGAGTCTTGATATTCTTGTTTTTGACACTCTTTATATATATGATCTCGCGTTAGCTTATCCTAGTTTGTTACGTTATCGATCGGAGTGTTGCCCGTTCGAGTTACGGTTTTTGTTTACCCCCTTTTTCTACAAAGGCTCCTAGTTATAATCAATTATTCATACTACTATACGTACTAAATTTTTGTTTTAGAGGTCGTAATACCTTGCCATCTCTGAATTATGACTTAAGCATAAGACTTTGTATGGTAGGGTGTTACAATGCGGTTAGTGTGAAAGAGCTGCAAATATTGTTAAGCAAGAATTGTGAACTTTGTCCCTTCCTTCTGCGACATCTATGGCAGATCGAGAAGTTGGAGTGGATAATCCAGAAAATTCGCAACTACAAATATTTTCCGTGAGTGATTTACAAAATCTCACAAGATTGATAAATCAACTTGCCAGCCTTTAAACGCAAGTAGGGAGATCAACATCGAACCCGATTCAAGACCAAACAAGTCCTTTCTACCTCCATTCAAATGAAAGCCTAGCTTTATCACTAACACAAACTCCTCTTACAACTCGAAATTATCACTTATGGGCGAGATCGGTTTGGCTATCCATCAAATCAAAAAATAAGTTGGGATTTATTGATGGAAGCATTCTGAAAGGCTCAACCTATGGAGCTTGGGACAGATGCAACACCTTTGTACTATTGTGGTTGCATTCTTCCCTAAGCACAGAGATTCTTTAGAGTGTTCTTTGGTATAACGTCAGAGCTATGGAACGATCTCAAGCACAAATTCTATGAAAGTGATTTATTTCGGATAGTTGATCTTCAAGAAGAGATGTTTACAATGAAGTAGAGAGATCTATGTATCTATCATTTTCACTAAACTTAAGGAAATTTGGGAAGAACTTGATGAGTTCAAACCAATCACATCCTGTGCTTGGGGAGCATCATGTTCATGTAGATCATAAGAGAATATAAAGACCAAGAGAGAGGGTTAAATGAGAAGTACACAACAGTGAAATCACAGATTATATTGATGGTTTTTCTGTCCAGTGTGAATTCCATCTATTCTTTTCTTTTACAACAAGAAAGACAATTAACCAACTCAGATCGAAGTAAAGAAATGATGCTAGTTAATGCTGTCAATATTGGAGGAATCGGTAATGAAAACAATAGAGAGTTTGGTATGACTTTGAATGCAAATTTTGGTATCACAAATCGAGGTGGCAAAGGTGGACGTGGTCGAGACCGAGGCAAAGTTAGTAGTGGAAGAGGAATGATGAGAAGTTGTTCTCATTGCGAAAAGGCTGGATACACCATAAAGACCTGTTACAATAAGCATGGATTTTCTCCTCTTTTGCAAAAGAGATTTGGAGTAGCAAATGTGAACAATATGATTGTTACTGAGAAAATATGTGGAGATGGAAACATACATTATGTGCGTTCAACTCAAGAGAAGAATAGCAAGAGCCTAGACAACTTAAAGGTGATCCTGCTCATAGTTCTCTTCAAACACAAGCCATAAACACAATGATAGCTCCTTCAGTAGGTATACACCATATTTTATCAATTTATCACATTTCTTTACACACATGACTGAAAAATTGACACTGGTGCCATTGCACATGTTATTTTTTCTCTTCATACTTTTCACTCTCATCACACAATAGATCATGTATTAGTCAAATGTCCAAATAAAACTAAAACTACAGCAATAATTAGTGGAACTATAATTTTAACCCGTGATTTTTACCTTACAAATGTGTTATATGTGCCCTATTTTAATTTTAATCTCATATCTGTGTTTGAAACAACTAATTTTTTACCTTATCAATTTTTATTTAATAATACACACTGTGAGATACAGGACAACCTTTTCTTAAAGATGATTGGTCATGCTAGACAAAGAGGTGACTTGTATATCTTTAATATAGATGCAACTTATGTCAATTTAGAAGCAAAGAATAGAGAACTAGTCAACACCAACAATTCAATTAGTGTTAGTTGCTGCTATTACAGACACTATAAATCATGAAATTTGGCATTGTAGGTTAGAACATGTCTCAATTGATAGGTTACACGAAATAAAAAAGAATTATCCTTTTATTGTATGTCCATTAAAAGATGAACCTTGTGAACTATGTCATTATGTAAAACAAAGAAGATTGCCTTTTCGTTTGAATCAAACAAAATCTATTAATTTATTTAATTTAGTGCACATGGATATTTGGGGACCTATTTCTACTCTATTTTTTGCTAGCCATAAGTAATTTTTAATAATAGTAGAAGACAAAAGCAGATTCACTTGACTATTTTTATAAATAATAAAAGTGAAACTTTTTTTTTATCCAACAATTTGTGCAACTAATTAAAATCCAATTTCAAACAAAAATAAAAAAATATCAGGACTGATAATGGAGCTGAATTTATCATGAGTTTCTTTTATAAAAAATAGAAAATAATTCATCAGACTTCATGTGTTGAGACACCTCAACAAAATAAAATTGTAGAACAAAAATATCAAGATATTTTGAATATTGTTAAAACATTTATTTTTAAGGCTCATCTTCCTAAAATTTTTTAGAGATATGCTGCATCACATACTGTACATATTCTTAATAGAGTGCCTAGTTCATCTATTAATAATAAAAGTCCTTATCAGGTTCTTTTTAGTAAAGGGAACTACTCAAAAGAAGATGGCAAAAATATCTTCTCATGAAGATGCTTTGTTTAAAAGTGTGGTTTATTTATTTAGCCACACTTTAAACAAAAACAACACTTTTATAAATATCAAAATCTAACCATACAATCTATCATCCAAGGGTCAAAAAGAAATATATTCACATGAAGACAATTATAAAATCTTCATTGTAGTATCCACCTTTAGTAAAGTAACATTTAATCTAATTATTTATTATTTTTTTTTTATTTATTTTTTGTCTCACTTATAAAATTAAAGGTGAGATATCACACTAAATTCTATCAAATGTTAAAAAAAACTGAAAAGCATCCGTTTCTAATTGTGTCCCACTCCCTCGTTTCCTAAAATAAAACTAAGGCTGCTTATGATCATTTTGCGTGCACCAGAAAACTAATTTTTGGTCATAAAAATGGATCATTGTTAGCACTTAGTGGAGATTACTCGGTAGTGCTGACTGCTGAACGAATCCATCTATGTATTTACCATTGACATTTTTGAAGGTCCACGACAACGACCTATGCATATAATTCACTAACATCTTTTCTCATTTGTGATTAGTGTGATCCGAATGCGATTCGGTGTTTATCGTGGTCTAGAATAACATTCAAATATGGACTCCGGAGTTAAAACTATATGATAGATGGGCCTACAAGGGAGCTACCACTCACATTCACATCTCTAATTTCTCTATGGATAAAATCCGATGACTAAGAACATTGCATAAAATATTGCTTTATATTTAAAAATTAGTGTGGGGAAAAGTTACTAGTTTCTTTTGCTTAGAAAAGGCTTAAGAAAATCTTCTCATTTCAAGTTAAAGTTAGGAATGAAATTTGTCCAACGTCGTCGCTTTTAATTTTATCAAAGCTGAGGTTTCTTTTTTTTTTTTTGTAAGTTAAATAAAAGAGTAAAAGACCATTCTTAAAGTTATCGTCTTAAAAGTTTCATTATTAAAATCAGGCATGTATATCTTATTCCAAGTAACATGACTTATTTTTCTCAATCAATTGGATAAATTTGTTTTATATGAATACATGGTTGTAATGAATCGGGCACAATTGAAGGCAACAGCATGCACTTGTATCAAACTAGTGGTGGTGGAGAAGCCTACCAAAAATATATTAAGTTTTCCGTAATAAAATACAATTTTTGTCTTGCATTGGATCACCTTGCACTACACAAATTAAATTAAATCAAAATAGCGATGCATGTTTTAGTTGATAAGGACTTGGGTGTTAGCACTTATCTATAGAGAAAAGCATGCAAAATGATGTGGAACCGGCAGTGATGTGATGAAGGTGTCTTTGGTTATCTTATTAAATAAATGAACGTAACGTCGCATCAGGTCTGAGAAAATGTGGTAGAGGACGCATATGATAATGAAAAGGCATTTAGGTCTGAGAAGAAATTATATCGGAGAAGAAGATTATAACTACGAAACAGACCAACTCACAATTTTAGACATGGAAATATAGCAGCTATGTGGTGCGATGAGACTTGTAAGCTTTTCGATTGCTTGAAAGTGATTTCCACGTAGGAATCGACGTGTTAGCGCGTCAATTTTGGTCCCATAATCATCCATGCTATGCCTTTGCCTTGTTCATTTCTGCATATTCATTCCTCAATAATTGACATGTTCATACTATTTCCCTCACGTTATTTGGTTGGTTTTGCTATCAAATGGGTATTTATTAAGAATTTAATTAAAAGTGAAACTTTGTTTTTATATTTTTATGATTATAATTAACAAAACCTTTTTTGGGTCTACGTACCATCAAAATAACAAAATTAATTTGAA
>NC_029787.2:117650140-117656423 GCF_000816755.2 Arachis ipaensis
CACATAATGAAATTTTTATTTTGAGAATAAACGAGAGAGAGAGACTGAGACAATATAATATACTACACCAATTATTATGTACTAAAAATAATTATTTTTAGAAAAATTAATTTTAATACATGACTAATATAAATGTAAGAGTAAAAGATAAATAGGTCTCTGACATTTTTAAATGCGGACATTTTTGTTCCTCAAGATTAAAAAATACATTTAAATCCCTCACCTTATAAAACGCGTGACAATTATACTCCTCCGTCGAGTTGGGGCTCAAAACGGTAACGGAGAATGCTGACCTGGAGGGGTGGAGAGTGAGCTGTCCATTTTGGTTGATGACATGGATGGGAAACAAATTGTTAATGGACAAATTGGTCCTTATGCTTCAAAACGATGTCGTTACCATCCCCCCTTATTTCACCAGTTGTAATCCCACCCAGAAGCCATTCTAGTTATTACAAAAAAAAAAATCCTACTAAAAGACAAACAGCTTCTTTCTACCTAAAAAAAAACTTCTTCTTCCAGTTGAAAGTGGTGGTGTGCTTAGTCGACGTCGTGGTTGGCAAAGGTAACGGCAAATTTTGTCTGGCAAGAAGCTGCCATCTTCTATAGAGATAAGGGTAATAGTCAAGGATACGTGCGTTGTTGTTTAAATGTTTGTGACAATACAATGCATGGGGTTCGGCTTAAGGGTAATTGCATGTTTTATTTTGAGTATAAGAATGAGAAAAAGCTACGTGGAGTTTGCTGATTTCAAAATTTCAGGCACTTGATCTAGGATTTAATGTCTGATTTATGTAGTTGTGGATAATGCATATGGATGATATATATGTGGTAACTGTTTTTCATCACGGAGGCCATTTTGGTAGAGGACCCAGTGGAACTCTTGAGTATATTGGTGGAAAGTTGAAAATTTTTCGAAGATGGACGTGGACTTTGTGAATTTTGGAGACTTGGTAACATTGTTCAAGGGTCTAGGCTATGCTCATACAGGGCAGTTTATTGGTATGACCCAACAAGCAGTGACATTGAGTCCGGACTACACATTCTGAGAGGAAATGCAAAAATCAATAAGATGCGAGAGAACAAGCTGAGGAATTCCACCACTGATGAGTTTTACATTTACTTCGACCATTGATAAACCACTATTTTATAGTTTATCTTGTGCTCAATTGAGTGAATTTTATCAATCTTTCATACACTTGTTCATACAAAATGCATGTTTTACATTCTCCTTCCTGATTTTGTGCTATGATTGAAAACATGCTTCTTTGGCCTTATATTTGCTAATATTAATCCTCTCTTATTACCATTCGATGCCGTGGTATGTGCGTTAAGTGATTTCAGAGATTATAGGGCAGGAATGGCTTGGAGGATGGAAAGGAAGCATGCAAAAGTGGAAGGAATACAAGAAATTGAAGGAACTGCAAAGCTGTCAGCCTGACCCTCTCGCACTAAAACGGTCATAAATTGAGCTACAGAGGTCCAAATGACGCGGTTTCAGTTGTGTTGGAAAGCTAACGTCCGGGGCTTCGATTTGATATATAATTTGCTATAGTGTTCGTACAGATAGGCGACGCAAACGCGTGCTCCACGCGAACGCGTCGCAGTGACGAAAATCAGCATGGTAGATTTCGCCCCCAGCGATTTCTGGACTGTTTCTGGCCCAATTTTTGGCACAGAAAACACAGATTAGAGGCTATAAAGTGAGGGAATACATCCATTCATCAGAGAAAAACTCAATCAAGCTTGAATAATACACAATTTTAGGATTAGATGTAGTTTTAGAGAGAGAGGTTCTCTCATCTCTCTTAGGATTAGGATTTAGGATTTCTATTATGTTTAGGCTACTTCTTTTCAATCACAGGTTCAATGTTCCTTTAATTTATTTTCTACTTTTATTTATTCCAATGCTTTTACTTGTTAATGTTCCTAATTTGGCTTATGAATTTTTCATGTTAAGATTTGAATATTCTGTTTAATGCAATTTGAGGTATTTCAGTTTATGATTGTTTTATTCTATTTATGAATGCTTTTAATTTAATTTAAGATATTTTCTCCTTTTGGCCTTGGTTAAGTAATTTATAACACTTGAGTTATCAACTCAGCTGTTGATTGAAATTGGAATTCTTT
Organism: Arachis ipaensis; assembly: GCF_000816755.2. Taxonomy (NCBI): domain Eukaryota; kingdom Viridiplantae; phylum Streptophyta; class Magnoliopsida; order Fabales; family Fabaceae; genus Arachis; species Arachis ipaensis. The sequence continues at coordinate 117,652,268 of NC_029787.2, forward strand.
GCTGGTTAATTTGTACTCTAATAACTCTAGTCTCTCCATAGGAGTTGACTAGGACCTGAGAATCAAATTAATTTGTCCACTTGACTTTCCTTTGTTCAGCAAGGGTTAATTAAAAGTGGAAGCTGAATCCAATTCTCTTCACACCTGATAAAGGATAACTAGGATAGGACTTCAATTTCTTATACCTTGCCAAGAGATTTTATTATTATTAATTTATTTTTCTTGTTATTTAAATTACTTGTTCCCTATTTCAAAAAAACCCAAAAGCATATCTTTTTACATAACCAATAATAAATCATACCTCCCTGCAATTCCTTGAGAAGACGACCTGAGATTTGAATACTTCGGTTATAAATTTTATTGGATTTTGTTACTTGTGACAACCAAACTTTTGTAAGAAAGGAATTCTTGTCGGTCTAGAAGCTATACTTACAACAGGAATTTATTTGTGAAAATTCTTGATCGCGCGAGAATTTCGTTCCTCAAAATGGCGCCGTTGCCGGGGAATTGCAAACGTGTGCCTTATTATTGGTTATTGTAAATATTTACTTTTAAATTGATTTTTTCGAAAAAAAAATTTCAAAATTTCAATTTTTTATCTTATATTGTTTATATTGTTGACTTTTTCAAAAATTCAAATTTCAAAATTTAAAATTCAAATTTCAAATTTCAAAATTTAAAATTTCAAAATTCAATTTTCAAAATTTAAAATTCAAATTTCAATTTTCAAATTTCAAACTTTAAAATTCAATTTTCAAATTTTAAAATTCAAATTTTAATTTTCAAATTCAAAAATTTAAATTTCAAAACCTTTTAAATTAAAAACTTATCTTTTCTTACCTAACTTATCTTATCTTTTCTAATCTTAAAATCAAATATTTTTCAAACCTTTTCTCTTATTTTATTTTATTTTATTTTATTTTTCTTTGCTTGTTTATTTATTTTTGTTTTTAATTTTTATTAGTTACTATGAATTCTCACCCCCGTCGCTTTGAGTTTGGTTCCAATGCTGTTGCAAGGAATGGAAATTATAACAGGAACATGCATCAAGGTCAAAACAATCAGAGATGGACGGAGCCACGAGGATCTGATCAACCCTTTAGGCAACAACACCTTCCAAAGTACCATGGACGACGACCATTCCACAATGCATGCCAAGATAATAGTTATGGTGGACCCTTTCATAGCAACCAACCTCCACCAGTTTGCTATGGTCAAGAGCCATTGCGAGGTGCATACCAAGATGATAGATATGGTGAAACCCCTTATAGTTACTATGGTCAACAAGCCCCACCATATGCTTATGAACCGTCTCCCCAACATACCTTTGAACCACCATACTCACAAGCCCCCTACAACCAAACACCTCCATATGACCCTAACCCGTATCCACCCCAATTCCAATCCGATTACTCCCAAGAACCACCACTCCCCTATGCACCATTTTCATATCCATCACCCCAAGAATCAAGGGAGCAACTCAAGGAAACATTTGAAAAATTTCATGCCACACTTCACCAATTGAATCAAGCGATAAATCGACTGCCTTCCCAACGTTCGGACACTCAAGAAACCCCCATGACTTCATGTGGACAATCTAATGAAGAACGTAGCATGAAGGAGATACTAAAAACTTCAGTGGATAGTATGGAGCATGACTTTGTACTGGAACAAGTGGAGGAAGCTGTAATTATTGAAGAGGAAGAAGTGGTTGAAGACTTAGGAGATGCTGAACCTCCATGGGAAAGTCAAGTTATAGAGCCTCCCTCAAAGACGTTTAAAATTGATGTTGAGGAGGGTGTACAACCTCCAATTCATATCATGGTTGAAGACTTTGAAGAGGTTGATCAAGAGATAGATTCAATCATTGATGAATTCTTATCTACAATTGAATCCTCTCCCATTGGACTTGACATGGAAATTAAAGAAGAAGAAGCACAACCTCCCATGCCCTTAGTAAGCAATGAAGAAGAGATTGAATTGGAAGAAAGCTATCAAGAGGAAAAGGTTGATATTGAAGAAGCTTGCAAAGAGGTGGAAGTTGTCAAGGAAGAGCTCAAGGGAATGGAGCTGGAAATCACCTTGCCAAAGTTGTTGGAGACCTTTCCCCCAAAACCATCACCATCCATTCCTTCATTCAAGTGGGTAAATCTTTCATCTCTAAGCTTAATTAGCTCACTTGAATATGCTTTGCTTGAGACAGATGGGCAACTCAGAGCTCTTTGTGGCTTTAAGAGTAAGAGGGAGATGGTTAGTGGTAGGAGTCGTCATGCAAGATTCAATATGGTGGAAAGCTCAAAGTTTAAATGCAAAGGTTGGTGTAAAACTCAACTGAATGGGTCTAGGAAGTTGGTTGGCCGCTTTAGTGAGAATTCAGATTGCTTGCTACCCGGATGGAATCATGATGATCAACAAGAAGACGGGTGCAAAGGCAAAGTCTGGAACCCTAGAATTCAGACTAGAAATTAACACTCTTGGGGCCTTGTCAATTGCTTTAACCTGCTTAAAGGCTTTTTGCGCCTAGTTTGGGATCCCGGAGGCCATTGGAATCACAAACATTGGTGGAGATTCCTGGATGAGTTCAAGCACAAGCCTCCATGACAAGGAGCTCCCCGAATGTCCAACTTAAAGACTTTAACTAAAAGTGCTAGGTGGGAGACAACCCACCATGGTATGATCGTTCTTTTTCAATCTTAGTTTTATTTTGTTTCGTTTTATTCTTAGTTCTATTTTATTTTATTTTTCTTAGTGTTCATTCAAATTTTTTGCATATTCACCTGCATTCTACATTTGCATCTGCATATTGCATATAAAAAAAATGCACGTGACGCATCCGCGTCACATGTGCGTTATGAAGAAAAGAAAGTTGAACAGAAAGTCACGCGAAAGCATGGCTGGAGGCGTGCCTTAGGCACAAACATGCCCACGCGACCGCGTCGTTGACGCGTCCGCGTCGTTTGCGAAATAGCCTCCTCACGCGTCCGCGTCACCCACGCGAACACGTGGCCCTGTGAAATCGACGTAAAGAGGTGTATGGCAGTAAGTTATGATGGAGTGGGGCTGGAACCATGCTAGAAGCACAAGCCCTACCACGCGAACGCGTGCCCCATGCGTCCGCATCATTTTTAAAAGAAAGGCTATTCACGCGTGCGCGTCACCCACACGCACGCGTCACCCAGATTTTTGGCAAAATGCATTTAAAATAGAGAGTTGCGCGAACGCGAGGCTGCACTCGCACCAATAGCACAAATCAGGTCACGCGATCGCGTGACCCACGCGTCCGCATCACCTGAACTTATCACACACCACGTGATCGCGTGACCCACGCGTCCGCGTCACTGGAATATAGCGCTAAGCACGCGAACGCGTGACCCACACGTCCGCGTCGCCTGGGCCGCATAGCTTATCCAGATCAGCGCTAATTATCTTATCTTTTCTTCCCCAATCCTAATTTTTTTCTTCTCCCTTCTTATTTCTTTCTTCTTTATTCTTTCTTACTTTCTTTTTCTTCATCTCTTTAACTTCTCATATTTCTTCACTTTCATTCTATTTTTACTTAAATTATTTGTATACTTTCATTCATTGCATTTTAATTTTGTGCATATTTTTATTTTCTTTTCTAAATTTATTATTTTACCATTGGTGTTAAATTTTCTTATTCAACTGTTACATCTTTTCTTGAATTATTTTGGTACTTAGTGACTTGCTTTACACTGTTGGGTAATATTTTATACTGTCTTTCATTACCTACTCTTCCCCTTTATTGCAAATTTTTTGCAACATTGATATGCTATTTGCTTCCACTGTTTTCTCAATTGCATGTTGTAGCTACCATGTAATTGTGATCCTCATTATTTGGCATTAACCTAGCCATATTTTATTTGTTTTTTTATCTTTCTTTCTGTGTTACTTTTCTTCTTTTCCTCTACTTTCAGGCTGGCCACCGAGAAAGAGAAAGGGAAAGCTTCTAAATGGGGAGACAAATAAGTCCATCAGCACAATCTTTAGAGAAAAGTATTAGTTGAAGCAACCCTTCCACTTGCACATCTTAGCATGCACCGAGGACGGTGCAACCTTTAAGTGTGGGGAGGTCGATACCGATCTCCATGGGTTAGTTATTTTCTTCTCAACACCAATATTCTATTTTCTTTGTTTG
>NC_029787.2:117657198-117664471 GCF_000816755.2 Arachis ipaensis
CTTTGTTGCAATTTTTTTTTGCAACATTAATATGTCATTTGCTTCCACTGTTTTTTCAATTGCATGTTGTAGCTACTATATAATTGTGATCCTCATTATTTGGCATTAACCCAGCCATATTTTATTTGTTTTTTTATCTTTCTTTCTGTGTTACTTTTCTTCTTTTCCTCTACTTTCAGGCTGGCCACCGAGAAAGAGAAAGGTAAAGCTTCTAAATGGGGAGACAAACAAGTTCATCAGCACAATCTTTAGAGAAAAGCATTAGTTGAAGCAACCCTTCCACTTGCACATCTTAGCATGTACCGAGGACGGTGCAATCTTTAAGTGTGGGGAGGTCGATACTGACTTCCGTGGGTTAGTTACATTCTTTTCAACACCAATATTTTATTTTCTTTGTTTGTTCATTGTTGTATTTGCATATTTGATTGCATGTTTGTTTGATTTTATGCATTTAGTTATCACTTGGTTGAAGTAATATTTTCTTTTCAAGAAATTTTTATAGTATTTCACTAATTTAAATTGAAAAAATTTTTCTGTTAAAACTTGTTTGAAGTTGTATTTGAAACATAGTTTAAAAAGCTAAGAACACACAACCTGTGAGATTTTGAGCCTAATTACATGGTTACATTATTTAACCATAAATTTTTATTCTTGTGTGTTTTCTTCTCTATGATTGCAATCTTTGCTTTGTTCCATTCTATGTCTACTATTTAGTGTATTTACATGCTTGCATATGATTAAGGCCATTATTTGTTATTAGCTCACTTATCCCAAATAAGCCTACCTTTTACATCACCCTTGTTAGCCACCTTGAGCCTTTTTATTCCCATTTATTCTGTTCTATAACCACATCACTAGCCTAAGCAGAAAAACAATTAAATATCCCAATTGAATCTTTGGTTAGCTTAAGATAGGGATTGTGTAACAATTAAGTGTGGGAAAACTGTGGGAACATGGGTTAATAAGGGAATGTGTTATGTTTTTACTTTGATAAAATATTGGGAATTTGGGTACCTACTCATGTGAGACTAGAAAAATTAAAAATCCATGTGCATTGATAAGCTATGTTTATTTCCTTAGTTTTAATATATAAAAAAAAAAAGAGAAAAATCCAAAAATATTCAATAAATAAGTAAATAAATAAGGGGGAAAAATTATCCCAATGCAAGGTTAAGTTAATAAAAAGATCAATGCATATGTGATAAAATTAAAATAAAGGTTGATGCATGAGTATGTAATGCAAAAGTGGGAATTTTGGGTAGCTAGACATGAATTTAAAAGTATATAGAGTGTGTGTATAGGTGAGAGCTTAGGTTAGTCAAAGATTCATATTATAGCTCACTTGGCCATACATATATCATCACCCTTACCTTAGCCCCATTACAACCTTGAAAAGACCTCATGATGTTTGCATTGGTACACTAAATTTTTGTTGATTGGTTAGATGAAGAACAAAGTTTAGAAAGCATGATTAGAGAAGAGTAGAGTGAATTACCCTATACACTTGAGTGATTATAGTGCATATACACTACCAGTGAGGGTTCAATGCTTAATTCTATGTTCCCTGCTTTCATGAGCTATCTTCTTACAAGTTTACTTGTCTTTTATTGTATGATTTGGATTAGTGAAATTTGATTTATATTTGTCTTGGAGAACTTGTTTACTTTTAACCAAGTAGATAGAAACATCTTAGCATGTAGTTGCATTCATATAGATAGGTTGCATTGCATACATTCTACCATTCCTCTTCACTCCCTTATAGCTTCTCTTGAGCTTAGCATGAGGACATGCTATTGTTTAAGTGTGGGGAAGTTGATAAACTACTATTTTATGATTTATCTTGTACTCAATTGAGTGGATTTTATCAATCTTTCATACACTTGTTCATACAAAATGCATATTTTACATTCTCCTTCCTAATTTTGTGCTATGATTGAAAACATGCTTCTTTGGCCTTATATTTGCTAATATTAATCCTCTTTTATTACCATTCGATGCCGTGATATGTGTGTTAAGTGATTTCAGGGATTACAGGGCAGGAATGGCTTGGAGGATGGAAAGGAAGCATGCAAAAGTGGAAGGAATACAAGAAATTGAAGGAACTGCAAAGCTGTCAACCTGACCCTCTCGCACTAAAACGATCATAACTTGAGCAACAGAGGTCCAAATGATGTGGTTTCAGTTGCGTTGGAAAGCTAACATCTGGGGCTTCGATTTGATATATAATTTGCTATAGTAACCATACATCTAGGCGACGCGAACGCGTGCTCCACACGGACACGTCGCAGTGACAAAAATCAGCGTGGCAGATTTCGCCCCCAGCGATTTCTGGGCTGTTTCTGGCCCAGTTTTCGACCCAGAAAACATAGATTAGAGGTTATAAAGTGGAGGAATGCATCCATTCATCAGAGAAAAACTCAATCAAACTTGAATAATACACAATTTTAGGATTAGATGTAGTTTTAGAGAGAGAGGTTCTCTCATCTCTCTTAGGATTAGGATTTAGGATTTCTATTATGTTTTGGCTACTTCTTTTCAATCACAGGTTCAATGTTTCTTTAATTTATTTTCTAATTTTATTTATTCAAATGCTTTTACTTGTTAATGTTCCTAATTTGGCTTATGAATTTTTCATGTTAAGATTTGAATATTCTGTTTAATGCAATTTGAGGTATTTCAGTTTATGATTGTTTTATTCTATTTATGAATGATTTTAATTTAATTTAAGATATTTTCCCCTTTTGGCCTTGGTTAAGTAATTTATAACACTTGAGTTATCAACTCAGCTGTTGAATGAAATTAGAATTCTTTGCTGGTTAATTTGTACTCTAATAACTCTAGTCTCTCCATAGGAGTTGACTAGGACATGAGGATCAAATTAATTTATCTACTTGACTTTCCTTTGTTCAGCAAGGGTTAATTAAAAGTGGGAGCTGAATCCAATTCTCTTCACACCTGATAAATGATAACTAGGATAGGACTTCAATTTCTTATACCTTGCCAAGAGATTTTATTATTATTAATTTATTTTTCTTGTTATTTAAATTACTTGTTCCCTATTTCAAAAAAAAAACCCAAAAACATATCTTTTTACATAACCAATAATAAATCATACCTCCCTGCAATTCCTTGAGAAGACGATCCAAGGTTTGAATACTTCGGTTATAAATTTTATTGGATTTTGTTACTTCTGACAACCAAACTTTTGTAAGAAAGGAATTCTTCAACCACCCAGTTGATGAGCCACAGATAGTGAAAGAAAATGCTGCTGCAGAAATGGGGGTGGAAGAATTTGATGGTCACATTGATGTTGATAGCATCATGAGGGAGGTCCAGTCATCACCATCCACAGAAGATGATGGGTATAATAATGGGGAGGACAAACTGTATAAACCTCCTCCGGCTATCTCTGAAACTGTTTCTGATGATGATTATTCTAGCTGTGATGAGAAAATGATGGTATGAAGAGAAAAAGAACTCTGAAAGGAAAGGGGAAGGTTCTACCGAACAGTAAGGTCAATGTCAAAAAAGAGACAAGGGCAGAGTCAAGTGGAAATAAAAAAAGAGCTGGACCAAGGAATGAAAGTGGGAGTGATGCCAAAGGAACCAAGCCAACTGCGAAGCCCAAAGGAACTGGGCCTACTGTAAAGCCCAAAAGGACCAGGCTCGCTGCCAAGCCCAAAGAAACTGAGTTTTTTTTAAGACATACCATGGAGGCCAACTCCTTTCAGCAGTGACACAGGATGCGAACAACCAATTCTATGTAGTGGCATACGGTGTTGCAAGATCTGAGACCAAGGAATCATGAAAAAGGTTCTTTACATTGCTTCAGAAAGATCTGGGTGATGCCAGTCAATTTGGTTGGAACTTTATGTTCGACCAGCAAAAGGTCAGACTTCCACACTATTTATTTTTAGGTAGATTAGGCTAGTATGTTTTAGGTTAGCATATTAAATTACTCTGGACTGTCTTTACTACCTTATCTGTTTGCAATATTCTATGTTTGCAGGGCCTACTACCAGCTTTAAAGGAGGTAATGTCGAGAGCACATCATCGCAAATGTGTCATGTACATGTGAAAAAATTTCATAAGTCGATTCAAAGACATGCACATTAGAGACATAGTATGGGAGTGTGCTAAGTACACAACAAAACCAGAGTTCAAGGAGACCATGGAGAAGTTGAAGGAGGTTAATAAAGCGGCATGGGAGTATTTGATGAAAATTGAACCTGCTACTTGGGTTAAAGCTTTTTTTAGTCACAGACCCAAAGTGGATAACCTAACTAATAACATGTACGAAGTATTTAACGCAAAAGTAGTTAAGTACAGAGTTAAGCAAGTGTTGACTCTGTGTGAAGAAATTAGGTACTATCTAATGAGGAGAATGACCAAGAACATTAGGCTATTAGAGCACCATAGTTGAAAGCTTGCACCAATCCAGGAGAAAAGGTTACAGAGGCGGATAAAACCTAGCAACAGGTGGATTGCTGAGTGGATGGAAGACAACAAAAGAAAAAAATTTGAAGTTAGCAGAAAGAATACCAAAGTGGATGTGGATCTGATCAAACACACATGTTCATGCAACATATGGCAATTGACTGGTGCATGGTTTAATTTGAAATATTTTCTTTTCATCTGTTCTAATATAATGCTAGGTAACATGTGAATCATTTTGGGTTCAGGCATGCCATGTATTCATGATGTTGCTGCAATCAGAAAGAGGCATGACCAGCCACAGGATTATGTGCATCCCTGGCTGTGTATGGAATCAATTCATAAGACATATGCACATTGCATAAAATTGGTTTCTAGTGAGAAATTCTGGACTGCTACTAACCATTTTAGGCTTGCTCCTTCACCCATCAAGCGACCTATTGGTAGGCCAAAGGTGCACAACCATAACAAGGACCCTGCTGAGGCTCATATTCAGGGGGACAAGCTGAAGAGAAGCTTTCAAGTTACGTATAGCAAGTACAACGAGAAAGGCCATAACTATAAGATCTGTAAAGGAGCACCAAGCAACCCAAACTGAAAACCAAAAAGGAAAAAGCTAAGAAGACTGTTGAAAACACAGAAGCCTTGGTGTTGCTTTCTCTTTCACAATCAGCCCCTCAACTAGAGGTAAGTAAGCACCGTTTATGCATTAGGATAATTTTGTATATTTTAAAATTAGTCAGTGGTTATAATGTCATTACACATCTTTCTTAGGGACTAATTTGTCCATTTGAAAATTTTGTTGGATCTTTGTTGCATAGGATCAAAACCAAACACAGGGTGAAAAATTTGCTGAGACTAGTACTGTACAAGAACAGTCTGCTGTAAGACCACCCTAAACAATACACTTATAATGCCAATCACTTTCTTCTTGTCCCTAAATTTGAATCTCTGAATATGTCGGTTACTTTTGCAAAATAATGTCATTAGCCAGAATATTGCTGGACTACCAACCAACACAACAATGCATGCAGCAGCATCAAGGACTGCACGTCTGCACTAGTTGCTGCACTACTCAATACTCAAGTAGTTGCAGCAATAATACCATCTGCTCCAGTCCAAACTCTATTCAAGCCTCCATCCCAACTGCCAAGAATGGGGCAACCCAAATTCCGAGCTGCTGCCTCTAAATTCATACCCAAGCAAACAATTGTTAAGCCCCCAACAAGTGCAAATCTACTATCAAATCTACCACCAAATCTACCCCCAAATACACCACAAACTCAAAGCACCAGCACCAGTGAGGCGCCATCAAAGGAGACCTTGAAAGCAGCTAGTAGTTGGACCACAAGAATTTTCAAGTTCATCCCAACTCTTGGATCCAAGAATCAGAAGAACTGAACACAACTGCATGAATTCTATTTTTTGTCCTAGTTATTAGCATGAATTGAACAATGCTTTTTAGTTATCATAGTTTGGCAAACTTGTTTACATGCCAACCAGACGTTTTGCTATTTTGTGACAAACTTATGCTGTTATGTAACGTTTAGAATTAAGCCAGATACATTATTGTTTCTATTTTGGTTATAATCTATACAGAATTACTACCTTATATAATACTTAACTTGAAATATTTTTAGTTGTTAAAACTTCATAGAAAATTGGATTCAATCCAAAATAGACTTCCCATTAAACAGCCAATAGTAGTAATTTTTATTACAGCATCACCATGTACATCAAATCATCTTCAGCCCTTTAAGAAACATACAACAATAATAACAACAACTACACTAATCACAGTAATATGCCACAAACTCATGTATTTTTTTGTTTTCAATAGATAACAGTTTTCTTTCCAACTCTTCCATTTTTTTTCCAATTCCTAACTTCGAAGCAGTTGTTCTTCAATGTCTATTTCCTTAGCATCATCCACAGCACCCAATGCTTGAGACTCCATGCCCTAATTTTTTTTAGGTGTTCATCAAGTCAGACAAAGTACCGGCAGTACCATTCTTTAACTTGGAGCAAATTTTCAGAGAATCACCCAATTAGATACATTACAGTCTCATCCAACTATTGGCAAAATAGTAACTTACCTTGAAGAATGGACACCCGAGAAACATTCTATTAGGGTTAGTTTCTGTTCTTGACTTGTAAAGAATGGCATATACGCCGCAGAAGCACTTTGGCGCAATCCCATCTCGATCACATCCTCCTGGCACGGCGCATGAAGATCCCCCTCCAGGTTTTGTGTATGAAGAACCCCCTTCACTCGTCATGGACGATCGCACCATCAACGGCCATGAGTTCGTCCATACATTTCGATTAAATAGGGCTCAGTGATGGTAACGGCGTCGTTTCGAAGCATAAGGACCAATTTGTCCATTAACAATCTGTTCCCCATCCACATCATCAACCAAAATGGACAGCTCACTCTCCACCCCTCCAGGGCAGCATTCTCCGTTGCCGTTTTGAGCTCCAACTCGACGGAGGAGTATAATTGTCATACGTTTTATAAGGTGAGGGATTTAAATATATTTTTCAATCCCGATGGACGAAAATGTCCGCGTTTAAAAAGGTCAGGGACCTATTTGTCTTTTACTCTAAATGTAAAATAACTTTACACAAATAACTGTATATACAAAAATAATTAATTTTTAAATTTATAATTATTTAAATACATATAAATATAATTGAATAATTGTATATAATATTTTATATTGTCAGTATATTAAAATAAATTTTTTAATTACTGCATGACTATAATATTCATATTGAATTATATTTTCTTTTGTTGTTGAGAACCAATTTTTTCAACTACTATTTAATTAACTAACAT
>NC_029787.2:117664496-117666461 GCF_000816755.2 Arachis ipaensis
CATTTTTCTTTTATTTTTTTTATTTGTTTAAAAAAGAAAATATATTTAAAAATAATTAATTCTCTAATTAAAAATATTTTATTCTTGGAATATATAATTTAAGGATTGAAGATATATGTAAATATTACAACTATTCTCTACATACAAGTCACTTTTTGATACAAGTCTATAAAAGTCATTTATATTCACGCACGCACGTTCTTCTTCTCTTTCGTTATCGTCGTCACCAACACCTCTTCCTCTTTCTCCTCCTCTTCCTCCTCCTCCTCCTCCTTTTTTCATTGGAATTTCTTCTCCTCCTTCCTTTTTCTTCTTCTCCTCCATCATCAGTTATCTCGTCGTTAAAGATAATGAATAATTCAAATTCAGATTGTCAATTGAACCAGAACAAAATTGATTATTGTTTTGAATCCAATCAAGTGGCTGAGGTGTGGTTCGATTTTAGTTAATCTTTTCGTTAGTAGTTTATAATTCTGTAGGTAAATAATGTTTCATTGTTGATGGTTTGAATTGAATGTAATGTAAAAGTTCTGCATTAAAGAAAATATTTTTCTGTATTTGTAGCATACTTGGGTATAACACGAAGATATTTGGGTTTAATAGATATTTGAGTGTATTGTTTAAGAATTTTTAGTATATGTGAGCTGATAAGTTATGCATAATTCAAAACTATTTTTCTCACTCCTCCTTATCTTCTGCTGTTTCTTCTTCTTTTTCTTTTTCATCATCATCATCTTTTTTTTTCTTATTCATCTTTTTTTCTTGTTTTATATTCTCAAGTTTCTTCTTGTTTTACTTTTTTAACAAGAATAAAAACAAAAAAGAAGAAGAAACGCGTAATGCTGCAAAATTACTTGGAAGATGATGAAATTACATTCATTCAACTAAAAGAAAGAAAGAAATAAGGAAAAAAAAGAAGAAAAAAAGAAATGCAGCATTAGAGAAAATATTTTTTTGTATTTGCAGCAAATTTGAGTGTAACACGAAAATATTTGGGTGTAAAACGAAGATATTCGAGTGTATTGTTTAAGAATTTTCGGTGTATGTGTGCTTATAAGTTCTGTATAATTCACAACTTTTTCTCTTCCTCCTCCTCATCTTCTGTTGTTGCTTCTTCTTCTTCATCTTCTTATTTCATATTCTCATAATTTTTCTTGGGAGGAAAAAATTAAATAAAAAATTAAAAAAATACATAATGTTGTAAAATTAATAGAAAGAGGAGGAGGAAAAAATGCAACAACAACAACAGTAATAAAGAAAATGATGATAAAGATAAAACACGTGAAAAAAAAGGAAAAACACAAAAAAAAATATAAAAAAAAAGAAAAAGAACAACGCGAGATACAAAAAGGAATAACGTGATTTTACGCACGTATTATATAAATAACTTGTATCATTTGTATGCCAAAAAAAATTTATATATGTAGCAGTATCCTAAATATTATAAAAAATTATATGGTACAGATCTAAATCTGTACAGATTTAAAGATTTGCTTACTTAAACCACACTTTCTAAAGCCACACTTTTCACTTAAAACCGTAGCTCTTCACAAAGAAAAGCGTCACCTAATGGAAAAAAGTAAATTAGAAGATTTAAGAGAAGAAATAATTAAGTTATCAAAATTAATAGATCAAAAATTAATGATTTTAACTAATGTTAACTATAATGACACCGAATTCTTAAAATCAATACAAAATGATTTTTCTCAAAATCTTTATTTTACTATAAGTTTTATTGAAGGACTTCAAAAACCTGAAAAAACTTATTTTTCACACGGAATTTCTAAAAAATGCTACCATAGAAATGATTCCCCACATCTTTATCATACTTTTAACCCACAATTAAATTCTATAGTAGACATGCTTGAAGAAATATTAATATCCATAAAATTTCAAAGAAATAAGGAAAAAGAGAATCCCAAAGAAGAAAAATTCCAAAATATAATCAACATAACAGACTTAAAA
>NC_029787.2:117666565-117668504 GCF_000816755.2 Arachis ipaensis
CTTAGTGAATTGTCTGGAAGAGATATTTGGAATTACATAGGGTTTCATACTAAAGGAACTATAAGAGATTATATGACATCAATAGAAAACCAAATAATAGAAAAATTAGCAACAAAAACTACAGCTTATGATAAGATATTATATATAATGATGATTCTATATAAGGAATTTTTTGGAAAAAATATTATAGATCATAGACAAGAAGTTTATAATAAAGAATATCAAGAAGCAAAAAACCATAGCTAATATTCAGATATATGATCTATGTAATGTAGAGTCTTATATATGTGAATATAGAATACATTATTACAAATTAAAAGAAGAAGATAAAAATCATTATCTTAGTATGTATATATATTCAGATATATGATCTATGTAATGTAGAGTCTTAAACCATCATAGTTCAGCCAGCTAAGCGTGGTGGACAAATCAGGTGAAGAAAAAATTTCAGAAAATAAAACAATTGCTGAAATCATTAAAAAATCCACCCAAGATAAAAAAATATTATGTAATTTATAATGGCCCCATGAAAGGAGTATATTGCCTGGGAAAAAGCAGCACCATTCACACATCAATCAAGGATAATTCATAAAGGAGGTTTTCTAACACTGGAAGAGGCAAAGGAATCCTTCAGAGAATATGAAGCTCTCCATCCAGAGAAAGAACTCAAAAAATAACGAAGGAATCTCACACAAGGATTAATTATAAAAGTAGAAATACTCTGCTTGTGTCCAGTAAAAGAAATGAAATTGAAGAAAGAGAGATGAGACTCTTGGTGGAATTTGAATCAGCATTCTACAACTTATCTTGACTTTTAGAAAAGCTCCCTGAAGAGATAAAGAGGAATCTCTGCTATTTAATAAAAGACAGAGAAGACCACAAGTGCCAGCTATGTGCCTCAGAGATATCTGAAGAAAGCAATAATGAAACGGAATCAACTCACATGATGAAGGAAGTAGACAATGCATCTGAGGGTCACATGATAAAAGAAGAGGACAGTGCATCTGAAGCATCTCTCAACATTATTGCATAGTGACGTAAGCACTTAGGTCATAGAGCACCAACAATGTAGCTGGTGCAAAAGAACAAACAATGACGTAAGCAATGACGTCATAAGAAGGGTAAGGATGAGAATTGTCCATCAAACCCAACTATTATAAATAGGTTGCTTAGGCAATTGTAGAATCATCAGACAATAGAAAGCAGGAGGCTAAGAGTACTCATATGCTAGGAGAGAAAGGAGGAAGCTGCCAAGGCGATTCTATAGTTTGAGGAAGAATTCCCTTATGGAAAAATAATTCTAAACTCCCCTCTGGAGTTAGCATCTACAATCTCCCCTCTGGAGATAAAAACACCTTATGTAAAATATATTAAATAAAGGAAGTTTTTCTCCAGAAAGGTACATCTTCATCTTAATCTTTAAATTATGAATTATTTAGAAAGTTTAGAATTAACAGAAGAATCTGACTATTATAGATTAACTGCTTTATTAGATAATGAAAAACAGGCTGTTCTAAAAACAGAATTAAATCTCAAATCAAATGAAAACTTTAATAAACAAAATCTTTTAAAAGAAGTTTTTAATAGAAAAAATATAATATACTATGGAAAAATTCAACTTGAAGCTCCTATAAAGATAAAATCTGCCAATGGAGAACTTGAAATAGCTTTGATAAATAATGAAGAATTAAGTAAACAGATTGAGAAAATTAAGGATCAACAAAAAAGATCTAAAATTGGATGGATTCATATTAGTACTATACAAGTCTTAATCAAATCTACATATATGAAAGGAATCAATTCACCAATAAGTTTAGCAATCTGTAACAAAAGAATTACTGACGACCCGATAGATCAAATAATTGGAATTGTTCATGGAAATGTGGCAAACGTAAATGTTAAATTCAATGCCCATCTTGGATATGCTATACCTTTATCA
>NC_029787.2:117668521-117670196 GCF_000816755.2 Arachis ipaensis
AAAATTAAATGAAACCCTAAATACTAAATTATGACAATAAATAAAGAAGAAATATATGTAACTTATCAAGATAAGAAACAAAAACTCTTTGAAAGAGAAAATCGTTTGAATTATTTACCATTTTTTGAAATAAATCAAAGAGCATTTGAAGCTCTAAAAATAATCTATGACAAGTTAAAAAGAGAAGTTGAAGAGCTAGAAAAATTAATAGAATCTCTAGAAAATAGTGATGAAGCGATGATAGAATTTGCAGAAATTCTAAAATAAATAATGAAGCATACAAAGATTGAAAGACCAGAAAATAAAATAAAAAGAAAAAGAGCGAAAAAATTAAAAAGTAAAATAAAGGAGTATAAAAGGGAATTAAATAATCTTCAGATCGAAATTGATGACCTTATAATAAAAAGGATAGAAATAAGAATAAATATAAACAAGTTGGAGTTAAACTTAAAAAATTTATAAATGCCTGGAAAACCATATTATGACTTAAAAGAATTAAAGCTGTTGAAAGAAAAAATGGAGAATGAGGCTGAAAAATTAAAAAGATATTTAGAAACAACAAAAAGTGTAGAAATAAAAGAAGCTTTTGAAGATTTGAGAAATTATATTAAAGAAAAAGACAAACAGATAAAAGATTTTATATACAATAATCCTTGCAAAAAAGAATATTATAAACTAAAACAAGATTGAAAAACTATACAAATGAAATCAGAAGTATAAATACTAGTAGAAATGGTCAACATTTTTATGAATTTGCAAATTATACAAATTATAAACTTATTCGAAGTAAAATATGAAGAGTAAAATTTTGCAAATTATACAAATTATAAACTTATTCGAAGTAAAATATAAAGAGTAAAAATTGGTATCAGAACCAAGTTAACGATTAAGGGTAACACTTTCTCTTTAAGCAACACTTTTAGTGATACGCTTTTAAACCAAATAAAAATAAAAATCTGTAAATCTATACCAAAATACATCTGTACACTAGATGGACCCAAATATTATTGGTACTAATTTAAAAAATGTAGGTGGTATTATAATAATAAAGAAAAAGGAGTGACCCTTGGCGAAGGCAAAGGAATAGGATCCAACAGGGGCAGTTGGCCTCTCCGGAAATATTTGCCATTCGGAGCCTGTATGGTTGGGAATTGTGGGACCCACCCGTTCGTTTTCCGTTCCATTCCGCCGCGATGTCCCTCTCTGCTGATCTTTCTTCCACCATGACATCATTCATCTTTCCATCTTAACCATGCTATAAATATATTAATAATTAATTTTAGTTTAATTTATTTTTAAAAAATATTTATATTTTAATATATATTTTATATTTATAATTAATTTTAATATACATATAACATAATCATCAACATATACTAATGATTCACCTTTTTAACTAACCATTTTTTATAATTTAATTAACAAGAATTACCCATATCATATAATGAATAGACAACCAAATACTCCTAATCAGCTAATTGTCAATAGTTTCTCTTTTTCACCGTCGAGGAGAAAGGAACAAAAATCAAATACAACAATTTGAATTTGAATTTAAATGAAAAGCAATGTTTTCACAACCAATACAATTATTAACTATTAAGTATCTTTTAAAGTTTAAACATATAAGCTCAACTTGCAAATATTAAGGCTACATTTGATTATGAGAAGATGATAA
>NC_029787.2:117670559-117671595 GCF_000816755.2 Arachis ipaensis
TAGAAGATATGTTTACATAAATATAATAATACTTAATTAATTAATATAATGAGTTAATGACAATCGTGTGACATTATCAAAAGTAAATGAGTATGTGAACGCATACCATCAATTTCATTAATTTTTTAAAACAAAAATAATATACATTGGTATGGAATATAGTTTTTTCTTTTATTTTTATCTCCTACTTTAAATATTCTTTTCAAATATTCCTTTTTGATATATAGCTAACAGTATTGTTTCTGATGGGAAAGAAAGGAAAGGAAAAAATAAAATTACGAAGGGAATACCATGTCATAAATGGGTTGGAAATTTCTATATACTATAGAAAAATAATGAGTCTTTCTACACATTAATTTATTAGCACGAAAAATAAATAAATAATTACAAAATAATATGAAATCATTTAATATTTTTTTTTCCCCAAAACAGTAGAGGATGAGGATGTCTCTTTAGTAATTGGGGCAAGTGTGAGAGAAAAGTTGGGGGTGGACCATGGACATGTTGGGTAAATTACTTGTATACGTGTGGTGTTGTGATTGGATGGAGAGGCATAATTGAAGTTGACGAGGCAAGTGATGGATATAAAAGGGAAGAGGGGTTGATGAGCAACGTGCAAGAGAGGCGAAAGAGCAGTCCAAAAACCGAGTGAGTATGGATCGGTACAGCAGCATCTCAGGGGATTATTTGTTAGATCCTCATAATGAAGAGCTGATGAAAGCACTTTACCCTTTTCTCCAAAGTGTTTCTTCATCGCCACCAGCTTCCTCTCCTCTTCCAAACCTCTTCTCACCCTCTTCCTCCATAGGCCTCAAGAAACTCACCCCAACACAAATCATCCAAATCCAAGCGCAGTTTCAACTTCGCCAACTTCAACAGCAACAACTTATGTCTTCCACATGTGTCCAACACAGCAACCAAAAGCACCTTTCCCCAAAGGGGGTCCCCATGAAGCACGTGGCCACCACCCCAACCAAAGCCACAAAGCTTTACCGCGGTGTTAGGCAAAGACACTGGGGGAAGTGGGTGGCGGAGA
>NC_029787.2:117672080-117682289 GCF_000816755.2 Arachis ipaensis
AGCTTCGCGGTGAATTCGCACGCCTCAATTTCCCTCACCTTAAGCACCATGGCACCCGCGTCTTCGGTGAGTTTGGTGATTACAAGCCTCTCCCTTCTTCCGTGGATGCTAAGCTCCAAGCCATTTGCGACAAGTTGGCTCTTTCTCAGAAACAGGAGCCATGCCCCTCTCTTATGAAGGTGGAGCAAGATCAAGTGCTTTATCCTGAGCTGGAGGAGTTTAAGGTGGAGTCGGATGAATCATGTGCAGGATCGTCCTCCCCTGAATCGGCTGCGACCACTCTTTTTGATTTCTCGGATTGTTGCAAGTGGGAGGAACCGGTGAGTTTTGGCTTGGAGAAGTTCCCCTCCGTGGAGATTGATTGGGCAGCCATATGACTCACCATCTTGTGTGTCTGTGTGTGTTAAGTTATTATCCTTTTGGGCAGCTTCTGCAATCAAGTTTTTGGCATTTGCAGACATGGTTGTTGCCGTATTTTAGGGCTCTTGGTTTGCGGGTGCTTTTTTTTCCTTGCATAACCATGGGACCTTTGTAATCTTATCTACTCTGCTTGTTCAAAATGTAATTAAACCGTCTTCCAATACATCAAGTTATCCTAAATCCGTGGGCATTTTATTTTTGGTACAGTTTGATACGTAATAAACTTTAATTTAACTTATGACTTGTACAGTGAAGAAATTTAAACAATCAGTTGATTCTATGGGATTCCGAGCAAACAAGGTTGCAGCAAAAGAAGCCTTGCATAATATAACGACAATTCAATGACTTTTTATTTTGATATTAGATTAATAGTAGTATTTTTTTAAATTGTGGAATGTTATGATATTTTTTTGAAATGTGGAATGATTTAATTTAGAAAGTAGAAATCGAACCGTCTAATTTTTTAAAAGTACAAAAATCGAACCAATCAGATCCTCTTATTTTTGTTTTCGGTCCCTCTTATTTGTTTTTAAAAAATTAAAAAAATTTTTGAAGTACATAAATCAACTCTTCGATTTATGTTTAAAAAAGGGTTAAATATATTTTTTTTCGCTAAAGTTTGACAAAAGTTTTAAAAATAACCCTAAATTTTATTTTGTTTTAATTTTGTTCTAAAAGTTTTCGATTTGCATCAAATATACCCGTTAATTTTTCAAAAAAATTAAGACCAATTCAACAACAATTTCATAAAAACAACCCTCAACACAAGCAAATCAAGCATAATTTTCATGCATTATTGTTAGATTGGTCTTAATTTTTTTTAAAGATTTTGCCATCGAGGGTATATTTGATCCAAATCGAAAACTTTTGAGATAAAATTGAAATAAAATATAATTTAGGAGTATTTTTGAAACTTTTGCCAAATTTCAGAAACAAAAAGTATACTTTACCCTTTAAAAAATTAAAAAATTGAGGTACATCAAATCGATTGTGTACCTTAAATTTTTTCAATTTTTTAAATATAAATCGGAGGGTCTGATTTGTATACCTCTATCAAAAATTACAATATTAAAATATATCACTCATCTCACTTCCATATCTAATTTTTTTAACCATAATAATCTCAATATATAGATATTTAAAACAGAAACAACCAAACCTTCAATACCAATTATTAAATTTCAATAATTGTGAAAAATATGGATAGGGAGAGCAGAACAAAGGAGATGACGATAGGGTTTTAGGAGACGCAGGGGTAGCTGATGGCATGGGGGCAGTGTTCACGAAGGTAGTGGAGGGAGGGAGGAGGATCATGTCTCGAGGTTGGTGGATGATCTTGGAAAGGGAAGAACGTCATGGAGGCTGGGGGAGGGTCTCGCATGTCTCATGATAAGGCTTCTGTGTGCGTTTTGGGGGTTAGAGGGAAAGCTACACCATAAAGTATGGGAGATGCAGAGAAGAGTTTGAAGGGCAAAGAACCTATTAAGGTGTCCTTTAGAGACAAAGTAGTGGAAGAATCTTTGGCTAGGGTTTCTCATGTGGCAAATGCTTTGGATGCGGATATGATGGCTACCATCAAAGATAGGGAGATCCCTAGCGTGGAATTCACGGAGGAAGCTAGGGAGATTCTCTCTGTCCCTTATAAGGATGCAATCATCATTAAAGTTCTTGGCAAATCTTTCCGCTATACTACTATCACGCACAAGTTAAGAGGAGTTTGGAGAACTAAAGGCCGCTATGAGGTATTGGACGTTAGTTTTAGTTATTTCCTTATCAAGTTTGACTTATGGGAGGATAAAGAGAGAGTTCTTCTTGGCGGTCCGTGAATGATTGCGAAAAATTATGTGGCGGTAAAGTCGTGGTGCCCTTCTTTCCGTCCGTGTGAGGATTTCTTTGGATCCACTTTAGTTTGGATAAGAATCACCGGACTCAGCATGTGGTATTATAGTGAGAAGGCTATCCTAAACATAGCAAGAGCGGTAGGAAGGCCGATTAAGGTTGATTTAACCACCAAGTCAGCTGAGCGTGAAAAATATGCAAGAGCGTGCATCCAAATCAATCTCGGCCAACCTGTGATACGCAAGATTCTGGTTGCTGGCTTTGAATATGCCATTGAGTATGAAAACCTGCATCTCATCTGTGGGAAATGCAATTGCTTTGGGCATGTGATCTGGGATTATGGAAAGGCAAAGGGGAATGACGTGACACTGCCAGTGGAAAGGTCTGTCGTGGCGTTTCGGCAGGAACAGGATGGGGGAATAGGTGAGCCACCAACAATCACCAAGGTCAAACCATCAGAGAAAATGGTGCACCAGAGTTTTCAATTTGAAAACGCAGGAGTCAATGCTGCGTTGAAAGTGGAACATGCGGATTTTGTGGGTGAAACGTTGCATGAGAGTTCGGGAGGCACTAATGCACCTAATGATGGGGAGTAGATTACAATTACCAAAAAAGGAAAAGCTAAGATAGGCTCAAAAAGGGGTTTTAATCTTAGAAGGCCCAATGTTGATAAGAAACCAACATAGAGTGATAAGGGCCCATTACTAGTTGATAGTGAGGTCACGAAGCCCGCTCCAAAGGACAAGGTAACACACATAGAAAAAGTTTTTTTTCTTGGGAGTTCTTCGAGAGTGAGTAAAGGGAGCGTTGCACCTGTTTTTTTGACACTGGCCATCAATTCGAACCACAAGAGGAGGAGACCTCCCTCTCTTTAGAGCTTACCAACTGATCTTGTCGAAGGAGTCAAGCAAGATGAGACCAAGCAAGAAGGAAATGATGTTTTGGAAGGAATTACTAAGATGGGAGACAGAGGACCTTCGATGTGAGAGGTGGGTGTTGTCGTTCCATCATCAAGCTTGGTTCTTATGGTTAGTGATTTTATGAACTTGATTAGTTGGAACGTAAGAGGAGCCTCAAACAAGATAGCTTGAGTGCATTGCAAAGATTTAGTAAGATGTTTTAATCCTACTTTTGTTATTCTTGTAGAGACACATGTTGCTTTTTTTAGTATTATGAAATTTTTTTAGGAAAGTTTGGGTTTTCTTCTGATTGGGATAGTGGAAGCTAGTGGGCATAAAAGAGGTATATGGTTTTTGTCTTCTGATGATAAAGCTAAATGTAGAGTGATTGCTACCATGGAACAATGTCTTTCTGTAGAAATTGATAGTGGAGGAAGGAGTTGGGTTTGTAGCGCGGTTTATGGTAGTCCTCAGCCGGCGACCCGAGGAGATATATAGGACCATCTTTTAGCTCATGGCATTTCTATTCAGGTTCCTTAGCTTGTAACTAGGGATTTTAATGAAATTCTAAGTTCCCAGGAGGTGAAAGGAGGTCTCTTCAATGCTAATCGTTGCAACTATTTTTCTAATGTGTTGGATGCTTGTAATTTGTTTGATCTGGCAACAGAGGAAAGAAAGTTTACCTGATTCAGGAGGGTTCAGAGAAATAGGGAGGTGGCTAAGAAATTGGACAGAGCATGTAGTAACAGCAGTTGGAGGATTATGTTTCCTGAAGTTTTCACAGAGGTGCTGAGTCAGTTACATTTTGATCATTGTCTTTTGCTTATTAGATTCTTTGGAGTTCGCAGATGTGCTGCATGGGCCACTCACCCTTATAAGGGTGTAATCCATCAAGCTTGGAATGGTACTAGCACCCACTTTTATGGCAAGCTTCGAAAAGTGCAACAGGCTTCTCAAGAATTCAATTCTCGTGTATTTGGGATATTTTTGTCAAGAAAAGAAACCTTGAAAGCAAGCTTGATGATTTGCAAAGAAGATTGGAAACTAGTGACGAGGTTGCTCTTAAAGAGGAGGAACAGAGGTGCAGGGAGGAATATAATTTGGTCCTGGCCCAGGAAAAAATGCTCTGGTTTCAAAAGTCCCGGGAGCAATGGGTAAGATATGGTGACAAAAATACAACGTTTTTCTATATGCAGGCTATTATTAAGTGGAAAGCAAACAAGATTCATGGTCTCTTTGTGAGTGATGGGTCTTGGTCCTCTGATCCGGAACTTCTTCTGCAGGAGGCATTGGCCTTTTATAAAAATCTCTTTTGTTCCACTGAACCGGTGGAGGTGCACTGTTTGGGGAATTTTCTGAAGCCTTCTCTTAGCCGTGAGGCTTGTGAGAATCTGCTAAAGCTGGTCTCGTTGCTAGAAGTTAAAGCAGTAGTGGAAAGTATAAGCCTTCTCAAAGCCCCGGGGCCGGATGGGTTCCACGCGTTCTTCTTCAAAGAATATTGGGATGTTGTAGGGCACGATGTGTGGAATTCAGTTCGGAGGGTTTTTTAGGGGGATGTGATTAATCCATCTATGTTGGAAACTCTTATTGTGTTTGTCCCTAAGGTTGACATCCCAAGCAGAATGAAGGATTTTCGACCTATCAGTCTTTGCAACGTCATGTATAAGATTGTAACTAAGGTGCTGGTAAGCCGCTTTAGACCTTACATAGCTGACTTTATCAGTCCGAATTAGGGAGGGTTTATTCCTGGCAGAGAAACTTTTGACAATATCATTGTGGCACAAGAGGTGCTCCATTTCTTGAAGAAAACTAAGTTAAAGAAGGGTGCTATATCTTTCAAGATAGATTTAGAGAAGGCTTATGACAGGGTCGACTGGAAGTTTTTGGAGTACACTTTGGATTGATTTGACTTTCCTATCCCTATCAAGAATCTCATTATGAAGTGTATTCAAGCATCCTCTCTTTCGATTCTGTGGAATGGGAGTAAGTTAGATGGTTTTCAACCTAAAAGAGGGCTCCGACAGGGTGATCCCATGTCGCTGGATTTTTCGTCCTTTGTATGGAGATGCTAGCATGTTTTATTTCGAACCAAGTTGAGTTTGGGGTGTGGGACCCAGTTGCTGTCTCATGGAAAGGGCAAAAAATTTTGCATCTAATGTTTGCTGATGATCTCCTTCTGTCCTGTAAATCTAGCAAGACTCAAGTTCAACAAGTCAAGCATTCCTTGAACTTGTTCTGCAAGGCCTCATGCTTGAAAGTGAACATAGATAAGTCCAAAGCTATTTGTTCCAAGAATGTGCCTAATAGCTGTAGGGAGGTGCTGGCTGGTGTGTTGTCAATCATATTTGCTCATGACTTAGGAAGATATTTGGGAGTTAATCTCAACCATCCAAGAGCTTCTAGAACAGCCTGCTTAGAGTCGATGGAGAAAATTAGTAGATTGTCTAATTGGAAAGGTCATCTCCTAAGTAGGGCCGACAGACTTTGTCTTATAAAATCCGTGGCATCTTCCCTCCCTATCTACCAGATGCAAGTTGAACTATTTCCCAATAAGGTTTATTCTAAGATTGATTCTGTTATGCGTAATTTCTTATGGAAAGGTAAGACAGATAAGCGGGGCTTGAATTTTGTGAAGTGGAGTACCATGATAACTCCTAACATATTTGGGAGTCCTGGTATTCGGGATGCTCGGAGTGTTAATATGGCTTTTCTTAGTAAATTGGTTTGACAGATCTTTCAGGATAGAAACAAGTTATGGATGCGCATTATGCTTGCAAAATATGTGCAAGGAATATGAATTTGGATCTAGTTTGCCCTATGCATGCCTTGGGAATTTGGTGCACCATCACAAAAGTTGCTAGGAGATAAAATATGTTTATGTGTGGTGTACAAGCCCTCTAACTTAGTCTTTTTGGTATCATTCTTGGAGGTCTTCAGGAGCTCTTGCTCAAGAGTTTTCTTTTGTGCATATCTCTGACAAGGGTCTCTCGCTTGGCGATGTATGGTTTGGAGGTGGCTGGAACTTAGAGAGGCTACACACTATTCTAATAGAGGCTTTAAAGCTGGATATTACATCTCATAATCCATCTCTACTGGAAGCGGATGTTCCCAACTGGTATTAGGGACCGAATGATAATATGGTTTACTCCACAAGGAGTGGCTATGAATGGCTGCTAGAACGGAGGGTACAGTGGGATACCAATGAGACTTGGTTATGACTTTGGCGTATGAATATCCCTGAGAAGATTAAAGGACTGATTTGGCTTTGTTTACATAATGCCATTCCCACTGCCAGTTTTTGTCTCCACAGAAACTTGACAACCACAGATCTGTATCCTAGGTGCAATGAAGCGCCAGAAACTGCAGAACATTGTCTCAGATTTTGTAATAAAGTAAAGTCTATTTGAAAATGTCTAGAGGTGGGAATGAGCAGAAGGGATGCCTCTTTGGATTTCTGGGCCTGGCTTCGTGTTAATCTTAGAGCAACGAAAGCTATCTTTGCTACAGAACTCTAGTTGATATGGAGAGACAGGAACAATGATATTTTCAATCCAAATGATAGTTGGAGCATGGAAAAAGTTATCATGCTTGTTAGACATTCGGCGGCTAAATATGGTATTGTTAAGTGCATTAATCAGGTTACTTCCCATCCTTCTTTGATTGATTCCTGGTGTCCTCCTCCTTTAAATGTTATGAAACTTAATTCCAACGCAAGTCTCTTTGAGCAATATCATCTTACTAGATTTGGGTGTGTCCTTAGGAATGACACTGGTAAGTAGTTGACGGGTTGCTTTGCAAGCATTCTAACAGGTCCGATCACTTAGTGTGAGCTTTATGCCATTTAGAGGGGTCTTTTCTTGGCCTGAAATTGTGGGAATAAGGATATTATTTATGAAACAGATTGCTTGGAGACTTATCTTTTGATTACTAAGGATTATGTGGTGATGCAAAGGGATTTTAATGATCTTCTTTTAAAGATTGCTGAGATGATGCAACAGAATTGGGTAATTCATGTCCATTTGATCCAGAGAACAGCGAACTCAGCTACTAATCGTTTAGCAAGGACAGCGGAACGCCATAGTCTTCCTTATATAGAATACCCTTTCCATTGTATTGTTGTTCAAGAGACCATTAGAAAGGAGATGTCCTCTCCAACTTAATTGCTCTCTGTGTTCTCTTTTCTCAATCACAAAAAAACAAACCTTCAATACCATTATTTTTTGTTTACGGAATAACTAACGAGTCTGCAAGAGTTTTGTTAGCAGTTTCCCTCCAAATAATAACATTCCCTAGTTTATTGTCTAATATATGATAAGCATCAATCATATATTATATTTTAGAAAAAATAGATAAAAATACACATAAATTTTTATATAGTGAATAGATGTATATTTTATTTTTTAATGAGTCATGTATACACACCAATATCAAGTTCGTTGGTGATTTTTATCCTTTCATTGCTTAAATAATTTTTTTGATAATAGTTGCTGCCAGGTGTAGCCATTTTGATGACACAGTAAAAAATAATTGTTAAATTATTGAAATTTTTAAATTAGAATAAAAAAAAGTTACATGGTACCACATCTCTTCATTCTCTTCTCTTCCCTCTTAACTAGAATAAAAAATAAATTTTTGTTCACTCTCTGCTAGAGCTCTGTTCAAAATTGAGAGGGAAGAAAAGAGAATGAAGAGATGTTGTAACTTGTAATTTTTTTATTCTAATTTAACAAATTTAATAATTTGACAATTATTTTTTATTGTGTCATCAAAACAGCCACACCACACAATTTACAGTGTCACCATGAGAAATAAAGTGCCACCTGACAGGAATTATTGTCGAAAAAGTTATTCAAGCAACAGAAGAGTAGAAATAACTAACGAATTTGATATTGTTGTGTATACATGACTCATTAAAAAAATGAGTAATGCTACATAACTAAAATATTATAGACAATAAATAAAAATATATGATTAATAATATTTGCGCTTATATGAGAGTGTACATTACTCTCCTAATTTAATTGACACAATTAATTTTTTCTATAATTATCTTTTCTCATTTAATTATACTAAAAGTTAATTCCAAATTTAACGTGAATCAAATTCCAAAAATTTCTTCCTCATTATTACTACATGCATTTATAATTCTATAATTTTTTTTCTGAAATAAAAATTTTTAATTCTTATATTTTTAATTCTAAAAAAAATAAAATTCTGACCTTTTTTACTTATATTAAATATTAGAGATTCAAACTTACTAGAATTACCTAAATCAAATTCTGCTACCTGAATATCTTCTTTTTAATTATATGTACCTTATTTAATTATGAATGTTATGTATATAAATTTATAGATGTTATATATAAATTTGTCAATTGAATAAATTAATTTAAGTATTTGATATTTTCCTTTCAAATTTAATTATAGTAAAAGTTGAAAATATATGTGAATCAGAATAAATTATTTCACTTTGAAAAACATGAAACAAATTTTTAAATTATCAAAAACAGTGATTTAGAAATTATACGTTGATTTAAATGTATGATATCTTTAAAAGAAAAATATTAAAACAATTTAAATTATGATTTATTAATGCATATGTGAAATAATTTGAAATATGTAATAAAATATAATTTAAAATTAAATAATATTAATTGTAAAAATATATTAACTATAAAAATTATGTGTATAAATATATAGATGTTACATAATAAATAAAAAAAATGTGTTTTTGTTATTATAATATAAATTAAATACCATAAATATATTATGTATATTCATTTAATAAGAATACAAATTGATAAACGTATATGCTTATAATATACTAATATATGCGATCAATATTTTTATATACAATAAATATTACAATAAAAAAAATGAGACGCGTGAAAAAATAATAATTAAACTTTGTTCATCTCACTAAATAAAATTAAAAATAAAAAGTTTTGGCTGATTTTAATTATCTAAGTTTAGTTCTCAAACTTTTATCCATTCTTCTTATATTTTAAGTAATCCGGCCCCTTTTTTTTCCTTTAATTTACTTGTTCTGTTCCGAAATAGTTTAAGTCGAAACTTCCGATTAGGATCAGGAAGAAAAAAAAGGACATGGCTCTTTCTTTTTTCCTTTCTTTTTAAGCATATTTAAGTATCATTCAAAAGTTAAAACCTAGATGTTAGACCCAAATATATTGAGACACAGTTCTACACTTTTCTTTTCCTGAAAAAATATGATCAATGTAGTAAATAATAAATACGATAGTCTTTCATGTGGAATTTACTTGTAAAATAACTAAAAATTTTCAGCTAATTTACAATGCAGCTAAACTCTTAATAATTACTTCTATTGTACTGTACTAAACTTTCATATGTCTATAATGATATTCCTAAATATAAATATTATAAAGAGAGAGGTAGCTAACATATAGAATTATAGAGCGAATAATATGGCTTTCAATCTTCCACTTTATTAAAAAAAAGGGGTCAAAAATTAATAATGTTATTAGACAGGACAAAGCATACGCATCAAATCCTAGAAATATAATTGATAGCAGCATGGTGAAGGTGAAGTTCAGCGTAATATAATGACAAGTGGGAGCCAAAGGAACCAAAACAAAATAAAATCTTAATATTCTTACCGCCGTGTGAGGGAAAGATAAGGAATTTGGGAAGGCCGTCCCTTTTCCAATTTCCATACAAAATAAAATTGTACTAAAATTAAATAAATAATAGCATCAAGAATAAAAGAATCGACGAAAAAATCAATCAAAGCTCCATTCTTATTCTTCATCCTCATCACGCCAAGACAAAGTTAATCACCGTTGCCAAAACACATTCAAGGACCACAAAGTAAACAATAAATAATTAAATATCCCTTATTGGGCTTGGGCCCATGAGGCCACCGCCATATTCAGGAATCCTTCCAGAGCTTAAATCTTTAATCAGCCAATTACTAATATAGTTATAGATTTTTTTAAAAAAATATGAGTAAAAAAATCAGTTATTAATTTAATTATTATATATTTATATATAAATATATATTATTTAAGTGTAT
>NC_029787.2:117682319-117715276 GCF_000816755.2 Arachis ipaensis
TTTTTTATACATATAAAATGATAAGTACTAAAATGGAAATTATTTTTTGCCAAGGTTAGAAGGCCAACACTGAAAATAGAAAGTTTATTAGTATTGACTCACATAAACACTTGGCGCCATAATTAGTCACATTCCTGATAATCAGCACCTTACAATCTTTATATGGCTCCCACTTGCTTCCTTTTGAAATTCCTTACTTTAGCTCAGATTCTATTCTTCCTTTATGAATAATAATGTCAAAAAGGAATGTGAACGCCTGAAGGAGATGGTAAACTATTTGTATATGTATTGTATCTTAATAAGATCTTCCTTCAGTGCAAGTTGGTAAGAGATTCCGTGGCGTGATGAAGGGATAATATAAAGCAGCTAGCTACCATGCATGTTAATTTAATCTCTTTACAGGCTTTAATGATGTGGCTCTGCATGCGGTCCTCGCAATGGTGATAATAATTTAAGTTAAGAATCTTCTTTTTTCAATCAATGTGATCGAAGCAGCCAAATCAGTAAAATATAGACACTTCTACCACTCTTTAAGATAGAGAATAATATGATGGAAGATTTGTAAACTTGTGTTCGCTAAATGACTGGAATTTATGTGTGCTGTGGCCTTCATGTGATATTTCAATTAATTATTATTTTATATATCAACCATCCACTCCTTTGCCGGTATTAAAGTGGGATTTTTTTTGACAGTTAGGGAAGTTGATGAGATTCACCAAACATTACAACGTAAAAAATATTATTCTTATACCAGATATTTGTGAGTTAAAGAGAGAAGATGATAGTAAATCAAATAGCGCAATTCTTCAAGGCGTGTGTTATACACACTTTTTTTTAGGCTTAATTCGCCCCCACCAATATACAATGGTGTGCAAAATGGGTTACTGACGAATTTTCTGTAGGATACAATGAAGAACACTTGACTTGTTTATGCACTCACACAGTCAAGCCTTACGCTAAATGATAATTTACAGAATAATATTCTCTATTCTTTCTTTTGTACATAAAGAAAGTGTTGAGATGGATTCTGGCAAAAATGAAATAAGGGAAATTTATAGAGATGGAGTACATGCAGCTACATACTCAATAGACACAACTATTCAAATAGTTGCAACCTTTCAACAGACATAACTATTCAAATAGTTGCAACCTTTCAACAACTTTTCACATATTTTGAAAATATATCTCACAATCCCCCACCATTTTCAAAATTTCTTTTCAATCCTATTATTCTGGAAGTTTTATGCTTTCAGTAGAGGTATCTTGCGATTTGAACCTTTACCTAGTAACCAGTGGTATTCACTCATCCGAATTTAAAATGGTAGACAAGCTTTGAACCATTTAACTCATATGAACAAGCGTGCACTGATGACACATAAAATTTCGGTATCATTTAAATGTTATATTTAATATGACACATTTAGTAGGCCTTGTGTCTTGTATCCTTTCGTGAGTGTTTTAAGAGTAAAATCTTAACTCTAAAAACCGGCCTCAGTTCACACTCATATAGGTAGACCCTATCAAAGTATCCCATAATTAAATACTTCAGCAATAATATACTTGCTATAGGTCTATTAAGAGCAAAGCTCATCCTGTTCTTTTATACCATTATGATTCCAAGTACTTTTTACTTTGGGATGAAAGAAATTATTATGAGTACTTGCAATTACTCTAATAGTGTACTTTACCGCATTGAACTCAAGACTTGATGGTACTCAAGTGTGAGTTGGGTTTCCACCATTGGTAATTATTTAAAATACGGATTTTAGTCCCATCCTTTTTGATGTTTTAAACACCAAATTCCTTGTCAATCCTTTCGTCAAAGGATCTGCAAGATTTTGTTCTGACCTTATAAAATTTATAGATATAACTCCATTACCAATAAGGTTTTTAACATAGCTATGTCTTACTCTAATGTGCCTAGATTTTCCATTATAAACTTGGCTATAAGCCTTTGATAATGTTGCTTGGCTATCATAATGTATAGAGATTAGTGCCATTGGTTTTGGCCAAACTAAAATTTCATGTAATAAATCTCTAAGCCATTCAGCTTCCTTGCTTGCTGCTGCCAAAGCAACAAATTCTGTAGCCATGGTAGAGTCCGTTATGCAAGTTTGTTTCTTGGATCCCCAAGAAACAGCACCCCCACCAAGAGTAAAGATCCAACCACTTGTTGATGCATGATCCTCTGAATAACACTACCTCAAAAGATGAGTATTGCATGCCAGTTACAGAGATATTGATCAATTCTGCCGTAGGAAGCAAACTTTTGAGCTTCATGGATGGATATTCAGGATATAATCAAATATTCATATCCCAGGAGGACGTGTCAAAAACGGCTTTTTGATGCCCTGGAGCCATTGGCACTTATGGGTGGCTGGTTATGCCATTTGGGTTGAAGAACTCTAGAGCAACTTATCAAAGAGCTATGAATTCAATTTTTCATGATTTTATTGGTAAGTTTATGGAAATTTATATTCATGATGTGGTTGTTAAGTCAGAGTCAAAACAAGCTCATCTAAAATGAGACATTATCGACTTAAAATAAATCCTTTAAAATACGCTTTTGGTGTATCTACAGGAAATTTTCTTGGATTTATTATTTAGAAAAAGGGAGTGGCTGTCAACACTAACAAATGCCAAGCAATTTTCGATTCATCCCTTCCTAAGAATAAGAAAGAGCTATAATCTCTATTAGGTAAAGTTAATTTTCTCCGATGCTTTATTTCAAATTTATCTAGAAAAACAAAAGTGTTTATTCCATTGTTGAAATTAAAGTAGGGAGAAGAATTTAAACGGGAGGAGGAACACCAGAAAGCTTTTGACCAAATAAAGCAATATTTAACTTCACCATTCAAATTGTATATTGCTGCGTCAAATATAACTTTAAGGAGCATGCTGGCCCAGGAAGACGAGGATGGAAATGAAAAGTGGTTTACTATCCGAGTCAAATATTGACTGATGTAGAAACTACATATAGTGTAGTCGAAAAACTTTGTTTAGCCCTTTACTTCTTTTGTACGAAATTGAAAAGTTATTTAGTTGGAAAGAATGTTTATGTTGTGTTTAAATTTGATGTCATTAAATACATGCTTTCTCATCCAATACTAGGGAAAAGAATTGGCAAATAGATGTTAGGATTAATCGAATATTCGATATTTTACATCCCAGCCAAGGATGTCAAAGGACAAGTGATCGTTGATTTCTTAGCAAATCATCCTTGCATCGAAATTCATGAACAACCCGTGGTTGAGTATCTAGAGCTCATACCTTGGAAGTTGTTTTTCATGGGTCGAAACATTAAAATCAGGTAGGAGTCGGCTTGGTTGCCCCTGATGAGGTTGTAACCAAATTTATATTTCAACTAGAGTCAAGTTTGTTGAATAATAAAGCAAAATATGAGGCTTTAATAATTGGTCTAGAAATTTTAATTGAAAAAGGAATAAAGACAGTCGAGATATTGGGAGATTCGTAATTAGTCATTCAGTATTTGGCTAGAAATTATAGAGTTATTAGTCAAAATTTGGCTAAGTATTTTACGATAGCTGCGCAACTATTGGCTGAGTTTGATTTTATTTCTATTAAACACATATTTAGAGAATCGAATCAAGAGACTAATAAATTAGCTCAAATGGCTTCTGGCTATAAGATATCTCCCAAGTTAACAAATGAATTTAGTAAAATTGAAACTAATTTGACTCTGTTAGATCTAAGAGGAGTTTGTTGTGTAAACATCTTTGATTCAAGTGATTGGAGATACAAGATCATTGATTTCCTTAAGAACCCCAATCAAAGAATCGACCAAAAAGTCACATACTTAGCATTAAATTTCGTGTTGGTTGGGGAAGACTTATTCAAGAAAAGTCTTAATGGATCTTTACTCCAATGCTTAAGCCTTCAAGATGCATATTTAGCTATGGTCGAGGTACATGAAGGTATTTGCGGAGCTCATTAAATGGGTCAAAAGATGTATTGGATCTTACATCGACGAGAACTATATTGGCCTTCGATAATAAAGGATTAATTTTTCTCGACATTGTGACCAGTGCCAAAGGCATGCACCAATACAAAGAGTTTTCGCCTCTGAGTTACATGCTATGATCAAGCCTTGGCCATTTAGAAGATGGGCTCTCGACTTAATCGCAATGATTCATCTTTCCTCGACTAAGGGACATAAGTTTATCTTGGTAGAAGTTGATTATTTTACGAAATGGGTGAAAGTTGTGCCCATGAAGGAGGTTACTCAAGCCAAAGTGATTGATTTTATTGAAGAATCAATCATTCATAGATTTGGTATTCCTTAAACTATAACCACAGACCAAGGGACTATGTTTACAGGTCGACAAGTTAAAGGGTACACTGAGTCAAGGGGAATTAAGCTTGTACATTCGACCCTATATTATGCCCAAGCAAATAGCCAAGTCAAAACTGTTAATAAAAATCTAATCAGTCTAATTAAGAAATATATAGGAAGGCAGCCTTGAAATTGGCATAGTACTTTGAGTCAAGTATTGTGGACATATAGGTGTTCTCCTCGATAGGCTACGGGTTCGACCCCGTATGAATTGGTATATGGCCATAAAGTAGTATAATCACTTGAAATTAATTTGCAAACAATTATAATGGCAAAACAAAATGATTTACTAGTCAAACAATATTGGTGGAGCATGATTGATGAATTAGATCAATTAGACCAGTCTTGTTTGATGACTCTGGACAAATGAGCTCATTACCTGCGATAGGACTAGACATGCATCATTATTTTTTGCACATTTGCATTTGATTGTGTTTGTTTATCTTGTCTCTCTGTGATTGTGCTGTTCGTCTTATTGCTATTTGTTTGTGTGTTGATCTGTTTCCTGTGCTATTAGTTTGTGTATTGAGATGACTGAGAATTGAGATTGTGATTGAGATTTGTCTTAAGTTCAGAAATTTAAAGAAGGTAATTAATTATATAAAATAATTGTAAAAAGTATTTTCAAAAGGTTTGATAAAAATATAATTTTATTGAATAAAGTTAATTATTTACATTTTATTTCATTACTCTTATGGCATTCCCATTCCCTACTGAGAACGCGTGATTTGTTCTCACACCAAAATCTTCCACCCTTTCAGTGACACAAGTTCGAAGACTCAGTTTGAAGCTGCGGGCAATTATTAGTCTTATTTGAGTTAAGTTTATCTGTTGAGTCGCTTTTCTAGA
This sequence comes from Arachis ipaensis, assembly GCF_000816755.2. Classification (NCBI taxonomy): domain Eukaryota; kingdom Viridiplantae; phylum Streptophyta; class Magnoliopsida; order Fabales; family Fabaceae; genus Arachis; species Arachis ipaensis. The sequence goes on from NC_029787.2 coordinate 117,687,523, forward strand.
ATTCCCTCGCCTTTGTTAGTTAAGATTTTATTTTATACAGAGGGATGGGAGTTGTATCTGAGTTTTATTTGAATTCTTTTGTATGATATTTATTATTCTTACTAACTATATGACTAGTATTGCTTGGAGATATTTGATATATGGTTTTAATTAATAGAAACAAAACTTTTCGGCTTTTTCTTAAAAATTGAAATGCGAAATCAAACTAAAGGCTCAGTATTAAATAGTAAATACGGAAAACAGGTCAATAACGCCTCACTTTTGGTATGATCATGACGTGTTGAAAGTTAGGGTGTTACATTATGGTTCGTACTAAAAGTTTGAGCGCTACTTACCTTTATTACTTTAATTATATACTATGTTTATTTAATATTGAGCCTTCGTGAATACGAACAGAAACTCTTATTAAGAAAACGAAAGGAGACTTTGTTTTAAACCACATAATCACAAAAGTATCTATATTCACATATCTTTATATACATAGACTTATTTCAAAGAGTCTCAAATACAATTCCTACCCCTCTAAAAAATAAAAACAATAAATGACGAGGGGAAAATAAAATCTAGGAACTCAACTTATAAACAGAATCTTCTATGCTCTTGTAGTTCCGCATTAAGCCTTCACACCTGTAGCTGAAAGGGGGTGGAAATACGGGGTAAGAACTGGGGAGTTCTTAGTAGGGTCGGCGTTAGAAGTTAAGTTCATTTTATATATACTTGGTCAGCAACAACAGTCAACAAAGTACGAGCCAATTCAACAATTATAGAACACAAAACCCAATCACAAGCACACACAATCATAGAAAACACGCTCTCAAACAAATATGCGCAAACAAGTATGATGCATGTCTATCCCTAGTGCAGGTAATGAGCTCATATGTCGGTTTCGACCCGCTCCCGACGCAACTCAGCAACCTTTGTCTGAGTTTGGTTTCCAGTGTCATAACCTCTGTAAGCAACTTCTGTCTTACAGGTGCGACTCTCTTGAGCCGATGTAAGCAAACATAACCTCTGTAAGCAACCTCTGTCTTACAGGTGAGGCTCTCTCTAGCCAATGTATGTAGCGATAACCTCTGTAAGCAACCTCTGTCTTACAGGTGCGACCATCCCCTGGATTGGCCGATGTATCTCTGGAAGCGAATCTCGGTGGACTCACCACCATATCTCTGCTCATTTTCAGCAGGTATATAACCATCTTAACTCATCCTTTCTTTCATTTCTTTTATTCCTACTCTCTTCTCTCATGTGGCAGAGGTTCTTTAAAATCTTTTAATCTTTTCTCTCTGCTCTTCTGTGGTAGAGATTTTCTTTAATATTTCTCTTTCCTTTTCTTTTCTTTCTTCTTCTTTCTTTCTTATTGTTCATAATATAAATCATCCTCACATTGTTCCCTCGCCTTTCCCTAAGTGTCTTATGGAAAAGAATTATAAAGTTCTTTAATTAAGTCTGTATTCTCTAAAACTTTTAGAATTACTTTGCTTGCTTGCTTACTCATTAATATTACACATTATAATATTCTTACAAAATAATATCTTTGATAAATACTAATTATAATAATAATTTATTTTAATATAAATAAATAATTTTAAAGAAGTATTTAAAATAATATTTATAATCTTCTTTTAAAACTTAGTTTATAAAACCTTATTTTTAAATTTTTATTAATTACTTTCTAAATTACGAAATTTTTAATATTCTATTTTTAACTTCGATATTTTATAAAATTATATTTGAACCCCCACTTATTTTCATATTTATAAAAACAACCCTGGTGTTTTACAAAATACCCATTTTTACCCCCTGAAAAATACAATTTAATTACTAATCTTTCTCTTATATCAAAACCGAAGCCCTTAACCCTTTCCTTTAAAAATATTACTTTTATTTTAATCCCTCGACCATCAAATCTCACCAAATTTATACTTTATTTTTAACGATATTCCAGCCCAAAATTCACCAAAATACCCCAGCTAGCCGTTCATATATAGCCGAGCCAACAAATCACAATCAACAATAATAATTCAACCAAATTAACTCATTCAAACTTAAACAATAATCAACCAAATCAACATTCACTTATCAAATTCACATTTAATTATTAAAAAGTTACCAAACCCTACCTCCGTACGAAATTAAACCAACAGAACTTTCGAAAAAGTTTTCTGACCGAACTGCTGAAGAAGAAAATGTCAAGAATTGTCTGTGCCTCCTAGAACTCTAATTGGTCAAACTCAAAGAAAAGAGGAGTTACGTCACCGTCAATTTCTATCGGATAAAAGTGATGCCAACATGTAGAAAAAGAAGATACAAACACTTTTATCGGATTAGATTTTTTATTGGAGTTACGGATCGCAAGAAATCAAAATTAAAAGGTTATGGTGTTCATGGTTTCTCATTCTCTCTCACGGTCCCTTCCTTTCTTTCTTTTCTTGCTTCGGTTAGAATGAAATGAAATTAACTAAAGGCTAAATGGCAAGGAATATTGATTTGTGGTGGTAAGTATTAGTAGGTGTCAATGATACATGTAGTCATGTATATGTATAAATGTTTACAAGACACGTTTCTTTGCTTTCTTTTAATAATAATAATAATAACAATAATAATAATAATAATCAATTTAATTTTTGTCTATCAAAATAATTTTTGATAAATAATTCAAACTAATAGAATAAGTCATAATTAAATTAAACTTCAATAATCAAAAAATTTTATTTAATTATTTTTGTTGAATATATTTTTTTAATAACTAATTATTTAATTTTCAAAAATTCGGGATGTTATATCCTATGATTAGTGATTTGGTGTTAAAGTTAGTTCTCCCGACCAAACAAGTAAAAGGAAAATGACCTCCCTTATGGGAAGGTCCTTTTAGGGTCGAAAAAATATTTGAGGGTAATTCTTATGAATTAAAAGATATAACTACTACTCAATAAGTGGGGCACATAAACGATAAATATTTAGAGTTATATCATGGTCATTAAACAAAAGGTGAAAAATTCATAAAAATGAGGTTCAAGCTTCAGTAGACATGAGAATTCAAAAATAATGTTCTAAATTTGAGCTTAAGATCTTCTTGTTTTTTACCCAAAGCGACATATGCTTCTACAGTTTTTTCTTTGGCCTTGATTGATTGATTGAAATTTTCTACAAAGGCGGGCCGACTCAACACCTTTGAGGTATAAACTTGGCTTATCATTTGAAGTTGTTGACGAAGGTCTGTATTGGTATCTTTCACTTTTGTTTGGCTTGCTTTCAGCTCAGCCAATTCTTTTTCAAGATTGTTGATTTTGGTTGCTAGGACCTTTTCTTTTACTTGACTTTCTGGTAGGACTTCTTCTACTTAAGATTCGGCTGTCTCACATTTCTTTAGTTGTTTATCATGCGAAGCTAAAGTTTTGACTACCTTGTTGTATTTTTTTTCTCAATTGCGTCAGCCTTGGAAACATAATTGTAAACATCTTTTATGAAAGTCTCCAAGGCTGTCAATGCATCAGCAGAAATTTTGGGGTTCAGAAAGTCGAGGGCGGCTAATAGTCGAGCCTTTAGGTCAGCATCATTGTTAATGTCTTCCAAGGGATGATTAAGACATTCAAGAACAATGTTTACCTTGTCGACAACTAAAGAGTCGGGACTTAGTGGAAGTTGTGGTTCAGGAGAAGTGACTTCTTCCTCATGAATCGGAATCATTGTTGTTGAAGCTTGCATTAGAGAAATTTCAGGTTCTTGGCCAATAGAGGATACTACTCTCGTCCCTTCGGAAGAGTACACCTGTTGAGTTTCCGAAAGAATGTTAGCAAGGTCGAAATCAAAATCATCAAAATTTAAGTCTTTTGCTTCTAGTGCAGGCACATTAATAAGAGACTCATCTTGTTCGCCATCAGCCAAGTTTTTAAAAGGAAGAAAAGTCAAAGATATTGCGGGTGATGTCGAGACGAGACCAGATTCTTGATGAGTTTTGATATCGGTCGGAAGAGGCATATACCTTGCCTAAAAAAGGATGATGCATTACATAAGAAAATTTAATACAAATAAAGTATAGGGTAATAAGAAGAGCAGATTACTATTGGAGAACTAGTAGAAGCCTGGGAAGCTACAGTTGAAGGTATAGGTTGAATTGGACATAGAAAAGGCAAAGAAACTGCAACCTTTGGAGGTTGAGTAACTTCAGCCTCAACCCCAGATGGGTTGACACCCGACTCTGAGTAGCTTTGTGTTTCAGCATGAGACCTTGAGCTACGTGTGATGGGCTGTGACTAAAAGAAAGAATAGTTTAATATAGTTGGCATGTGTTCTAATAGATTATCAAAGATGAAAGGTGTAGAAAGTACCTTAATGGGGGGAGTCGGATCAGACTTTTGCACTTTTTTGGGTTTATCTGCCATAAGGATGTCAACAGTCCCACGTTTCTTTGAAGGAAGGGTGGCCTCAATTGCACTTGACCATCCTCGACCTCGACCTCTTTTTTATTTCGTTCTCTTAGGAACTTTTTCTTCGTATGGATCCCAGTTTTCGTTGATTGGTTTGGGATCAGGAGCAACGCCAATCAAGGTTGTCGGTTGAGTAGCTGGAAAAGTGAAAGGCATAAGAAAAGTAAGGATTTTAAAATTTCCTTTTAAGAAGCAAGGAAAGCATTGTACCTGGGGGATATCTAGCAATCCTCGTTCGACCATGTATTTTATCCTTGGCGCCTGGCTAATAGATGGCACCAGTAGTAGTTATACCCAAAGTACGATGGTCTTTTTTTTGGAATCGATAATCTACTCCTAAAGCTCCCTTAGGAGATCGGGTAGTCGATTAGTGAGGCCAAAAGGTGCCGTAGGAAAAGGAGGAAATTGAAATGTTTTCATAAAGTTTTTTTCTACACAAAAGGGTCTCGACTTAAAGCTTTAAAATAGCGATCGAGACATCTTTGAAAGTGTGCTTCCTTTTCCTTTTACATATCTCTTTGGCCTCGAAGAAAACATACCTCACGTTCTGAAAATGCCACTTTATCTTATAATATTTTTCAAAGGTAATAATTTCTTTGATGTTCTCACCTTTGGTTTTCTTCGACACAGTAGCAGTCTGTGCAGGAGGAAGAACCAAGTTAAAAAGAGCTTGTTCCACTGAAGGGCAATGAGTAGCATAATATTTGGACCACCATTTGTGAAAATCAGGAGTCGAAAGAAAGCAGGATTTGAGATCAAATTTGTTGTAATGCGTAGTTACTCGTTCATGATTCACATCTAAAATATTGTCAAATTTTTTCAAATTTGATATTTCATAATGCATCATCTGAGCCCCAGGATCGAGAGATAGTATGGAAGAAAGTGCTTGTGCAAGGCCAAATTGTCTCGACACATACTGAGGAGAGTAGGTGACAAGTTTCTTTTTTAGAGATATAGTCAATTCATGAAGAAGTCCTACGGGAAGTATTTGTGGAGAAAGGCCTTTTGCCCACATTTTGTCAAGAGCCTCTTGGTTTTCAGGTTTGAGACTTTTGGGAGAGTGAAGGTATCCTGAATCGCTTTGTCGATAGGCTAAAGGATTGAAAAGATAAGTTGGATCATCGTCGCTTTTGATATTGAGGAAAAGTTTTATGAAATAATAAAAAGTATTGACGAATGACATGCCTTTTGGTTTCGACCATAAAAAGTAGACATTCGAATACCATTAAGTGGAGATTTTGAAAATTTAGAAGGGGCAGTGAGTTGAGGTTCAAATACTGACTTAAGCCATAAATTAACAACCCAAAGAGGTCCAAAAGGATTGATCGACGATTCTCCTCATCGAATTTTGCTAACCACCAAAGATAGTGTTTAATATAGTTGACTTAAAATAAGAGATGGGAGATTGATATACTTCTTGTGGTGAAGCATGATAGCTAGTGGAAGATAGTTTCTTTTTTTGAATCTGGATTGATTTCGGGCAAAAAATGAACGTATTGAGCCATAAGATCAAGAAAATGGCATGTTCACTGTCAGTAACAGGGTCGTCCCTGACACCCATGTTATTCTGAATAAAGCCTGTCATAGAATGGAGTTGAAATTGATGTCAAAAACATCATCGAGACATGGTGTTGTCCAGTAGACATCTTCTCCAACAAGAGATACACCAGTCAAAGTGGTGATCTCAAGAAGAGTTGGACCTATCATCCCATAAGAAAAGTGGAAGTTATTTATGGCTAGACACCAAAAGTATAAACTAGCTCCGAACATAGGAGCAGTATAAGAGAGGTTGTAAGTGGATAGTCAAAGAATAGATACTATACCTAAAGACTTCCAAAGGCACTTATAGGTGGGAGAAAGTCTCGATATCCAGGTCAAGAATAATGAACTCGACTCTTTTAGTGGTGTGGTCCTAAAGACTCGACTTGCAAAGTAGGTGGCTTTGACATTTTTACAAAAAATCAAAGGAAGGTGTTCAAGGGGAGATGGAAAGAAAGAAGAGATTGACTTGACTTGTTCTAAGGTAGAAATGGGACCTAAAAATAAATATGTGATGTTAAAAACTTGGAATGGAAGAAGTACTTGGCTACGCCATAAGGCGGTAGTTTTGACATCACGGTTGGGTGTTCTTAGAGTCTCATCATCGATATAGAATTGTGACATGCTGGTCACTAGAGGTGGAAGACCTACAATAGGAACATCTTCATCACCTTCTTGGGATGAAGAGGTAGGAGTGGTAGAAGCCCCTGCTGGGGCAGCACTAGTAGTTTCGGTAGTAGAAAAAGAAACAGACGCCATAGTTGTTCCTGTAGCGGAAGTAGTAACTGGTGGTAATGGTGGCAGCTATAGTGGTAGCAAAAAATGAGGCAACCGTCACGGCTGGAGTGCTACTAAAATGAAGATCAGATTGAGTAGCCATGAAAATATGATTTTCAGAAGATGAAAGGGTTTGCAAGGAAAGTAAGAGTGTTGAGAAAGATGAACTTCTGAAAAGTGTTGAGTAATAATGAGGACTTGAAATTATAAAAGAGGTTTAAATCAATGAAAAGCCAATTAGAGCCTATTAAAAATGTTAACATCCCCAGAAATGTGTGAACTGTTTTATTTTTTTATAACCATTTTTTCAATTTTCAAAATTTAAAAAGAAGCATGTGAAGAGCATGTAAGTTAATAAAAATTAAGGTAACACATATTAAAAAGGGTAAAAACAAGAGTGTCTCAACAGATAATGGGGATACATGTGAATGAGATACGAATAACAGTCGAATTATGCATGTGAAAAAGAGTGTCTCAACATATGTCATTATTAACAAAACAAAGAAAAGTCGAAAATATTAAACAAAGTGAAGATAACTAGAGTAAGCTTTTTAACATGAGTTTCAAATTCTGTTGACGTTGATCCAGGGTTGAAGATTCTTGTGTTGCTTCCTGAGCATTAGTAGCTCGAGTAACGGTTTCGGCTAAAGCATCTCGACTTGAGGGCTTGGAAGCCTAAGTGTTCTCAATTATTTCCAGTCAAAGAGAAAGGGCAGCATTAGTAAATGCAACTTTGTCTCTCCCTGATCTTAGGTCAGCCAATTTTTTTTCTAAAGTTGCAATCTTGGACATTATTTGTTGTTCTTTTGTTCGACCCACTAATAAGACTTCAATGATTTGGGATTTAGTTGTGTTATACTTGGCTAGTTATGTATCACAATCGACCAAGGCCTCAAGTGTCTTGTTCAGCTCTTGATTAGCATCATGTATTCTGGTAAAATGGGAAGAGACGTCTTCAACAAATGAATTAAGAGCAGAATACATGTCGGAGGAAAGATATTTCTTGAGAAAGGCAAGAGCATCAACCATTCTATCCATTAATATGTTATTATTAATATCCTCAATAGAATAATTCAAACAGTCAAGAATAACATTAATGTTATCAATGACTTGAGGATCATTGATGGCCACACGCGAAGTAGGTTTTTCTATGATTTCTTCTTCTTTGGCCGACGCTGCCTGGGCCGATTTGTTAGTTGCTTTTGTCCCTAGTGTCAAGAGACATTGCCACAATTCCTTCGGAGGAATAGACCCGTCGAGCTTCGGACAAGATATTTTTCTTGTCAAAGTCGAGATTCTCAAAATGCAAATCTCCAGTTCCTAGAGAGGGAATATGGTCGACGAATTTCTATATCGATGGTATGGAGGTAATGTCTTTGGTGACAAATTTCTATGTTAAGAATCCAGGGAATAAAAATATAAGATTAAGAGGTAGTCAGAAGGAACTTAACAGAAAGACTAAATAAAAGGGGTACCAATGAAGGAGAAATTGAAGCATAAGCTATTGGATGCTGAGTCGGAACAGAGGTAGGTGAAATAATAATGGAAGTAGGTTGAGTAAGCTGAAGGAATTCTGTTTTAGCACAAACTGATGGGTCTATTTCTTGATCAAAAGGATCATCGATATCCACAACTTAAGAAGAAGCCCATTTTTGTGTTTGTTTCTACCGCATCATATAAAAAAATTGCAAGTGAGGAAAAGTTATAAAGTTATGATAGACGCCATCAAATATATACCTTTGATGTTGCAGGTCAGGTCTTTTTAAGCTTTTGTATTTTAGTTCTCGTTATGACATCAACGGGTCCATGCTTCTTTGAAGTAGGGATCGACCCTCCTTTGCTTTGTCTCTTGCCCTACGGGATATTCTGGTGATATTACAGTTTTATCAATAGCTAAGATTTTTCCAATTTGTTGAGGACGAATAGCAATCCGAGTGATAGGTGTGTGTGGAGTAACTAAGGACATTGAAAAAATAAGGTAAGTGAGATGTTGAAAGAAATACTGAAAATTTAATAGAAGATTTATTTTGCTTACCTCTAGTTCTTTTTTATGCTACCTCTGTGAGGGAAAAGACCAGGTTTGAGAGTGCTTGATTGGCAAAAGTGCAACGAGCAAAAAAGTAGTTTGACCACCATTTTTGAAAATCAGGAGTTGATAAGAAGCAATGTGTGATATTAAGATAGTGGTATTGAGTTGACATCCTCTGGTGATTTATTTCCAATATTTTATCAAATTCTTGTGTCTCTGACACCTCGTAATGAACCTTTTGAGCTTTAGGGTCGAGAGACAAAGGAAAAGGCAAGGCTTGGGCTAAACCAAACTGTCGAGCCATATACTATGGTGAATAAACACTAGTTTCCTTTTGAGAGCCCAAGTCGATTCTTGCGGTGAGCCAACAGGAAGGATTTGAGGAGTTAAGATCCTAGCCCACATGTCATTGACAGATTTTTTATTTTCTGGTTGAGATTTGGTAAAAGAATTTAGACATGAAACGGAGCTAGTTCAAAATGAGAATGGATTTGGAAAATATGAGATATTATTGTCCTCCTTAATGTCGAATAAGGTTCTGACAAAGTGTCAAAAGGCACCAATGGGGGATATGGTTTTAGGTTTTGTCTAGGAAAGATGGGGAAGACGAATGCCATGAATAGGAGTGTTGGAAATTTTGATCCAGAAAATGAGAGGCGAGGCTCTAGAATAGCTTTGAGCGACAAATTTACAACCCAAATGGGGCCAAAAAAGGTTGATTAAAGGATCTCCTTAACGGATTTCACCAACAATTAAAGAAAGAGTTTCAAAAAGTTAGCTCAAGATCAAGGCAAGAAGGTCAAGAAGTTTTTTATGATGGAGCATAATGTCCAGGGGTAAGTAATTGTTCTTTTGAATTTAAATTGGCTTGGAATAGAAAAAGAAATAGTTGAGCCAAAGTAAAAGAAAGGCCACATGTTCACTATCAAAAACACGGTCTTCGTCAGAATCCATCTTGTTTTCAATAAAGCTTGAGATGGAAATCACATCAAAATTGATGTTGAAATCATCTTTATAGGGTAGTCCATCGACCATGACACAAATTCACCAGTGATTGGTAAACCGGTCAAAGTGAAAATGTCCATTAAGGCGGGCCCATCATCCCATAAGGAAAATAGAAGTTATTGGTAGATGGGCACTAGAAGTACAGACTGACCCCTAGCAAAGGAGCAATATAAGAAAGATCAAAAGTAGCTAATTCTAATGAATCAACAATATTTAAAGATTCCCAAATTGGTTTTATATACATGTGACAATCGAGGCATCCAGGTTGAGAAAAGAGGACTCAAATTCTTAGGGGGAGTAGTTCTGAACACTCGAACAAGCAAAATATGAAGCCTTGACGTTCTTACAGAAATCAATGGCAAATATTCTGGTGGTGATGGAAAAAAAGGAAGAAACAGAATCAATCTGCTCCTGGGTTGCCAAGAGACCCAAAAAGGAATACAACTCCCCATTAACCAAGAATGAAAAAAATACCTGGCGATGCCAAAGACTAGAAGTTTTTGCATCTGGATTTGGGGCCCCTTAAAACTCCATCGTCATCGTGAAACTGCATCGATTTGGCCATTAGTGAAGGAAAAGTCAAAGCTTTGTCTTCTTTTCCGCAAGAATGAGAGGTGGTAGTAATGGAGGTTAAAGAAAAAGGTGGCGATGACGGTTGACAGAGAAGATTAGTGAAAGAATTGGGAAACTATGAAAAGCATGATTGCCTAGGGAGAAAAAAATTAGGGTTTCTTCAAGGAGAAAATTCTAGAATTAAGAATGATGTGATTCAAAGAAGTAATGTTTTGTTTCATTTAAGAAAAAGGTAATTAAGGCCCAAGGTGTTACACATTATTAGAAAAGAGCGCGATTTTAAGAGAAGCATAACAATTTTTCAAAATTTTAAAGAATCTGAAAGGGTACATGTGTCTAGAATGAGGAATATTAAACCCTGAATCTTTTAGAATAAAGTCACAAGTTTTAAAGAGGCAATTTATTGGTACAAAAAAATGAACTTTTTCGACTATCAATAATTTCGACCATCGAAGCAGTGTTTCGACTGCAGGAACGGTATTAGGAAAGTTGGAGTCGATGGGAGAAGGTACAAAAATATCAAAATTGAAAGGTAATTGATGACCTCCTTCGAAGTATCAAAAGCTTAAACCGACCTTCAAGCTGAAAATGGGAACATGAGAGTGAAAATTGAGGAACAAGCTAGTACTTAGAGACCAAGGGAGACGTGGTTGTAAAAACTTGCAGATAAAGGTTCTTCATCGTCAAGGCAAGGTCGTGGCTGAGAAAAAGAAGAAATTGAAATCCTGGACGACATGCTCTAAGAAAGGTGGTGCAACAAAAAAAATAGAGATGAAAGAACTTTCAAAATGCATTGATAGGTCAGACGAAGGGGAAAGGCAATCAAGGCATACATCAAAAAGTTAGAAATGAAAATAGTGTAAAAGTAGTAATGGAAGAGGTAATTAGCAAGGCCGATAAAAAACAAATTGGAGGAATTAAAAAGGAGTATAATTGGTGAATCGGTCATTTCATTGAACGCGGGAGAAACAATTCCAAATATGTTTAAGGATTGGCACATTTTTGTAGAGTTCAAATGTTAAGACTCTTTTAAGATGGTTCTTATAATCTTATGTTTGATTCTATTAAGAATATGTACGAAGCACTACATTCTTCTTTCTTACTAAATTACTTTGGAGTGATAAAACAAAATGGACAGAAGAGGAATAGAAATGAACAAGGAAAACTTTGGTTGAAGTAGTTGGCATGCCTTCCCATGCATGGAGTGAGGAGAATTTTCTGAAAATTGCAGGTGATTAGAGTGTGATGAAAACCAAAAACTTTGATTAAGTCAAAGTGATGATAGATATCTTGTGGGTGTCACAAATCAATGACATGATATTGATGGACTTAAATGACAACAAATTTTAAATTTTGGAAAAAGAAACTTTCTTAATGAAAAAGAATGTAGAGACTTTTATGATAAAGGAGGCGTGTATGAATAAGATAATGGTGGAGAGAAAAGAAAATAGAAATGCAAGGTTTGAAAGTGCAAAACACAGCATCCAGCATCTAGAATACAGAGAAAAAAACATTATAAATTGATAAATGAGGAGAAAAATTCTGAAAAAACTAAGAGAATGAAGGGTGATATAAATTATATCTACTTATGTGTGCAAAGATATGTGGAGACACATGTGTGAGATGTAAGTATAATACCCACACTTAATTGGCCTTAGGATCACTCACTCACATAAATAACGTTATCATATTTTTCATCTCTCAAACTCACCAACAATCATAAGAATATAAGAGAGAATTTTTGAAATGAACTCTAAGCATTTTGATTCATGAAGAGATAATTAACAACATACATATGAAGTCTTTATATAAGCAAACTTTCGTAATGAAATAATAATTCTTATAACAACTAAGCACTAGTTATAATAACTCAAGAAACAAGTAGAAACTTTGACTAGTCAAATTCCTTATTCAATTTTACTTCAAATTCTTTAGTCATCAACTTGAAGCTTCCAATTCATGATTCTTCATTCTTCATGAGTGTTGTGTTGTCTTTCAAAAGAAAAACAACTTGCATTCTTGTAGTTTCTACCACCGTATAATTTATGGTGCAACTTGGTTTTCAATTCCAATTCAATTTGATTTTGAATTTCTTCAATATTCTAGCATGTTGTGTTTGTACTATTCTTGAATGTTCATGATTTAATTATCTAACATTGTCTCCCTTAAATCAAGCTTGTAGAATTTATCATTCCAAGCATCTTCTTTAACTTGTAAAATAACTCGGTCTTCAATGGCTTTGTTAATATATCTGCAACTTGTTCTTCACCAATTCTCTAATTTTGTGAAATCGTATATCAATATACTTTGATCTCTCATGGAATACTGGATTTTTGCAAAGTGCAATAGTTGAGTTGTTATCACAAAATATCGTTGTTGAAGTACTTTATTTCTCATTCAATTCCTCAAGAATTCTTCTTAGCCAAATTGCTTGCATTGCACAACTTGCTGCTGCTATATATTATGCTTTTACTGTAGAGAGTGCTACTACTGGTTGTTTCTTCGATGACCATGAAATTGCACCAAAACCAAGATGAAATGCAAATCCTAAAGTACATTTTCTTGTTTCTATATCTTCAGCCAAATCACTATCAGTGTAACCACAAGATTCACTTCATTAGTATTTTCATAATAAATACCATCATTTAAAGTACCTTTGATATATCGAAGAATCCGTTGCAGCTTGCAAATGGTTGGTACAAGGCTCCTCCATAAATCTACTAAGCAAACTAACTCCAAATACAATATCTGGTCTGGTTGCAATTAAGTACCTCAAACTTCCAATCAAGCTTTTGTAAGATGTGGGATTTACTAATCTTCCTTTATCTTCTCTTGGCAACTTGAACTTCTCTTTGATCGGAGTAGGAACTGATTTTGAGTGCTCCATCTAAAATTTCTTCAAAATATCGTTTGCATATTTCTTCTAAGAAATAAAAATTTCATCATCATTTTGAAGAACTTAAATGCCAAGAAAATAAGACATCAAGCCCATATCTGCCATTTCAAAGTGCTTTATCATAGCCTCCCTGAATTCTACAATTATCTTCAAATTGTTGCCAGTAAAGATTAAATCGTCAACATAAAGACACACAATCAAGATATCTCAAAGTTCAATAAACTTGATGTAAAGAGTATTCTCAAACGGACATCTTTTGAAACTATTCTCATTAAAATAAGAATCAATTTTCTTATACCATACTCTTGGTGTTTGCTTTAACCCATACAAGGCTTTTTTCAACCTGTAAACTTTATTTTCTTCTCCAGGAACTTCATATCCTGCAGGTTGCTCAACATACATTTCTTCTTCTAAAGTGCCATTTAGAAATGCCGACTTAACATCCATTTGATATATCTTCAACTTATTTTGAGCCGAGAGTGAAATAATCATACGAATAGTGTCTAATCTAGCAACAGGAGAAAATACTTCAAAGGATTCGATACCTGGCTTTTGTTTGTATCCCTTAGCAACTAATCTTGCTATGAAATGAACAACTTCATCATTGGATTTGTACTTTGTTTTGTAAACCCACTTTACTCCAATCGGCTTCTTATCGGCTGGTAAATCTGTCAGCTCCCATGTGTCATTCTTCTTAATGGCATGAATCTCATGATCCATTATTTTCTTCCAATTGTTGTCTCTATAGACTTCTTCAAAGTTCAATAGCTCAAAATCTAAAAATAGAGCAAAATTTATGATTTCTTCATCGGACAAATCGTTGTCATTGCCAACTTCATAATCTACTAATCTAGCAGGTAGTCTTCTCTCTCTATGCGATCTTCTAGATGAATTTGGTTGTTCGGTTGTGCCCGTTTGTCTTTCTTCTTCATCATCACAAGTATTTGAAATTACAATCGGCTATTTTTCTGTTTGTGTCCCAATCCCACACGTCTTTCTCATCAAATGTCATGTCTCTGTTGATGATCACTTTCTTTGTTTCTAGATTGTACAACTTGTATGCTTTTGAATCTGTGCTACAGCCGATAAAAATACACTTCTCGCCTTTGTCATCTAACTTCTTCCTTAACTAGTCTGGTACATGGGCATAAGCAATACACCCAAAGACTCTAAAATGATGAATGGAAGGCTGATTTTCATTCCAAGCTTCCTCTGGAGTTTTATCTGGAACACTCTTCGCTGGACACTCTACCGTTGTGACTACTTCTGCCCAAATTTCTTTAAGCATTTGTTATGAATTGAGCATGCATCTTACCATATCCATGATGATTCTATTCTTTCTTTCAGCAACTTCATTTTGTTAGGGATTATATTTGGTTGTTAGTTGGTGTTAAATTATGTTACTTAAAGTAATCTGAACACGCAAGATATTTTGTCCCTCTGTCTGTTTTGAGAATTTTGATTTTACAACCATCTTATTTTTTGACAAATGCCTTAAATGTCTTGAAGATATCACATGCTTCTAATTTTTGCTTCAAAAATTATACCCATGTATATCTACTAAAATCATCAATAAAAGTGATAAAGTACCTGCTACCACTATTGCTTGGAACTTCAACAGAACAAATGTCTGAATGCACAATTTCAAGTAATCTTCTGGATCTCCATGACTTTTTTGTACGGAATGGATCTCTGTACTTCTTTTCCAATTGTCAAATCTCACAAACACAATTAGAAATATGAACTCGTGGTAGACCAGAAACAAGTTTTTTTCTTGATAGGTAGTTTAGGTCAGGAAAATGAAAATGCCCAAACCGCATATGCCACAACTAGCTATCATCAAGTATTATAGAACTCATGCAAGAGAGATTAATATGTTGAATCTTTAATGAAAATTTTCTGTTTGAAGTCATCTTTACTTTATCTATGAACCTTTCGTTGTTTTCAAACACAGTACAATATCCACGATATGGTATCATCTTATATCCCTTCTCAGATAACTGCCCCCATACTTAGTAAATTGAAATCAAGTTTAGGAGCATAGAAAATATCAGAAATATAATTTAGAGAACCATCCTTTAATCTAATTGGTATTTGCCCTTTTCCTTCAATAGGGATCTTTGTACTATTACCAAACTTCAATAATAGTTTAACTGAATCATTTAGTGAAGAAATTAATTCTTTTCTACCAGACATATGATTACTGTAGGTATTATCCAAGTACCATATATTTTCATCTTCATCACATGAATTACTTGTAAAAAAATAAAATTTGAGTACGCAGATTATCATTAGTATTTGCAACGTATGCTTGATTGTTATTCACCATTTTGAATCTGCAATCTGCTGCTTTGTGTCCATACTTTCCACAATGAAATCAGTTGAAATTAGTTCGTTCTTGATAAAAATTGTCTTGATCTCTTCCTCGGTTGACAAGCTTGAAATTTGTTCCACCTCTTCCTTGATTAGGCGGTGTAAAATTATTATAACTTCCTTGGTTGTAATTTCTGTGACCTCTTCCTCTAAAACTTCTTCTGCTTCTACTTTGAAAATTAAAACCACGACCTCGTCCTTCTTGTGTACGGCTTGATTCTGCAACATTTTTAAATTCACCCGGCTTTTCAAGGCTTCTTCGGTTGATTTTTCTGATGTAATGATCCAATTTTTAGTACGTCATGATCGTACTAAAAGTAAGGTGATACTGACCTATTTTTCTTTATTATCTATTTAATATTGAGCCTTTATATCGATGTCACATTTTAGTTTTAAGAAAACTCCATAATTTTTTTGTTTATTCTTTAAAGTCACATATCAAAGCTCTCTAAGTAATAATAATCATATAAATACTAATAATAATAAATATTATACAAGTAAAATCAAATGAAACTAAGATACAATACCTACCCCTCTGTATAAAATAAAATCTTAAGCAACAAGAGCAAGGAGACTTTATAAAGGCAATTAGGTTCAGAAAACAGAATTCACTATCCGTCCGCAGCTTCACACTGATTCTTCAAGCCGGTGACACTGAAAGGGGTGAAAATTTTAGAGTGAGAACTAAATCACTCGTTCTCAGTAGAGGTCGAGAATGCCATAAAATTAAAGAATAATTACACACAGCTTTCTTATCTTTCAAGAATAATCTCCTTTATTAAACCTTTAAAATTCTGAGTTCTTACTTTAAATGATTTAGCAGCTTTTTTTCGAAATATATTTCTTTAAAAAAATTTCCAGTTACATTAATCAATCATCAATCACCTCAGTTCACAGTCATATTTATAAACTAACAAGCACAAGCAAGGTACACAATATAAACATACAAGCAATTCACGCAAGTTAAACAGCAAAAAATTTCACAGATAACATAACATAGCAATAGAAGGCACACCCAAGCAATTCATACAAATGCACATGATGAATCTCTATTCCTATTCAGGCCATGAGCTCATGTGTCGGTTCGTTGTCCGATACCCGACAGTGGTCCTGAGATAGGCGTTATGTATCGTCGTCCCTACCGCAGCCAACGTCCTTTCTATGAGCGATGACTACAGCATAAGCGCTGCTTAGCGGCGGTTTTTCTCCAATTAGCGGCGGTTTTAAACCGCCGCAAAATCAAAGCCCGGCGGTTTAGTGGACCACCCTGTGTTTTAACGTTTTTTATTTATGACTATTTGCGGCGGTTATAAAACCGCCGCTATTTTGAATACAAATTTAAAAAAAATTGCTTTTAAAAAACGCTAAATTTTTTGTTTAATTTTAAAGATAATTTTGATGGCCTTTTTTGGATTTTTAATGCTATAAATCTTCATATTTTTCATCTATTGAATATAAACTTGTGGCAAAAACAACAAAATTAACTGAAAAATAAAATAATATCTTTATAAAAATATCAACATAGTAAATCTCTTGCTAAAAATTGCATAATCAAATTTAAAAAAATGTTTGCTTCAAATAAAAATAAGTCCAATCCTAGGATTCTATTTTTCACTCTGTTCTTCTATGGAATTCAACCATGCGATATTATTGAGTCAATAATCTGCATAAGTGGCATGTGCCTCTTGATGTCTTAGGAGCTTCAATAAGGCTTCAGTTTGTAAAGCATATATCTGTTACATACATACCCATTTTTTTATTCAACATAAGGCTTATTAAGGGACTAGTGATTGTATGGAACTTATATATAGTAAAGAAATTTTACGATACCAGTGAGTGATAATTGGGTGAATTGGATTAGAAAAGTTAACCAGACCATGGAAACTAACCTTTGGAGCTAAATTGGCTCCTAATGATATTACGGACTGTGTTTCCTTTATTATAGTTTTCCAATCTTTGACTTTTCTAGCTTCAGTGCATTTGTTAAGGTGGCCTTTAAGAGCCTGAGCTTGAAAAGCAACAACCGAATCATCATCTGAAGCTGCTTGATTACAAGTTAGTGCCTTTTCTGCTTCTCCAAGCCTGCACCAATTCACAATTTTATTATAAGGGGGAAAAGATTAATAGAAACAAAATCACCGCCATTTTCATTTTTATGATCCAAGTACCTGAAATATATTGTTGCCAAATGGTTGTGAGCTCTGCCATAAGAAGGGTCTAACTTGATAGCTTCCTCACACTCCATGATCGCTTCAAGAAGCCGTCCCAATGCGATCAAAGCTGCACTCTTATTACAATGATATGTAGCCTTGTTGGAGTCAATAGCAATTGCTCTGTCATACAAGGTCAAAGCCTCTTCAAACCTTCCCTGCTTGTATGCTTCATTTCCCATTCCCTTCAACAACTCAGGGTCTACTCCATTATTATTCCTTAGACTCCGAAACTGAGCTGCAAACTCATCATTGTTCCTTCTCATTATATTCTCCATTAGTCCTCCTCTGCTTGCATTGTTATAATAAGAACTTGACATGGGGTTTAACTCTTTACTCTTGGGAGTACTTTCCATGCTCTTGGATACACTGGTTCTTGGGCTATTGTTAACTATCAAGTTTCCAGTGAGTTTTAAGGGACTAAAATCTTTGACTGGGGACCTACTCAAGTTTTCTTTTTGGTGGTGACTATTAGTGTTGATCCTAGCAAGTTACAGAGAATTACCAATGGCTTCTCTGTGTTGCTTCTCCGAGTTACCAGATGATGATAATGTTGAGCTTCTTGCAGCATCTGAAGGTCTTCAATTCTGGCTGTTTCGGTAGGCAGAGGTGCTCTTTCTAGCTTGTTTATTATCATCATTCAATGTGTGAAAGGTCTCAGTGAATTTGTTTCTTGGACTTGGAGTCTTTGATTCATGAATTTGAGGCTTGTTGGATTCGTTTTCCACCTTATGATCTCTCTGTTGTCCTTTGTTGTTGCTTGCTTTCAAGGGTAGTGAATGAACTGATGATTTTCTCAACCTATTGTTGCTTTTGAGTTGGAGAATTCTCCCAACCAAACCACAACCAAAGTCAACATCCACCTTGTTGTTGTTGCTCTTACCCTTCAATAGCCTCCAAGGTTCCGTAGGTCTCTTGGATTGCAACCTTGAGTACAACAATTAAAAAATTGAAAATCAGAGAAGGGGAAAACATACCAAAACTTCATATAGATGCCAGCATTGGACCAAGGTTCAAGATAAAAAGGATCAAATCAATATATGGAAGAGTAAAACCAGTATGTAAGAATTCTTAATGTAAAACAACAATACAACCGGGTTTATATACTATCAACTCCTTTAACTAGTAAAAGAAAGAAGTATCTAATCATCCAAATCAGAGAGTCATGAATTAAGACAACACTAAAACCCTCAATTGGTAAGCTCAGAAAAAATGAAAGAAAAAGAAGGCAAATTACTATTTTAATCCAACTTAAAATTGCTAGTTTAATAATCCCTTTACTTAAAAGCCAAATTTACAGTGTACCAAACTCTTCCACTTGCTATACTACAAGCTCTATCTTTCATCGCAAAGAACAATTATTAAATATCTTTTATCATCCATCAACAGCACTTGCTCATATCTTCCATAATAAACCCATAAGATTTTAATAGGACTAAATGAAACAGTGAATAATTCTACATATAAAAAGAAGAAGTTACTGAATAATGAAAGTAAAAAAAAATGTTTATGGCAAGAAGACAAAAGAATCATTGTTTTCATTTGAATTTCACTTAGTACACAAAAGAAATTGACTCTTCAAGGCAAAAGCACCTGAGAACCAAAGCCAATACAAGAATCGCTTCCCCTTAAGCCATCAGCGAGCTCTGTATATAATTGCTCTTTAGGAGTTGGTGCAGGTGCTCCATAATAGGAAAACTCCACAACATCCACATCACACCAAATACTACTTAGCATATTGTCGAACACTTGGCATGCAAAAACATAAACAACACAAAAATAGCAGTAACAAGTATTCTTTGCAATACCAATTCAAAATTTAGCACCAATGACATGAAAAATCAGCAGCATTTTGTAGTGACTCAGTAAAGTATCAGTTAATCAATCCAAATAATTTGAAATTCAAACTCAAGAAGCTTTTAACAGCATGTTTAACTATGTATAAACTAACATTAATTATAATAAGAAAATCCTAATTCTAACCTAAACTCAACTAACAATAGCAAATAATCTTAACCAAAGTAAATTAACACTAGAATCAACATATAACTAATCCTAAATTAACTAAAACATGGAAGAAAAGGTAATTTGAGAACCTGAGTCGAAGAACAGAGCAAGAGCATAGGAGAGAGGGATGCAATAGCAGTGACTAGCCGCTGCTGCGTCTGAACTCGCTGGAACTGGAGTGACTCTGTTCTGATTCTGCGACTGAAAATGAGGGAGGCAGGGGCGAGCTAGAGAGCCATAGTGCAGAGTTGTAAGGAGGAGAAGAAGATGGTCGCAGCGGCGCTGGATGGGAGCCGGTGGCGAGACAAAGAAGGCAGTAGACAAGACATATGAAGAAATGCAGCTGTACAAGACAAGACTGCCAAACAAGTACTGCAGAACCACCGAATATTATGTACATATTGAATCTATAGCAGCTTATATCTTCCACAACTAGTTAATCAGGGGCTTTCATCAAGAATTACATTCATTTTTTAACTTTTCAGCCATGTACTCTCATCAAGAAACACTACAATACTTATCAACAATACAACAAACATAATAGGAATAAAATCAAGTAGCAACAAGGTCCGAGCACCATGTGAAAAATCAAACAAACCTGAAAATGAAGGATGGTAGGTTTAACCATTCTTGTATTATAGAAAAAGTCAGTATTTTCCACCCTTCACAGAACTTTTGCAATCCTGAGAGACAAAGAAACAAAATTTACTTCTGCATCTTTTCCTGCACCCTATAATCCCAAAGGAAAAGGGTTTGATAACACAAAAAATATTAAAAAAAAAAAAGAAACCTCATTTACAGCATCCCCAGAAGCAGGAATATTCTCATAATTCTTATATTGTTCAAGCCTTGTAACTCTGTAACTATCTCTTGATATGTTCAATCTATCCCACTGAATACCCTGAATGACTTTTTCCTTCCTTGCTTGTGCAGCTGATGTATCAGTTACCTTAGTGAGCTGCAACAATCATCAAACACCTTATGAGCATGAAAACAAATACCCCCTTTTTCTCTTAAATAAACAAATTTTTAAAAAAAGGTTTTTATATGAACTCGATGAATAACTGAAAGGTTCAAAGAAATAGAAACAGAAAAAGAAAAGGGGTTACCATCTCATACTCATCAAGAGCATCATCGTCGGCAACACCACCATCAGCATGGCTGTTTCATCCATTTCATCAAAGAAATCTTCTTCTTCTTCCATGGAATCAAAGTAGAAATCTTCTTCTTCGACAACGATGAAAGGTGGATGTATGGGCAGCCACATGGTCCACTCCACGACGACACAGAATCGCACGGTGGAGCGGAGACTACGGATTTTGCACACTGTGGAGGAGAAAGCAGGGATTTCACGCATTGTGCATATGGAGGAGAGGCAAAAGGTTGACGCCGGGGAGAGAAGGATGGATGGCAGCCGCACAACTCCACAACCACGCAGAGGTGCAGAGTGGAGCAGAGATTAGGGAATCTTTACTCTCATATATTTTCTTAAACTTTTCCTTATCTTTCTTAAGCATTCTTTTAATCCATTCTCAAGTACTTTAAAAATTTAACCTTACCATCCTAAAAGAATATCCATTTTTCAAACTTATGACTATTAATAACCAGCACCAATCCAGTATTTAAAAATCCTTTCAATTTTCTTTACAATTTAAAAGTCACTTAAATAGTATGAATAAACAACATGTTCCAAGCATAGGTTCCGTAAGTGATACGTGCTTCAAATGTTCGAGATATGAAGAGTTCAAGTATTATTTAGAAGATATTAATTTATATTTTTAGAATATTTTAATTTAATTTGATGTATTTTGATTTTATTTATTTAATTACTAGATTGGGCCTTATGCTTGTGGACTTAGGGTTTTCTATATTTTAACATAATAAGAGGTTATAAATACATCATACACTAGCGTAGTCGTAGTACAGAATGATTTAAAAGTTTAAAACCTCTTTTTTGGTTTCGTGATGAAACCATGGTGTGGACAATTGAGGTTGAGGAGTCCCTCTCTTGTTGCATCGGGAAATTGAGTAGAAGATTGAAGAGTCCCTTTGATTCAATTCTCAAACTATGGCGTTGACAAGTTAGGTTGAGGATTCCATTTCTTGTTGCATCAAGAAATTGGGTAGAAAGTAGAGTGATTCTCTTTGTACTCAATTTTAATCTATCTTTTTTATTTCTATTTCAATTTCAATGTATTTTTTTTATTCAGTTTGAATCTCTATCTTCTTATTTATTTCTTATTTCTTTATCATTTGGTATCAGAGCCCAGGTATTAGATTAATTCTTATTAATCTATATCTGTTCTTCTTTTATCATAAAAAAAAGAGTCCAGTGTCGGTCGCGTCTTTCTTTAAGTTCTCGCGTTTTATTTTCCGTTTGTGTTTCATTATTGTTTTGTCATCCTTGTTGATTTTATTGTTTAAAAAAATAAAAAAAGCATTCAATGCAAAAAAAAAAAAGGAGAAAAAAAAGAAATATATACAAAAAAAGAAAAAAAATTTATCTTCCTTGTAATTTTTGTGCTTTTCATATTCTATTTTTTCACCTACAAGATTCGAGGACAAATCTTTTTTGAAGAGGAGGAGAATGATACGTGCTTCAAATGTTCGAAATATGAAGAGTTCAGGTATTATTTAGAAGATATTAGTCTACATTTTTAGAATATTTTAATTTAATTTGATGTATTTTGATTTTGTTTATTTAATTACTAGATTGAGCCTTATGTTTATGGGCTTAGGGTTTTCTATATTTTAACATAATAAGAGCTTATAAATACCTCATACACTAGGGTAGTCATAGCATAGAATGATTTAGAGGTTTCAAAACCCTCTTTTTGGTTTCATGATGAAACCATGGTGTGGACAATTGAGGTTAAGGAGTCCCTCTCTTGTTGAATCGGGGAATTAAGTAGAAGGTTGAGGAGTCCCTTCGATTCAAGTCCCAAACTATGGCGTTGACAAGTTAGGTTGAGGAGTCCATTTCTTGTTGCGTCAAAAAATTGGGTAGAAAGTAGAGTGATTCTCTTTGTACTCAATTTCAATCTATCCTTTTTATTTCTATTTCAATTTCAATGTATTTTTTTATTCAATTTGAATCTTTATCTTCTTGTTTATTTCTTATTTCTTTATCATTTGATATCAGAGCTCAGGTATTAGATTAATTCTTATTAATCTATATATATTCTTCTTTTATCATAAAAAAAAGAGTCTAGTGTCTGTCGCGTCTTTCTTTAAGTTCTCGTGTTCTTGTTTTTCGTTTGTGTTTCATTATTGTTTTGTCATCATTGTTGATTTTATTGTTTAAAAAAATAAAAAAAGCATGCAGTGCAAAAAAATGAGAAAAAAAAGAAATATATACAAAAAAAGAAAAAAAAGAAATTATCTTCCTTGTAATTTTTGTGCTTTTCATATTCTATTTTTCCACCTACAAGATTTGAAGATGAATCTTTTTTTAAGAGGAGGAAAATGATACGTGCTTCAAATGTTCGAGATATGAAGAGTTCAAGTATTGTTTAGAAGATATTAGTTTATATTTTTTGAATATTTTAATTTAATTTGATGTATTTTCATTTTGTTTATTTAATTACTAGATTGGGCCTTATGTTTATGAGCTTAGGTTTTTCTATATTTTAACATAATAAGAGGTTATAAATACCTCATACAAGTGTGGTAGTCGTAGCATAGAATGATTTAGAGGTTTAAAATCCCTTTTTTGGTTTCGTGATGAAACCATGGTGTGGACAATTGATGTTGAGGAGTCCCTCTCTTGTTGCATTGGGGAATTGGGTAGAAGGTTGAGGAGTCCCTTCGATTCAATTCCCAAACTATGGCGTTGACAAGTAAGGTTAAGGAGTCCCTTTCTTGTTTCGTCAAGAAATTGGATAGAAAGTAGAGTGATTCTCTTTGTACTCAATTTCAATCTATCCTTTTTATTTCTATTTCAATTTCAATGTATTTTTTTATTCAGTTTGAATCTTTATCTTCTTATTTATTTCTTATTTCTTTATCAGTAAGTCTATGCTAAACCAATTTGATTTTCCATACTTTGACAAACTTCGAACACAATTTAATTTAATTAAGTTCTTATATTTTTATAAAAATTCGGACATAACCTCCCCTAAAAATAGGACCTATCCACCCTTGCGGGTTCTCTCTATCTCAAATAAAAATAACAAGACTCACAATCCATTCAATTTAATAACCAAAAGAATATTATTAATATAACCAAATTTACAGCAAGAACTCATTCTCAATAATTAGAAAAACAGACACAATTAAACTATCATCATAATAATTCCAGACCAAGCACAAACTCAACTCAATTCATCAATTAACTACAAAAAACAACTATAAATTTTTTACAGTTATTCATTAGGCTTTCTTGGCATTCATCATTTAAAACAGTTGATTTTAAAATAAATATCCTACCTCGGTTTAGTCGAAGCTCAATATTTAAATGCATCAAATCCTCTTTTGTTTATTTTTAATTTACAGCAGTGGCAGTAACCTTGTTGATTTTCAGGCAATATCAACAGCGACATCAAGGATCACAGCAACAACAACTTATCTGGTATAAATTGGAATTAATGTGAAATTGATATTAAGCAGATTTAGAACAAAATTAGCAGTAGAGTATTACGGTAAATTAAAACAGAATCAAATAATCTCACCACGAGAAGCAAAGTAGGGTGACACACCAGCAGCTTCGACTGCCTCCTCCAGCAATAGTGACGCTAAGAGGCAACTACAAAACGACAATGGCGGCGAATCTAATAATCTACTGTGGTTTAAGGCTGAGCAAAGGCGCAAAGGAATACTTATGTAAGGTCAGACAAAGTTAATAATGAATTATTATGGCGAGACAAGGATCAACAAAATCAGCCTTACCAGAGAAACAAGAGAATGGAACCACAGCAGCTTCAGTGACCCTCACCCGCAAGGACAAAACCGGTAGAAGCAAAGCGGAGCTAGGGCAAACTGGCAGTGGTTCTGGTGGTGGCTTCCGATGACATTGGCGCTTCTTCCCGGCGGCCAGAGGCTGGATGATGAAGTCTCCAGCGACGAGGATGGCCATCAGACTCCCCTCCAGCGGCGGTAGTGACACTATTTTCTCCTTCTGGCATCTCTCTCTCTCTCTCTGTCGCATTCTCTCCCTTCAAAAGCCCAGGTCTGCAGTCGCGACGATGACGGCGAGGATTTAGATCGGCAACAACAACGTGTGGTGACGTACGGCAGAGCCTTAGCCAGTGATACCCTTCTTCCTCTCCTCCGTCGATCTCTCTCTCGCGTCTGGCTCTTTCTCTCTCTTCCTCCTACTTGCGACAACGACGCAACGGCGGCAATGGTAGCAGTGACACCCACCGGTGCCGTCTCTCTCTCCCTCCTCTTCTCCTTTCTTCTTCTTCTCCCTCGGTTTTCCCTATCTGTTCTCCATTTTCATTCTTTCCCTTTCTTTCTTTTTTTATTTCCGTTGTGAAAATGACGGCTAGGATTTGATGAGAGTAAGTGTTCTGTGAGTGTGAGTGTGTCTTAGGGTTAGATTAGGGTTTTATGTAGTATAAAAATTTTAATNTCAATATTCAAATTAAACCATGTAAAATTCTCATATTTTTTCAATTACTAAAACTTTAAATTTTTAAATAAAAAAATTCAATTATTATGAAACTTATGAGTTCTAATTAATTTTAAACTCAAAGTCTCATAACTTTAATTTCTTTTGGTAAAATAATTTTTCTAAAAATAAAATCATGATTAAGTATAATAATTCACAAATAACTCATTATTTAATTTCTAAAAACTCAAGATGTTGCATCTGACTTCTCCAGTATTCTACTAATGTGGCTTTCCATGATTCCTTGTAACTCTGCAAAAGTCATGGTATCCATATCGTGGGACTCTAATATCGTAGTCACCACATGGTCATACTTCATCGGCATGGTACGAAGAATTTTTTCCACTACTTTGCTATCGGGTATATCTTTTCCCTAGACTCTCATCTTATTAACAAGATCTGTAACACGAGTAAAATATTGCTCAATAGTTTTTAAACTAGACATCTCGTACCTTTCATATTCTCTTCTCAAAGACTGTAGCTTTGCTTTTTGAGCTTTATGTACGCCTTTGTATAACAGTTTCAACGTATTCCATGCTTCTTTTGCACTTTTGGAACTTGGTATTTTGCCAAACACCGTATAATCTACTCTTGATGAATTTGAGATAGCGCCAATTGATCTCTCCTCTGTTGGGCGGCATCTGCTCGTTCTTGCAAATCCGGTTCAATGAAATTCTACAGATTGTTGGCCTTCAAATGGGTAGACATCAAAGTCTCCCAATAACTATAATCAACTTTTTCATCTAACTTGGTACCAGACCACACAATATTGAAAGTATTTGCCATATCGACTCTATGAATGAACAACTATGTGAGAACTCTCCCACATAAAAAATACTATCATATTTTTCATCTCTCAAACTCACCAACAATCATAAGAATATAAGAGAGAATTTTTGAAACAAACACTAAGCATTTTGATTCATGGAGAGATAATTAATAACATACATATGAAACTTTTACATAAGCAAACTTTCATAATAAAATAATAATTCTTATAACAACTAAACACTAGTTGTAATAATTCAAAAAACAAGTGAAAATTTTGACTAGTCAAATTCCTTGTTTAATTTTACTTTAAATTTTTTAGTCATTCACTTGGAGCTTTCAATTCATGATTCTTCATTTTTCATAAATGTTGTCTTTCAATAAAAAATAACTTGCATTCTTGTAGTTTCTACCACCTTCTAATTTATGATGTAACTTATTTTTTAATTTTAATTCAATTTAATTTTAAATTTTTTCAATGTTCTAATATATTGTATTTGTACTATTCTTGAATGTTCTTGATTTAATTATCTAACATGAGACCAAAGCTCCTAGATATTTAAAGAATGGAGAAATTAAACTTTCACTGAAGATTTAAGTTCAACCAAATGTATTCAAGATGATAGAAGTTCTGAAGAAGTGATCTAAAAGACCTAAATGGAGATGCAAAGTGGGATAAAAAATGAATTTCTTGTTGAAGCCCATAAAGATAAAGATAATGAGTCAACTTCAACATTAACATACCCATTGGGTTTGAAAAAATTATAAAAAAACAAGTTGGCACAAGTTAGGTAGAATGAAAGAATGAAGAATCAAAATCAAAAGAACAAATCATAAAGAAGTGGCAAAAAAGGAAAATTCATAAGTAAAAAGGGAAGAAGCAAGAAGGGTAATAAGAAAAACAAGAAAGTATCCAAAGAAAAGGGACTTGGCTACATTTCTGAGAAGAAAAAAGAATATAGTTACAAAAGAGAGAAAAACCAACAAACAAAGAACCATTGAATACTCAAAAGTCTAAAAGAGTTATGAGCAGAATGGTGAGGAGTTAAGCAGTGAGAATAGGAAAGACAATTAAGAGAAGAAAGTAATCAAAACTTGAAAAATTAGTTCTCACTTAGTTTGCGATGTACTAATCAGAAAGTCGTGGTGGATCATCTTCGAAAAAAAATCGCAAAATGAAAGAAATAACCCAGACGGAATTAGTATCAGAACAAGATACAGAAGTAGAAAGAAAACAAATCAATGTCAGATGCGATAAAGGGATCTATCTAGTGGTGCAACTCGTGTTTGAGGGAGTCTTGGGAGAATTGGAAGATCTTGATGAAACTCTTGTAGGAGATAAAGCTACGTTTTCTTATATTATGTTATTATTGTTGTTTTCATGTTGTTGTTTGTTTTGGTCTTTTTTGTCTTCTGATTTATAATTAGTTCTAATGGCAATATGATATCAAAATAGATCGAAATTTAGACCTACCGAAATCTTAAAAATTTGTGTTTTTTTCATTTTAGGTCAAACGAACCTCTTATGAACTATTAAAA
>NC_029787.2:117715401-117716482 GCF_000816755.2 Arachis ipaensis
GGATATTATTTAGTTTATTTTTAATATATATTTTATACTATTAATTAATTTTGAAAGCTAATTTTAATATACATTTAAGATAATCGAAAAAGAATATGGCCCCTTTAGTGTTAACTGTTGACTGCTTAATGAGACAAGCTAAAAACAATGAAGTAACATTAAGAGAGTATTTAATGATTTTGTCATTTTATTGTCGTCCCTTGTTGCTTATTAATTTACAGAGAGAAAACCTTACTGGGAACAAGTTCGTCGAATGTGATTTTTCCATAGTCTATTATTAAATTGCTTCAGAATGCACATACATACATTAACGTTCGTTTACAAACGTGTGATTTATTCTTCGTTGAAAACAATAATGAACTCTTGTTACAATGTTTTTTCGATGATGTTACGTATACATTTAAATTAACTGCTAAAATCAGTTAACTTATGTTATATTGGTTTCTTAGAGTTTTTCTAAATAATATTTTTTATATTCTTAACATGCATGCTGGATTTGCAGTTATTTCATTTAAGATTATTGAACAAAACTTGCGTTGCTTACCATGTGGAAATGTTTTGCCCATTGTGTCGCAATATATATATAGAGGATAATTATACAATAAAAAGGTGTTTTGTGTGAAGAGAATAAAAAGTAACATGTATAAATATATATTTAATTATTTGAAAACGTGAATCTTTAGCTCTTTATTATTTTTTTGTTCACCATAGCATATACCATATAAATATATGTTCAATAATTAGCAAGATGCAAGGTATATATAATATAATTTGGTTACACTGGTGAAGATGCATGCATTCCATTTGTATTATTTGGTGAGGCAGCCTTACTTGTTGAAATAGAATTTGAAGCACCAATGCCGCTTTTGTACATTCAGTCAATGAAGACTGAAAAGTATGTGGAACCGCATGCATATATATATATATATATATAATCGGCCATTATGGAATTAATTCAAAACACAATCAACAGAATTATCACCATCACCGCATGTTCCGAATCATTTTCTGCTATATATTGATGATGTTTTATTCTCCAGGGCAACACTTCATCATGCAATACAAGCTGGGAGGTCATGTT
>NC_029787.2:117716490-117732398 GCF_000816755.2 Arachis ipaensis
TTAAGAATTTCTAACGGCTGATAGTCATAAAAGACAAAAGTCGCAATTATCATTTTAATAAACCTTTGTTTTCCTTTAATTTAACAAAAGATAAAATGATATATAAGTTGAGCTACTTCCTTGTAACACAGATTATGAAACACATTCCATTTACATCGAGGCATAGTGAGCACTTAAAGACAAAGTTTGAAAGATATGTGAAATGTGAATATTTTATTGGTGAAAGTGACGTTAAACCATGTGGAAGTGCATCATTCCGACCTGGAAAGCTCCCATTTTGTCACATCTCAAACTGTTTCCGTTAAAAAATAGTTGAGGCTTGAGAATTCGGATAGAGATAGTCTTAATGATAAACCAAAGCAATATAAATATATATATAAAGGCTAAGCGAAAAAAAAAAATCAAAGAAAGGCTTTTATCCCTTATCTATCTATATCTATCTGATAAATCCGTTATGCACTAATTGGAATAGACATCACAAAAAAGCCTATCGACTCCAAAACCAAATCAAGATAAAAAGGTACAAAGAAATCAGAGAAAATTTTAACTCGTCCGGCTAAAAATTTGCTCAAAAATATATCAATATAAAAAAAAAACTAAGTCCGATTAACCTCAATAGCACTGACAGGTGTTCTCAAAAATTAAAGTATGCCACAAAATTGAAATCATTTACCGACATATATATTTGTTCCTAACGTGGTGGTTTGCAAAGTATTCATGAATCGGGTCAAATCGGTTTAATTAAATCTAGATTCGATTTTAAAAGATATAAAGTTTATTTTGATCCAATTTAAAATAGATCAGATTTGATAGTTATCAGTGAGAGAAAAAGGGATTAAATTTTAATTTCTTTTTTTGTTGTATAGTATTTTAACTAGATATTTTTATTTTTGTCTCGTACTAAATTGAGAGACATTTTCATTTTGTCTCTTAAGTAACAGAAACAGAATTAAAGTATAGAAAAAGAAATAACATCAAATGTATTCTGGTTCAGCTATTTGGTGCAATGTAGCCTACATCCAGTCTCCATCATAACTATGATGGAATTTTATTATCTCTCTTTTTCAAGATTACAAACATCAATTCTCCCCTATGATTTACCCAATCCTATCTGGGACAAATCCAGATTCTAAACCCAATTCGAATTTGACTAGACCTCAATCTAGCTTTCAACAGCAAAGTACTAACCCAACTTGCAAGAAAATTCCCACAAGATCATGACACAAAACAAAAAGATGTACAAAGCAAACCTGAAACATCTTATGACTTTTTCTCCTAGTTTACTTACTGCCTTTTACCTCTCATTAGCTTTTTCTTACAAACATCACTATGTTTGCTTTTTACAATGAGACTCAGACAGATCAAAACTGAGAAAAAGAAAATACTAAATGAACTACATGAAGGAGAAGAACTCTAACAGCTTGGGTAGCTATGAGAGTGAACTCTGTGCTTTTCACTTACTCTCATTGCCTTCAACCCTTGGTCATTCACCCTTAATATAGAAGAGTGAAGCTTTCAAGGTTGAAATGAGTTCAACCCTCACAGTGTCTTCTTCTCCAACATCAGAGTAGCAGCAGCTACACCAGAGAGAAGAGAAAGAACCGAGTCTATTGTATGCATGCTCACATTTTCTCTCTCATCCTTTTTCTTCAAGTTTCTTCAATCTTGACCGTTGAGCTTGTCTTTGGCCCCAAGTTTTGATTCTGAGTGTTGATTAGCTTCTGAACTATGTTGACTTCACATTCTCCATGGTTGCTTCTTCTGTGCTTGAGACTTTGTGACTTTCTCCTTCATTCCTCGTTGTAGCACAAATGAGGAAAGAAACTTTTGTTGTGCTTTGACCGATAGAGATTTGCTTATTGACCGAAGCCCTCTTTTTTGCTTTGATTTGGCAAAAATATTTTTGCCTTTCTTCAAAACCTTTCTTTTGTGTTTTCTATTTTTCTTCTTTCTTTTCTTTGATTGAGTGATGTGACCGAAGCAAGAGAGAGAAGAGAGAAGCTTTCGATGGAAGCCCCAAGAAAATTAAATTGAATTGAATTTAGACTTTCAGTTACATGGATGAGTTGACCATATGAAGCTTGGTCTCTTGGGTTCCTTCTCTTAATTCATCAAGCTTGATTCTTGGGCTTATGATTGAACTTGTCTTTTCTTTTTTAATACCAAGGTTCAACCACTAATTTGAATCAATTTTGTGCAAGGCTGAATTTGTTTATGGGCTTTAAATATTTGTTTCTTGGGCTAACTTGTTTCGTTTTATTTCCTGCACACTTGATCAAAAGCATTAAACAACCAATTGATAATATTTTAATCATGTTTGATCATCATTTTAATGTTAGCTTTCCAAACTCAACAAGATTAAATCGAGTCGATTCGATATAAAGTAGTATATACAAATTTATAAATTTTATATATTACTTTAGATTGGGACAGATGACCTAAAATATAACTTGAATTTGGTCCAAAATTAAAATAACACTGAATAAAAATAATAAATCTGAATCCGACAAAATATATTCGAGGTTCTGACCGAGCCAGAACGTCCCTAATTTGTGATCACTCAAACGGTGTGTAGTGGTTATGAACATAATACAAATTAAATATAGATAAGTGCAACATTTCGAGATATATGCAAGGGATAAGAATTGAGCTCTAAATTTGATCCCTTCCATGCTACTAGGCCACAAACTCCCTATAAATTGGCCAACTAGTAAACAATAAAGCTTAAACTACAATCACGTGCATAATTCAATTACTAAAGCTTACGCGTATTCAGAAGAAATCTTCGAATATTCACCTAAAAAATAGGATTGACTAGCAATGGTATTACGGTACTATAGCACGTTCAAACTCAAAGCCTATAAAGAAAACAACCCTAAACATAACATGGTAAGCGATTCACTCTTAATTACAATATACTCTTCATACTCTCTTTTGACTTAAGCATTGGAGTGCCTTTGCAGGTGTCAACTGTTGTAGTTTTTGGGAAGTCGACGTATACCTCATCCAGCCCAGACAAAAGCAAATTCAACCTTGGATTGGACGAGCTATACCTCTCCCGAGACTTTTTACTCATGAACATTTGGCGCCCACCGTGGAGCCCAAAATTTTAAATTAACCCCACCATCGTCTTTTCTGCTCTTTTTTGCAGGTCACAACCTGTTGATGTCAATGCCCTACCAGCCGCGTTGCCGCTGGTTCCAGTAGCACCGCTGCCTCTAGCGCGCATCTGCTCGTTATACACCTCCATCTGCTCTCGCAACGCTCTAGCCACACAGCTTCTCTGTCAGCTCTGAGCTATAGGCAACGATGTCTTCCACGCGTGCAAGAAGCTCGTTGTACCTCTGATCAGACTATTGAGCTTGTTGGTGAAGCTCCTATGTGAAGCCGTCAATGCAGAGGTGTGGAGGCTGCTGGTGAAGAACGACCCCAACCCGAAGACGCGATTCTTGTAGGGCTCAGAGGCGGTCTTGCACCAAACCCTATTAGGATCTACCACTGAGGCATCGTAGCTAAGTCGTTCCCACTTGGTGGCTGAGATTGATGGGTCGCGACCTCCAATCTCTGTGTGTAATCCTCCTGTGTAACATATGTTGTGATTAGGATGACAGTTAATTGACTTTAAATCAAATAAATTTCAAAGTTAGAATAAATTAAAACTCACATAATGAGCTGCAGACCACTCATCAGCAAATATATCCTTGTTGGCCTTCAACGCATGGGTATACTTGAATGTCTCCACTAGTGTCGGCTCATGATCCAATGACTTAGACTACACATATTAAAATCAACTAATAAAATAAATCAAGTAACAGTTAATTCAAGTAATAATTAACAAAGATTAGCAAATAAACCACATACTAGCCTGCTCTTCATCTTCATGAAAGTCGCCGACCCACCAGTATACTTCAACGACCTTGGCGAAGACCTATTAGTTCTGTTCGTCAGACAGCGACGCTTGAACCCCTCATCAGTACTAAAATGGACGTCAAGTTCCTTTTTAAGATCTAGACGGAGCCAAATCTTGAGGTGGTTGCGCCCCTAATAAACATCCTACATCATCTACTGAAGTCGTCTAACTATCCGGTGGTCGTAGATCTTCCTGATCAAGATATCATGTTTCCAAGATCTTCCTTAATTAGACTAAGATCTCACCTAACATACATACTTAGTAAAACAAAACTTCTTTATCTATTTTCTCATATTTTCCCACTTGATGTTACATGCTCATGTTTCAATTTTTATTTTTTTCCCATGTGCATTGCTTTTATTTTGCATTTGGGGAATTCTTTTGTATCTCCTTTATTAAATACTGAAAAATAACTTTTTTTTTAATGCACATGGTAATTTAATCACTTTGATTTCTCATGAGCATGCTTCCCAAAATTTCTTAATTTGAGTTATTTTATTCCTTTCAACTTTTCTACCTTTTGTTTTTATCATCCATGTTCCCAATAGGTTTCCCACATTTTAAACTATTCATAATTTTCTATCTTAAGCTAACCAAGGATTCAACTTGGAATTTTATTTTGTTTTTCTGCTTAAGGCTAGTAGTGTGGCTAATAGAATAAAAGGGGATTTAAAGGCTCAAGGGGGCTAACAAGGGTGATGTAAAAGGTAGGCTATTTTGGGATAAGTGAGCTAAAATTAAATAATGGCCTCAATCACTCTCTTGGTATATATCTACATTCTATAATCGGACATATAGATTAAAACAAAGTAAAGAATACCAGAATATAAAAGAAGGGCGGAACACACAGGAATAAAAAATTATGGTTTGAATGTAACCATACAATTAAGCTCAAAACTCACAGGCTATGCATTCTCTAGCTCAAAAATCATTTATCACTTATGTATGTCATGCAGGTTTAGTTAAAAATTCTCATTATTCTCAATGTAAAACTTATATTGAATGGCTTTAAAGTTCTAGTGTTTCTCCTTGATGAAGTTTTGTTAACTAACATGTAATGCTATATATACAAGGTGTGGATTGTTTTGATTCTGTTAAAGTCTCTAGTTTACTTCCCTTTTTATATTTTTCAATTAAAACTAGGCTATCTTATGCTAAAAAGGGTAAACTATACTAATTAATCCACAATTTCTATAACTAATAAGTTAGAATTGCAACTAAACTAAGTGGCTAAAATATGAACTAAAAATGAAAAATGCAGAAATAGAGTAAAAATACATAAAAGTAGCAATGTATAAGTACTCAGAAAAAATAAAAATAAAGAGAAAAATACAGAAAAATATCCAAAATAAAAGAAAAAGAGTCTGTAGTGGTTCACCAAAATAATACGCCAGAGATGGTGACCTCTCCACACTTAAAATGAAGCATCGTCCCCGATGCTCACTCAAGCCGGGTGTGAAGGGGTGTCATCACTGGAAGGGATGGTAGCTGGGGTCTCTGTGGTGGCTGGCTGAATGTCCAGCTGCTGGAGAGAAGGGGCTGTTTGAATGGGGATCTCAGGATCTGCAGCCTGGATCTGTTGGGGTGCTGCATGCTGGGTGTCTGCCTACTTTGCTTCTCCCTGGGGATGGGTCTCTGCCTCGAGCGCATCCGCCTCCTCCTCAGATGCCTCGGATGGTGTGTCAGGCTCGGAGGTGATGTCGCCGAATCGTATCATCAGCTTCAGGTGCTCATAGCGTCGCTTGTTGCGACGCTCCATCTGGTCAAGTCGTCGAAACAAGCGGTGCACCAGATGATAGACAGGCTCTGTGGCAGGTGGGAAAGGGAAGAGTGCCTCGGACGTGGACCCTGGCCATATAGTGCCGGATAAAGCGTGGCAGGTACAGGTCCTTGCCCTCCATCACACACCAAAGGAGGGTGATCATAGCGGCTGGTATCTCAGTCTCGTGAGTACTCGGGATAATGTAGTTGCTGAATATCTAATGCCATAGCCGAGCCTCATCGTTCAGATAAATCCGCTTGATCCCCTTGGGCATGGTGGTGTTCTGACCCATGATCCAAGGAACTGACTGGTCAAGGGCGATCCTCGCCTTGACTGCATCCCAGTTAAAACGCATAAAGCGCATATCCTCCTCAGCTTTCTGATAGCCATCTATCTGATCAGTCTTAGGAAGAAGTTTCAGAACCTCTTCTATTGCCTCCTCAGTAACCAGAATCTGCTTCCCTCTGAGGTCCACTGCATCTAGGGAAGTTTTGAAGTAGTTGCAGTAGAATTCCCTAACCCAAGATGCATTAACCTCAGTTAGAGGTCTCTCCAGAAAGAACCGCCTCTTTGTTTGATCTGATCAGAGGTGTATTGCTGGAGTTCTTCTGGGATCTTCAAAGTCTGCTCCAGGTATAGGTTCCTGGAGTTTGCAAACACCGGATACTTCAGCTCACAGTATCGGTTTGCAAACTTTACTGAGTCATTGGCGGGAAGTAGCTGGTCGGCCTTCTCCTGCGGGGTAAAGGCTTTCTCCCGCAAGGAGGCATCATGCATGAGGTCGATGATAGACACGGAGGCTTCTCTTCTTTTCCTTTTGCCAGTAATGGCCTTACCTTTTTCCTTTCTCTGGGAATCTGACATCCTGAAAAATAGAAAACCAGGATATAATAAAAATAGGAAAGAAAATAGGCAAATAATCAAAGAAAACACAAAGTGGCAAAGGAGCAATAGGATAATGAATATGAGTTAAGTAAAATGTGCATTTAGGATTGGATAAGAGTGAAAAGTCTGAAAAGAAGAAATCACAATCCAAAATGTAATTGAATGCAAGTTAAATAGAAAAATTAACATCATGCCTTGGTTAGAATGTTAAAAGAAAGTGAAAGAAAAGAAAAAAAAAGAAGTTTTGAAAAGGTTAGGTTGGTTAGAGTTAAAATTAGTGAGTTAGTGAAAAATGGGTTAAAGTAAGAGGCATAATGAAAATAGTCCAAGTAACAAGTAATCACAGGTAGAAGCTATAGGTAACTCATATTCAAACAAGTAAAACAGTTTGATGATGATTCAAATAGAGATAAAGAAAGCAAAAATAGGAATCAAACATCAAAATTGCAATTTAGGAACCAGAAAATCAAAGAGGATAAGAATGCATGTCCTGGCAGTCATGAATGGTTTGGTT
This sequence comes from Arachis ipaensis, assembly GCF_000816755.2. NCBI lineage: Eukaryota > Viridiplantae > Streptophyta > Magnoliopsida > Fabales > Fabaceae > Arachis > Arachis ipaensis. Next base: position 117,723,562 of record NC_029787.2, read on the forward strand.
AAAGTAGAGGAAAACGGAGTTCAAGATTCCAAAATCAAAACATGAATGAAAGTCAAAAAGATTTATAAAAATTTGGGCAGCATTCCGGCTAAAATTGGATTTTCCCGGAAAATAAACAACAATCAAACAGGTCATATGAATTAAAAAAAATCAAGCTACAGTTACATATAATGAATATAAACATGAAAATTCAGTGTAAAGAGCAGCAATATACAAGAAATACAGCATATGAACAAGATCACAGCAATAGCAGATTTGCAAATTTGATAAAAGAGAAACATGAACAGTGCAAGTAAACAGACCTAAATCCACTAACACATCCTAGGCTACCTAACAGTTTCGCGTGGCTGGAGTGAAAAAGGTGGTTGACGCGATCGCGTGGGTGACGCGATCGCGCGGAGGGCAAAAAGAGTAAATGACGCGATCGTGTGGGGCATGCGATCGCGTTGCTAGAATTTGTGCTAAACGCACGAATCCAGCATCGTTTTAGCGCAACTCTCTGTCTCCTTGGGGGTGTTCGTGCAATCCATGCGACGCGGTCGCGTGGGATTGGTATTGTGCGAGTGACGCGATCGCGTGGATAACGCGATCGCGTGGGTCAATTGTGCGAAACGCACAATGGCCGCACGATTCCAGCCTAACTTTCTGGATGTTGGATCTTTACGCCGATCTCCAGGTCATGCGGCCGCGTGGATGACGTGGTCGCGTGGGAAGTGTAGTTCGCCATTTGACACGATCGCATGGGTGATGCGGTCGCGTCGCGCACCCTTTTTTTTTAGCATGAATGCAGAATGCAGTATGCAGAATGCAATGCTTAATGTGAATGCTATGCATGATTCCAGGTTCAATAAAATGAAATAAAATTCAAAAACAAACAAAACTAAATAAAATTAAAATTGCAAAAGAAACGATCATACCATGGTGGGTTGTCTCCCACCTAGCACTTTTAGTTAAAGTCCTTAAGTTGGACATTGGAAGAGCTTCCTGCTATGGTGGCTTGTGTTTAAATTCATCCAGAAATCTCCACCAATGCTTGGAATGCCAATAGCCTCCGGGGTCCCAAACTAGGCATGTGAAGCTTCTAAGCAGCTTCAAACAGATTTTCAGGCTCCCGAGGTGATGAATATCAGAATATTTTCCAGGATCCCAAATTTTGGTTCTAAATCCGCCTTCGTTTTGATCTATATTTTTCCATCCGGGCGGTTTAGAAAGTAGATTCTCACTATAGTGACCAAACGTTTTCTGAGATCCATTCAATCGAGCATGATACCAATCCATGCACTTCGATTTGAAGCGTTGAACCTTATTGAACCTTGTACACCAGCTCTGAGTACGAGCCGTTTCCCTCTTACTCTTAAAGCCGCAGAGGGCTCTAAGCTGGCCATCTGTTTCAAGTAAACCATATTCAAGTGAAAAAGTAAAGTTAAAGGTTAAGGATTGTACCCACTTGAAGCTTGTATTGGGCCGTAATGGCCTTAGGGTAGGTGTTTCTAGTGGTTCTGTAAGTTCTACTCCCTTGTGCTCTTCTGTGAGTTCCTCCACTTCTTCACAAGATTCTTCAAATGCATATGTATCCTGGTCAAAGTCTTCTATGTCTTCCTCATCACTCGAGTCATAGATCGGAGGTTGAGAGAAATCTACCTCTGCATCATCTTCGTATTCATTTGGAGAAGATTCTTCGATCTCAGAGAATTCACTTGCGGATGCAAGTTCATTACTAAGAGAGCTTGACTTGTGACTATCATCATCAAGGGAATTTGTGTCCTGGGTTATTCTGTCTAGTTCTTCATAAACGACCTGCCTCGGGGATTGTGCAATATCCTCCTTAGCATCAATTGTAACGTCCTTGACGAAATTCTCCTTAACTCTGGATTCCCATGGAGGTTCAGCGTCTCCTAGATCTTCAACCAACTCTTCTTCTTGTACAATGACAGCTTCTTCTACTTGTTCTAGTACGAATTCATGCTCTGTCTTGTCCACTGGAGTTTCTAGTGTCTCCTTCATGCTACGCTCTTCATTAGATTGTCCACATAGGGCTGTGGTTGGTCCTTGAATGTTCGCGCGTCTAGAAGCTAATTGAATTACTGCTTGCTCCAGTTGTCGAATGGTTGTTTGAAGTTTATTTACTGTTTCCTTGAGGCGAACCTCTGATTCTCGGGGTAATGGATTTGGACATGAAACATAGGGAAGTGGTGGTGCTTGGGAGTGATTGGATTGGAACTGGGGTAGGAAAGGATCATACGGTGGCGAATGGTAAAGAGAAGCTTGTGAGTGTGGTGGTTCGAGGTTATGTTGAGAGGTTGGTCTATAGGCACGGGGTGGGGTTTGTTGGTAGTTACAAGGTTGTCCACCATATCTATCAGCGGGGTATGCACTGTAGAATGGTCGTTGTCCGTGATATCTTGGAGGGTGTTGTTGCCTAAAGGGTTGATTAGATCCTCTTAATTAAAAAGGAAAAACAGAAATAAATAAACAAGTAAAAGGAAAATATTTACAATAACCAATAATAAGGCACACGTTAGCAGTTCCCTGGCAACGGCGCCATTTTGAAAGATGCGGAAGATTGATGGTTTAGAAGTTATGGTAAATACTCGTTGCAAGTATAGTTACTAAACCAAGCAATCAACCTTTCTTACAAACGTTTTGGTTGTCACAAGTAACAAACCCCTTAAAATTGATAACCGAGTATTTAAACCTCGGGTCGTCTTCTCAAGGAACTGCAGAGAAGTATGTTTTTATTATTGGTTATGGAGATTGTAAATTGGGGTTTCAAGAATGAGGAACAAGTAACTTAATGGCAGGTAAATTAAATGGCAATTAAAATAAATAAATAACTGCAAAGCAAACTTTTGGCAATGTATGAGAAATTGGAAGTCCAGACTTAGTTATTCTTATCAATAACAATGAAAGTCGAATCTTAATTCCACTTGGTCAACCTTTACTAAAATAAAGGAAAGTTAAGGGACTAATTAGTTTGATCTTCGAATCCTATTTATTTCCTAAGAAAAGGTTGGGATTATTGAAGCTTAGTTCAATTAGCAAAGATAACAGTTATCAATTATGTTGAGATAAGATAACTCCTAAGTTACTGCTTTCTTAACCAAGACCAAAAGAGGAAAAAGTAAATTTGCTGGAATAAAAATGCCTTTAGATGTGAAGCAACAATAACATAAATTAAAGAAAGCAATCATGAATTGAAATACCTCAAATATCATTAATAAGGGAAATTATTATCTAACATGAAGAGTTCATAAACTAAATTGGAAAAACAAATAAAAATAAAGAACATGGGATTGAGAGTTACTCCTAAAACTAAGAGAAGTCCTAAATCCTACGAGAGAGAGAGAGAGAGAGAGAGGAGAGAACCTCTCTCAAAACTAGATCTAAAACATGGGAAATAACTAAATTGGCGAGCTCCCTCTGAATGGATGCGTTCCCACACTTTATAACCTCTGGTCTATGCCTTCTGGACTTGGATTGGGCCAAAAAGGGCTTCAGAAATCGCTGGAAGCGTTTTCTGCAATTTCTGGTGCGTGGCCTCTGTCACGCGTCCGCGTGGGTCACGCGGTCGCGTCGCTCGGAGCTTTTCCTTGCCACACGGTCGCGTCAGTCATGCGACCGCGTCGCTGCTTCTTTGCGCTTGGCATGCGTCCGCGTCGCCCATGCGATCGCGTGGATGCAAGTTTCTTCAGAAGCTCCGTTTTGTGCTTTCCTTCCATTTTTGTATGTTTCCTTTCCATCCTTTAAGTCATTCCTACCTTAGAAGATCTGAAAACTACTCAACACACTAATCACGGCATCGAATGGAATTAAAGGTGATTAAAATAATTAATTTAAAAGCATAGAAAACATGTTTTTCACATACACCACATAATAAGGAAGGAGAAGTAAAACCATGCAATTAATATGAATAAGTGGGTGAAGGATTGAATAAATCACTCAAACTAAGCACAAAATATATCATAAAATATGGGTTTATCAACCTACCACTAAGGTCTCGGAGCTAGCTTCATCGTTCCTACTAGGCGGCTGAGATTGCTGGGTCGTGACCTCCAACCTTTACGTGTAATCCTCCTGTGTCACACACATTGTGATTAGGATAACAGTTAAGTAATTGCCTTTAAACTAAATAAATTTAAAACTTCGGATTAATTTAAACTCACATAATGGGCCGCTGACAACTCGTCAGCAAATCTCTCCTTGTTGGCCTTCAAAGTATGGGTATACTTGAAGGTCTCCGCCAGTGTTGTCTCACGGTCCGATGACTTAGATTACAAATTAATATATCAATCAGTAAAATAAGTGAACAAATTAAACAACTAGTTCAAGTAACTACTAAAATATTAAATAATGACAAAATTCTTACCAATCTACTCTTCATCTTCATGAAGGTCGCCGACCCACCTATATACTTTGACAACTTGGGCGAAGCTCCGTTAGCGACGTTTGTCAGACGGCGATGCTTGAACCCCTTAGAGTAAAATAGGCTTCCAGTTCCTTCTTGATGGTTGGACGGATCCACGATGTTAGATGGTCGCGCCCCTTACAAACGTCGCTCATCATCTGCTGAAAACGTGTAGCTGTCCGGTGGTCGTAGAACTTCCTGATCATGAGATTATGCACCGCATCCTATATGAATTTCAACTGCACAAAGTGATTCCCCAACATTACTTATTCAGAATAAAATACAGCTCTAATACGGTTAATTAATTCAACATTATTGGGTTCTTACCACCTACTTCTGAAACCATCGATCTCTAGTCTCAGTCGGGATCTGCAAGTAGGTCGGCCATGGGACCGTACATCGACTTAATCACGTCGGAGATCTCTTGTGTGCAAGCATTGGAGTTTGGTGCAAATCTAGCACAAAAAAAAACTAACATTAACAAATACATAGAAACGCATAAACTTAATATTAATAAACGTATGATTAAAAAATTGTATGTGTACTCACGCCTGCATGCCATCGGGCCAAATCCTTAGCTGGATGACAGGCGGTGATGGAGGGGCATCCTATTGAGGAGCACTTGAGGAATCACCCACCGCAGACTTTGTTGTCGATAGATATGCAAGGGAGTGTAGCAGAAGGAGGCATGTAGTTCGGGTTTCGTACCATGATGAATTGATGGTCCATTGGATATGCCTGTGACCCACTCGATAGGGCAGTCCTTGGGGATTCGGTAGAAGCCCGCCCTCTACTACGACCACGTGACCCACTCGACTTACCTCTCCTACCTGTCGTCATGTTTGCACAGTGAATATATTACTAACACTAATCAAAACACAATTAAATTCACCAACTCTAAACATATTAATACATTCAATACAGTAAACATATTAATAACATAACAAACACCAATAAATAATAACATAATAAGAAGCTCAAGAAATAACAAATAATTATAACAAATATGAAAAAAGGTATGAATAACAAATAATAATAAAAAATAACCCAAAATACTTAAAATAAGAATTTTAAGGAAGAACCAATTCATGTCACAATTAATACAAATATCTATCAACCCTAAATATAATTCTAAGACTTTCGAAAACATAATTTTAATTTTTCAATTTCACTCAAAATTTTATAAAAATTTTGACAGAGTCTCCTCGAAAATTCGGATTTTTGCGTCCCTCAAGAGTTCCATCCAAACCAAACATCTATCCAAACCAACATATAAGGGTTGAAATCCTAAGCCACCCGCTAAGAGGCTTGAATCATTTTTACTAATCTACTCATATGCACAGTACATTTATTTCAAAGCAATCTAACTTTGTAAAAAAACAAACACTAAATAATATAATTTTTTTTAATTTCTTCATCATCAAACCAATTTTAATAACCAGAATAATAAACACAAATATAACATAATCAATACAAATCCTATTTTATAATAACTAATAACAAATATGGATAAAACCTAAATTACCATATGATAACCAAAATGCAAATCCTACAATTTTAAATTGAGAATTTTAATTTTTTAAAAAATGAAAAAAAAACTAGTGAAGGGACTAGTTCGGTGCACGACATTCAATTTCAGAGAATAAAATGAGTCACTTAATACAAAGTGAGAAACTAATTTAGTGCATCTACAATGGTGACATAGCGGATGACAAGTGGACAAATAACATTGTGACATGTGACACAAACTGACATGTGGCCAAATAGCATTATGACACGTGGCATAATCGTCCACATCAGCATACTACATGTCACTAGTCAACACATCATCATATCATTATATGTGGCCAAACCACGGAGTGACACGTGTCACTAATAGTCCACTTCATCAAGCCATTTCATCGTACCGTTAACGAAAAATGGGTCAGGGACTAACATGGTGCACTTTTGTCAATCTCAGGAACGATTTTAGTGCACGACTCCAATCTCAAGGACCATTTTGGAATTAAACAATAAAAATTGTACAACTTTTTTTTTGTCTTGGCCCATGGCCATTCAAAGGATACCAGATCAAAAAACCCCCCGAATCCAAAACACAAGATGAATCCCTAGATCAACTATGAGATGACGTTGGTGTTCCTCTTTACATGGTATCAAATGCCACCACCGGTGAGTCCTATGGTTACTATAATACCACGTCTCAGACCCATGGTTCTTGAGTTAATGCTTGTCTGCTTCTTCCTCTCTGTTGTTCGTTTTGATCTTTAGCTCGTAGGTGTGCCTCCTTGCATCGTGAAGCTGCCTCCATGGATTGAGATAGAGACTTCTTACACGAGGTTGGAATCACTACTCTGGTTAATTCCTCTGCCGCCCACTTGCTCTTTAGATGAGCATTGTTCTACAGATTGGCTCTATTCTCCCATAACTCTCTATTGCTTCTTTTAAGTCTGAACTTGTGCCAAACCTACAGAGAACCTTGAATCCGTCCAATTCTTCTGAGGAGCCTCCTTCCTTAGTAACTCGCGTAGCTCTCTTGGAAAGTTTATGCTCCAATTCCTTTCCAATTTTCCAGCCGCCTCCATCGTAGCTGCCATGTGTGCTAGGTTATTTCCCTCCCTGGGAATCCAAGTGAGCCCATAGTCCTCCACATCCTCTCCTATGTTCTTTGATTTTAAATCTTGTACAATCAAAAAGTTGTCTGATTCAATTAATACCTTTTGAACCCGAGATTATTAAATATTGTACAATAAAAAAGTTATCCGATTCAATTAATACCTTTTTGAACCTGAGATTATTGACCAGGATAACTACATTTCTGACTATTGTTGCTTTTGCTGTTTTAAACATATAATTATGAAAATTGAAATCACAGGTATGTGGCTGGCTAATTTGTGTAAGGCGAAATTCGAACTCCTGACACTTGTTTAAAAAGACAAGTGAGCTAATTACTAACTAACCCAAATTGGTTAAACCACATTTGATTCGGTTAAAATAATGAGTCAACAAATTATTAGGTCAATCATTAAATCACTAGTTAAATTGGTTGAATTAATTATAATCCAATAACTATATACAATTTTATTCTTATTCTCATAATAAGTAGTTTTTTTAGCATTTTTGTTTTATTATTAAATTAACTATTATGTTTGATAAAAGTAATTTTATCTTTTTTTTAATTTGTAGATGTTTAATAAAATTTTATTTGTTATCTTATTAATTGTGTAAAATTTTAAAAATATTGTTAATTAATTTGAAAAAGAATGAGTGTAAAAATAAAACTAAAATTAACATTAAAAATATACAAACCATAGTTAATTGAAGGTTTTTAACTAAGAGTAATACTATACATCTAAATTTTTTTTTATGATCTAAGTTCAACTAAGTTAAACAATAAGACTTGGAATAATGCTAGTCATAATTGATTTTTGTTATGTTAGGCCAACTTGGTTGAATTTGATTAACAAAAAGACTTAAACGTGTAGTTGATACGAGCTCTGTGGAATAAACTGAGAAATGTCATATACCAATTAGTCCAATTATAAGAGCAATAACTAAGAGATTAAAAGAAGATTTTGCAAACATGACTAAATTATTTATTCAGGAGATGCATCAAGAATTGGACAAGACAATGGTTAACGATTATAGAAAGCTAAACGTCTTACTACTCTCGTTAGTCAAGTTGAATCAAATAGGCATCTCTTTCTTAGTATTTATTTTAAGACTTATTTTATGTTTATTTTATTTTATTTTATTTTATTTTATTTTGTTTTAGACCCAATTATGATTTGACCCATTTTTATTTTAGTAAAATTATGAGTTAGGGTTTTAAACTTAAGAGGTATAAAAACCTCTAAAACTTGGTAGTCACTTTTTCTTTTAATTTTTTATGAATAAAAATTTCTTTGAGTTTCTTTGAGAAACTTGGGTGTGAATAGGAGAGGTAGAGTTATTCTTTTAAGTGTTGCATTAGGAAATCAAATTAAAGTAGAGGATTCCCTTTCTTTGATTCTCCATCTTACTCTGGGTTTCTTCCGTATCATTTGGTATCAGATTTCAAGTATTAGATTAATTCTTATTAATTTATATTTTTTTTCTTTATCTTAATTAAAAAAAATAAAAGAAAAATCTTCTTTATTACATCTGTGTAGTTGTTTGCATTTTTGTGTTCTTAAATATAAATAAAAAACCCCACCTAGCGTTATTCCCTCGTCGTTCATTATCATCTTCATGTCTTCTTTTGACTCTTTTTTCCTTCTTTTTATTGTTTATTGTTCTCTTACTATGTCATGGTTTCCTTTTATTTCCCCATAGCATTAGGTATCTTTAAAGAAAAAAAAAAAGCAATTCAACATACCAAAAAAAATAACAAGGAAAAAAAACCCAAAAAAAACAACAAAGACAAAAAGAAAGTTGTGTTATCGTCAAAAACAAT
>NC_029787.2:117732419-117744263 GCF_000816755.2 Arachis ipaensis
AAATATCTTTAGAAAATTTATTATTATTATTATTATTATTATTATTATTATTATTATTATTATTATTATTATTATTATTATTATTATCTCTTTGTATTCAGTGTCTTTTGTCTTTTTTTTTCTTTTAATCTTTTTTTTCTTATCGTTGTATCAGATTTTCTCTATTTCTCTTATTTTTTTAAAGTGCAATAGCTAAAGAGATTTAAGAGTGGTAAAAGATAAGAGTAGTGAGTTCAATAGAGAGTAAAAGCCAATTTTGAGAATAAACACGAGTGTCCATCCTTAAGTGAAATACGTGAGAGAGGGACTGTGAGATCCTTTCTATAACAACCTTTACGGGTTTATTGTTATGGTGACTCACTTAGAAGAAACTCTAGTTGACATAGGAATGATGCAAAGGGCTACTCAACACTTAACTAATCGCTTGACTGAATTGGAAGAATGGAGGCAGGAAGTGACACAGACATTGTCTAAGAATACTAGACAAGAAACTTTTTGGAATCGGTGTCAAAATCATATACCTTCTGATGATGACCCTGATAGGGGAATAACGCCTCGACACAGAAGTAAAGACAGCAATATCAATTCCATCAAGATGCAAATACCACCATTCAAAGGGAGAAACGATCCTGAAGTTTATCTAGAGTGGAAATGTAAGGTGGAAAGAATTTTTACTTGTCATAATTACTCTGAAGCAAAGAAGGTTCGTTTGACAACAGTTGCATTCTCTGACTATGCCTTGGTTTGGTGGAATAAACTAGTGAAAACAAGACGTCGGAATGACGATCACCCTATAGAGACTTGGGATCTTATGAAACGCCTCATGAAGAAGAGATTAATGCCTTTGTACTATTACAGGGAAGTGCATCAGAAGTTACATCGGATGACTCAAGACTCCAAGTCTATTGAAAATTATCATAAGGAAATGGAGATTCTTATGATCACTGCCAACATAAAAGAGGATACTGAGGTTACTATGACACGATTTATGGGTGTTTGAATAGAGAGATTGCTGATGTGGTGGAGTTACATCATTATGTAGAGATGGAGGATTTAGTTAGTATGGTAATGAAGGTGGAAAGGCAACAATAAAGAAGAGCACCAAGGAGATTGTCTCATGCTAATCCAAAATGGGAGTCTCGTAGTGATGACACAACAAAGACTAAGGATGCTTAATCCAAGGAGTTGTTTAATGATACAAAGAAGAAAGGTAATTCTAACTCTTCTTCTGCTACTTCTAGGCACAAAGATATTAAATGCTTCAAGTGTCATGGTATGGGTCATTATGCTAGTGATTGCCCAAATAGAAGGATGATGGTTATTAGAGGGGATGATATTGTGTCTAATTCTGGTCATGGTGATGATTCTGATCATAATAGTATGTCACCTTTGGAGGATCGTTTTGATGGTGATGTTGAGTATGCAGTCCATGGTGAATCTCTTGTTGTTAGACATGCTTTGAATTTGCAGGTGAAAGAAGATAGCCTAGAGTAATGCCAAAATCTTTTTTACACTAGATGCTTAGTGAGTAGAAAGGTGTGTAGTCTAATTATTGATAGTAGAAGTTGCACTAATAAATGTGGTTAGTACACTAATTATTGATATGTGTTCGACATCCTAAATCGTATACGTTGCACTAGTTGAATGACATTTGTGGGATCAAGGTTGACAAGCAGGTGATGATTGTATTTTTTATTAGAAAGTATGTTGATGAGACATTGTGTGATGTGGCACCAATACAAGCTTGTCATTTATTATTGGGAAGACCTTGACAATTCAACCGTCGAGCATTCTATGATGGTTACACGAATCGGTTCTCCTTTGATTTTCATGGTCATAAGATCAATTGAAAGAGCAACAACTAAGAGAATAAAAAAAATTTTTGCAAACATGGCTAAACCATTTGTTCAGGAATGGGCAAGACAATGGTTAACGATTATGGAAATCCAAACGTCTTACTATTTACAAGTTGCATTGAAGATTCTCGTTAGTCAAGTTGAATCAAATAGGCATCACTTTCTTAGTATTTATTTTAAGACTTATTTTATTTTATTTTGTTTTTGTTTATTTTAGACCTAATTATGATTTGGCCTATTTTTATTTTAGTGAACTTATAAGTTAGGGATTTTAAACTTAAGAGGTATAAAAAATTTCTAAAATTTGATAGCTACTTTTTCTTTTAATTTTTGACGAATGAAAATTTCTTTGAGTTTCTTTGAAAAACTTAAGTATGAACATGAAAGGTAAAGTGATTCCCTTAATTGTTGCATCAGAAAATCAAAATAAGGTAGAATAGTCCTTTTTTTTATTTTTTTATCTTATTCTGGATTATGTTCTATATCAGTAATATTATTCATTAACTATATATATATATAGTAAATAATGTCAAAACTACACGAAACTATATGCCAAGGGGTTAGCTACCCCAGAAGAACCACCAAACAGCAACAATCATATGCCAGTTGGAAGAGAATTCCAATATTGGATACAAAGACTTTGCACAAGACTCTGATTAGCTAGCCAGTCCGCAATTCACACATGTATTGGCTTCCTTGAATGTATGAGTGAGTTTAACCTCTCAATTTCTTGACATGAGCTCTCTGAGTCTATTTTCTCTCTACCTTAAGTAACGCTGCTGGTCATTGCTTGTAAGTCAGTTTTCATTATCATCTTTCTAAAACCCTAAGGTCAAAGCCGTTTTCAACCCCAACCAGAGCCCCTATTGTTTAGTAATGTAAGCAAAATAAACTTCTGTTAGATATATAATCATTCATGTTGTCTCTTTTTATCAGCGTAAATTTTTTGGACGAGTAATTTCATGACATGGTATTAGAGCTCTATGTTCGAAAAGTATAAAATTTGATATTTGGTAAACCCAAAAGTGAAAAAAAATATTCTAAAAAAAATAAAAAAAATGCCTATGCAAAAATTAAACAAATCTAAAAATGTTCTTACTTAAAGAAAAGTATTAGAAATATATCAATTTATGTTACTTTTTTTTATTAGGCTAAACTTTTAAAATGAGTGATTCATGATACTATTAAATTTTTAGAAAATTCTATTGTACATTTATCTTCGGTGGTTCAAATAAGAGTATAAGACCACCACATCCCGCCCTACCCAAGTTATATGCTAATTAATGAGCATATAAACTAACTAACACTTCTTTATCGAACCAACTGATCTAATATCCAGTTCTAATAACATGGGTTGAGCTCAAGTATTTTTAATATGCTTCGTATCAGTATTATTTTCATACATAGAGGCTATACGTTATCGTTTATTTTAGAGCATGGGCTTTCCTCGATCCTCCTCAAATATTAAAGCACAAAAAAAAAATTCTCAAAAACGAATTTTTTTTTTAATTCTTAAAACAAATAAATGCCCGTAGTTTGGGTTATTTGTGGTCTGAGATATCTTAGTTTGACTGAGTTGGAGCCACAGTGGGAGTGATGGCCTGCAGCAACAAAAAAGTATAGTGCAAGGAAGGGTTATAGATGGTTATTAAAGAAAACATTAAATTGGAATGCCAACAGTAATTGGAACTGGTTGTGGAACACAAACATTCCAGAGAAGTTCAAATTTACTATGTGGCTTAGCTTACATGATGCTCTACCAACTGAGACCTTTCGATTCAAGCGGCATTTAGCTTCTTCAGATATGTGTAAGAGATGTAACAAGACACAGGAGACTATGGAGCATTGCCTTAGAGACTGTGAATGATCAAAGGCAATCTGGTATATGTTGGATCCGAGTATCCTGGACTCGACGGCTGGTACTACTCTTGAAGAGTGGTTTCGGAAGGCCTTGGCTAACAATGAGGCGTCCTTTGGTGCAGGGCTTTGGTGGGTATGGAGACATAGGTGCAATGACATATTCAACACTGACAACCCTTGGACAGACCATAAGGTTGTTGCCTTGGCCAGAATTACCGCCAAGGACTTACAGGTTTACAGGAATCGAAGCAATGCATTTAGGTCTCTCCGAAATTGCCTTTGTTGGGAACCACCGGTAGGCAATAGTTTTAAAGTTAATTGTGATGCAAGCTTGTATATGGATTCAAATTTAGCGGAATTTGGGTGTATTATTAGAGATTCTAAGGGAGATTGGATCTCGCGCTGCTTTGGAAGCATTCCCCCTTGGTCTATAATCAGATGTGAATTATTTGCTGCTTGGAGGGGGCTGGTTTTAGCTTGGGATTGCGGTTTGAGGGATATTATATGTGAAACAGATTGCCTTGATATTCTGCCCATTATGCATGAGCTTACAAGTGGGTATCCATCTGAAGTAACAGATTTGGTTCACAAGATTCATGAGCTTTTATCTCGTCCTTGGCTTGTTCACGTTGAATGGGTGTCCCGAGAAGAAAATAGCGGATTGGATGGCTAAATATGGTGCCAAGAGTAACTCTAATCATATTATTTGGTCTGAGCCTGGTGTTGATCTCCAACGAATCATCCGCTCGGATTTAGAATAGTTTTTGCTTTGTTTCTTTCCTTGTTTAGTCACCCAAAAATATTATTGTTTCATTTTGGTTACTTTTTAAATTTCACATGGTACATGCAGCAATTCATTTATTAATAACAAACATTTAAATAAAATTTTGATTCTCAATGAATTAATCATTAGCTAGTATATATATATATATAAATGTTTGTCATTCAATTCTTTCTTTGATTTTAGATGGGTAAAGAAAATAATTCTCATTTTTATAATAAAAAAAATATTCCTAAAATATTATAACATGTGAGAAAATAACTAAAGTAATATTATTTTTTATATGTGTGTATTTGTCAAACTGCTTAAGCATTTGATCAAAAATTTGGTAGAAATATTTGGATAACTATTTAAAAGTACATACAAAAAACTAGATAAAAACTCAACCTCTAAAATTTTTCTTTGCGTTTTCTAAAAGTATTCTTATCATTCATAAAAAAATCGTAAAAATATCTATTTAACTTAAAATTAGCAAATTTTAAAGATAAAATTCAATTGACGATTAGTCATTTTTGTTAAAATTGATTAGTCATTTTTGTTAAAATTAATTATTTTTTAGGGACTATTTTATTTTTTACATCTTTTAAGATTTTTTTGTTAGTACTAAAATCTTATAGAGATTAATTTAAAAGATAAGTAATTTTTTAAACACAAATTTGGCTATTTATTCCATATAATTAGGAGTACTTTTAAAATTAGTACTATAGATAAATGGTAAATAATTAAACGAAAATGAGGTGTCAAGAGCAGAACCATGAAGTTAAAGGCGGGGAAGATACTAAAATAGGATAATTCAGTTGGTTCACGTATCTTTAACCTGTTAACCGAAAGTGCAACGAATTGAGTGATTGTTGATGCCAGTTTATGGTAGTTACTACAGTTTGAGATTCCGATGCTTCTTCTATTATTGCATCAACCAAGAGTATTTGTGGATATCAATGTCCCTCATAAAATCAGAATCCAAAGATTATTAAAGTTACTTTCTTAATTTCTTCCATTCTTTAAATGCCACGAAGACGTAGAATTTATGTTTTTCCAACTTCAACTTGATTATATCACTCTATAGTTGTGATCCAATAATTATTAATTTCTTATTGTTATATTCAGTTAATTGTAATGAATTTTAAGTTGAAGATATTTTATACTTTCCAGCTTGAAAGAGAAATGCCTTTAAATTTTTCAAGCGAAAGAGAATAAATAAAGATTGAACTAAAAGAAAAATTACTGTAACCACTTAAGACAGAATAAAGCGTTTGTTGAAGAGTCTTGGATCGAAGTCACCTAATTTTGACAGGTGAAAATATATGTCAGATTTCAACTTACGCTAATTTAGTACTGTTAGAATAACTAAAATATTATTTTTATTCTTTATTTTTTATGCCATTTTAACTTTTTTTTGTTTCGTTGTTTCATAATAGCTGTTATTTTTATTTATATACAAATTATTATTGAATAGTCAAATATATCCTTCATCTATATGTAAAAGCCTTAAAATTGATGTCTCCTCTTTAATATGAGAATGGTTTCTTTGAAATTTTCACATGGATAATAATGTACGTGTAATTTACACATCTTCTCCTTGATGAGAGCGCATTCATTCCATCTTCACTTGGAAACGTTCTCACTAGCTAGAAGTTCAAAAATAATTCATAGCCTTTAGATAAATTTGTTATTAACTTTTGTTAATGATTTTTTTACTACTGTAATTTAAAAAGAAGAAGAATAGAAGAAGGATATAGAAACATTATGGTTTTTTTTTCTGAAAATCAAAATAAAACTTAAATTCTAATTTCACATTAACTATTATAGTTGTGGGTTTTAAAGTCAAAGACAATATCAATAGAAAATTTAAGATAAAAAAAAAAGAAAGAAGTAAGAAAAGAACTTTTTAAAAAACTTGTTCTGTATACTGGGCAGTTGTAATTTCATTATGAGAGAGTACATAATTGAGTATGTAACGGTTTTAAAAATTGTCTCTACTATGTACTTAGAACTTTGAGTATGTAACTACTTTTAAGGTTGATTCCATTTAAAAGTTGGTGGATAATGTAATATTTTTAGCACTTAATAATGATTAAAGTTTAAAATTGTAGAACACTAGTTTGTCAAAAGAATTTAATATCTTATCAAAAATATTATTTTTGATATAACATATATATCAGAAAAATCATAAAAAGACAAAATTAATTATCCTAAATTATTATTGAATAATAAGAGTACTTTTATTCGAAAAGAGATATATCTATGTGTATAGAAAAAAATGCAGTTAATTATTGGAAATGATGATATCTATCCTGATCATGTCAATGGGCTGTTAACCAATACTTGATGTCCTATGATTATTTAGGACATGAAAGCTATGATGATGAAGTGCCAAAACCGGTTTTGGTATCTTGAGGATTGTTAGGGTTTTGTTGAAGTCACCTTTAAAATTGAAAGAAAGAGGTTATGTGCTTATGTTTATGTATTTTTGTAGTTGGAGATTTCGAAATCCATTTAGTCTGGTGGTGATAACTTTTGTTCTACAATAAGTGTATCTGAATTTGAAACGTGAATAAAAATTTTTAATGTAATGATGTAAATTTATAAGAGTGAATTATCAATTTAGTTCTGTCCATTTTTTAGAAGATAATGCGATTTCTCATGATAAAAATGATTCATTTTGGTGGCATGTCAGATTTAGAAATAGATAGTGACTTAGTTGTCTCTAAATTCAAATTAGTTAGGGACTTAATTGTCTCTAAATTCAAATTGGTTAGGAATTTATTTATTTTTATTCTTTAAACAATATTTGTTTTAAATTATTTTTTATTCATTATATTAAGAATAAATAAATTCCTAACCAATTTAATTTTATAGACAATTAGATTCTTATCCATGTCAATTTTTTTCGTTTAGAATTGACAAAAAAAATATCCATAAAAACTGTGTTGTGCCACGAAAATAGAAAAAAAAAATCAAAAGAGATCATTTTTATTTTAAAGAATCGCGTTGTAATTCACTCCATTTGGCATTTGTAATGCTGAATTGTCCCACCCATCCTTCTAACAAAAATAATAAAAAGTAGTTATGGTTTGTTGACATGTGCGAAGTGGGTCTAACTGTGGGCCGACATCACAGAGTGCGCTCTCTCCCACTCGCAATTCCACCTGTGGCCTGTGGGCCTCTCTCTTCATCCCCTTTCCCGAATCTTTGTCCCATCGGATCTTCCATTATTCAACATTAAATCTGCCAATATGCTTAAGTAAAACGCTTTAATCGTCAATTTTCTCGGTCCCTAGTCATGTAACGCACAGTTGTAACAAAATCTTACTAATTCAAAATGAAATTATTAAAATAAATATGAGTACTAATAACATTATATAGTCCCTTGAAAAAGCAATTGGCTGTATATTGCAACGTAGGAGAAGCATGTTTTCATGGTGAGATTATTTGAGTTAGTCGGCACGAAGATATACCATGAATTGTTAAAAATGAATCCACTTGCTTAATAATATTGTATACTTTTTCTTGGAACAAATAAGCTAAGTATGCTGAAAGGAGATCTATCTTAATCAATTAGCACGTGGTATATATCGCGCCGACTTGAGTTGTTGACAGCCACCATATGCATATTGACTATGATGACGTAATTTTCTACAAGGCAGCCGCATTAGTTCCCGCGTGAAATTCTTTTTCATATTTGCAATTGTCAATTGATCTCAACTCAGCCAACCCAATCACCATCGATATCCAATATACAGTAACCTTCTGCTTCTTACAACTTATCTCGAGGGCGTATCAATTGAAACCCAAGATCCATGGTTTTCAATTAATTATTGTAATTTAAAACATGTTAAAATCTGATGTGAATCATTTGATTGCTCCCAGTCAGGAAATGATGTCTCTAGCTAATCATCCATCATCAAGGCAATGTATCAGCTAATAATTAGCAAAGAAAGCCAACAATTAGACAAATGGATAGGTGGCTGGAATATATATGTCAACGAATATAATTATGAGAAACGCTTGGTCAGTAAGTTTTAGTATTTTTAGTTATTTTTTAATTAGTATAAATATTAAATTATTTTTAATAAATAAATTTTATTAATTTATGTGTTAGAAACAAGAGACTGAGAGAATGATGTGAAAAGTGTATTATTGAGTTGTGTGTCAGGTACAATATACAAGGGGTATTTATAGGTGCTAAATAAATCAAAGTAATAAAGACATAGAATCCTACAATTAATGTACAGATATGCTATATAAATATAGACGATGCTAATTGATCTAAATTGATTCTAATGATTCTAATTGATTCTCTAACATCCCCCCTCAAACTCAAGTGGGAGCTAAGGATACCAGCTTGAGTTTGGATAACAAAATCCGAAAGCGAGTCGGGTGATATGCATAAAATTTTTATAAATATGAATATAAATTATTACTGATAAAAAATAATAATATTTATTGGTCATATAACATTATTTTATAATTATTTATTAAAACCTAATTATTTATCTGGTGCTTGCTTTAGTTTGGCACTCATCAGATCATGGAAACAAACACAAAAGAGAAACAAGAGGAAAACAGTTAAATCAAGTCATCATAGTTTGGTATATTGACGCATATTAAAATATGAAGTGCATTTAGAAAATGTTAGTCTCTTTTTCTGGTGTTGACAATTCAGTTCGAGCCATGTGATCATTATAATAATTAATTAAAAAGAGAGAGAATCGAATCAAATTCCAGATGATATATAACTCAGTAAAAAGCCGCCTAAGAAGATGAATATATTGATACGAATCTCATATATATGCATATATTTGCCTCGACTGCATGAAGCATTATTTTCATTTACTATGTACGTAGTATATATTGAAACTAGAAAGATGAAAATGACACTGGACATGCATACATACAATAATGAGCCTCAAATCATGTGATTTTTTGTTTATATTCGCCTAATTCTCAGTCTAAGAATATAATCAGCATCAGCCGACCATCATGTTGTTGTAACGATCCATCATCGATGTGACTTCTTCTCTAAACCATTCATTTGTTTGGTTCATGCCTTATTCAAAAATTTAGCCTAATTATAAGGCCTACACGCGTAGATTGAAGAGAGGTGGAATAACAAATAAAAGGAGAACAAAATAAAAAGTAAGGCAAGTGAAAAATATAATTATATTGTTGTTATGTAATATTTCTATAAGTTTAATACTAAGAATAGGTTTAAGAGTATGAAAAGTTTTAAGGAATCCATGATTTGATGGTTAAGTATTTTTTTGAATTTTAAAAAATATATTATAAAAAGAATATTAATTCCTCATAACTCATTTTAATACTCAATAACTCAATTTTATAAGTTTAATTGCTATATTGTAACTAATATTCTATCTTTAAAAAGAAGGTTACAACATTAATTACATATAGATCTAAGTACATCATATGATATAATAACAAAAGAGGAGTGTTAGGGAGTAGCAATTTTTGTGATTTGTAACTATCAAGTAACTATCAATGTATCAAGTAATTTATAAAAAGAGAGTGTCTCATAAAAAAATATCTTAAATAAAGGGTAACTCATAAAAAAGACAATTCTCGCTATCCTAAAATTAACTAAATTTAGTCATATGCACTACTCTAAATACATGCATTTAAATATAATTTTTAACTTAGAATTTTTTGCGATCCATCCTAACTTATATTTTGTAGTTTTTGTAAGTCTCTACTATTTAGAATGATGAACTCAAAAAATTAAAAACTTAGAATAAAAAAATAATAACAATATCATATTTCCGATCTAATCTCTGTAATTTTGTTCACGTAATTTCGAATCAGTGCAACTAAATATTCTTTAAAAATTGTCTATTATTCAAACTAAAAATAAATAAATTCCTATAAAAATAAATATTTAAATTAATTAAATAATATTATTTAAGTTAAAAATTAATTAAAGACTAAAAATTTAAAGAACAAAGAGTATTTCTCATCTCGAACAGCAAAACATTTATGAACAATTATAATTATTATAAATGATATAATATAAGAAGAAATTAGAACACACGTGGCGTGTCTAGGAGTCAGCATAAACAAGGTGTGTGGGTTTTGACGAAGGGACACGTTGAAAGTAACGAGGGTTTGGCCTTAGGGATTCGTGGATGTTTCTTGTTGGATAGGCTTCAAACACTTTACTGTCTTTCTACATTAGGGGACACACGCAAAAAGCACTGTCAAAGCCGGAACTCACCCTTATTTTGTAACAGAAAAATTGAAGTCCAAAAGCATAAGGAAAAAACGTATTTTTTTAAATAATTTAAATAATAAGTTAAAAAAAAAGGTTAATTTTAATTTTAAAATTTAAAATTTAAATTAATTAGATTTATTTATATTTAGTGAGTTTGAAATATAATTTATTGTTCATATTATTTATAATTTCTGTTGTTTAACTAGCAGAATTGAAAGAAATTTCATGTGCCCTATACACACAGGCCTTACTGTTAAGATGTATGTGGACGGTATGTTGGAGTGAATGGTCATTGCCCATTGCTAGCTATTACTATTTCCTATTTGGTTCTTTCTTCTTATTATTGCTATTTATATAGGTCACAAAAAAGTAAAAGACTGCAAAATTTACCATAGTTGATGACAGCTGAAACTAACTAGGTTAATTACAAACTGTTCCTTGTTTTACCATTGCACCCTAACAAATTAAAACTTAATTGATCAATGTCCCTCGATTCTGGAGGAGAAATGTGTTTTGAACTCAAGACTCGCATAGATGATTGAAGATTCTTTGTAATTGAAGTAGGTCTAGTGTTCAATTCAAGTATAATGCTTTTTAACTTGAAAATTTGAATAATTGTATTTACCTAAAATATATACAACCAGTCAACCATGCTAAATGGGTAATGCTAAGTAGACAAAAACAACAGCCAGAACTTGCCTTATTTAGTATTAATTAATTATCGCAATAATTAATAAATGCTAAATAAGGCAAATTATGACTGTTTTTGGCTGATTTTCTTTGGTTACCAAACATTTCCGTACTAAATATATGTCAAAATTAATTATTAATAAATACATATTAAAATACAAATAATATTAAAAATAAATTTAAAACAACACATATATTTATACATAAATACATACATAATGACTAATTTTAATATACACATATATAATATTCTTACGATTTATATTGCGTATTTAATTACACTATTATAGAATCTTTAAAGTGACAGTATTCCAAAAATTTTAAAGAAGTACTTTAAGTATCAAAATCATATACATACTTCTTATATGAAATTTCATTATATTCATAATTTAACATATTTAGATATAATTTATATCTAAATATATTAATTA
>NC_029787.2:117744313-117744637 GCF_000816755.2 Arachis ipaensis
TTAATGTTTAATGTATTAAATTTTCAATTAAAATGGCAATTATATCTAATTATATTAATTACATGATTGCTATTAATTAATGTATCAAATTTTTAATTAACATGGCAATTATATTTTTTACAATTAATCTATACACTAATAGCATAAAAAATAAATATATATTGTAGGTAGTTAATTAGTATACGGGTGGATATGTAGTGTCATTCATGTAGCATTGTGGCCCTTTGAATGGGTCCGTGGACAGCACCTATTACTATAAATAAGTGATGCACAAAGCAAAAATCAAACGACCTTACTTTTATAGTAAAAAAGAAAAAAAAAGGG
>NC_029787.2:117744916-117745583 GCF_000816755.2 Arachis ipaensis
TACGCTGATCATCATCTAGAACTCATAGGCCTCCGGTTTTGACTCAAAAATTATTGAGGTTGAAAAAAGGTCTCCAACACATGCATGGATGCGAATGAGACACTTATTACCTTGCTATTTCAAAAGGAATAATAAATGCCTTCAAAGATGCTCTAATTATATTGATCGAAGACATACATGGACATGGAGTTTTAAAAAGACCAAACACAATTAAGAAACCAGAAAACTATGCTTGCATGTGAAAAAAAAGTCTGAACGAGACGACCCATATATATATATGTATCTAGTAACCAGAAATGGAATCTCGTGCTCTAAGCTAGGTGCACCTTTTGTTTATGTATACAAATTAGCAGAAAGTACCAGACATTTAAATTAAATTAAGCCCGAATTGGTCTGCCGAGGACAGTTTAGTTAATTATTATGTATAACATAATGAGATACCGAACCTTCATCATATCTTTAGTCAATTAATTAAGATTCATTTGCATTAAGAAAACTTGGCATGCAAGGAAACCCCATCGGTCAGCAAATACTGTGGGTTTTTTCTTTATACAATTAACTGTATGTGCACGCAGCTAGCTAGGGTTGTATAACTACACGCATGCCTTTAACGTAACGTACGTATATAGTGCCTTTAATTAAATTAAATTCCCTCTTTAGACACAGA
>NC_029787.2:117745646-117747412 GCF_000816755.2 Arachis ipaensis
TAATACTTTTCTAATTTTAAATATTAAAAATTAAATTTCAGATTTTAAATTTTAATAATATATAAATAAGATATTAATTTAGTATGAATAAAATGTGTTGGACCTTAATTATATTATTGTTTAACAGGTTATTATAAGGGAGGAGCAGGTGAAGGGAAGAGAGCCACGGCAAAGAGTGGTGGATGAATCGTGGTGTGTATTCTTTGCCTTATATTTTTAATTTGACCAAAGAGCGAGAGTGGCATGAGAAAAGAAAATGAACCTACTAGTCGGAAACATTCATTGATAATGTATGCAAGTGTGTGAATGGTAACAAATTGAAGCTAGGTGGCCGCTGCTTACTTGCTTGGGACTGCCAAATTAAAATTGATACGTCACATACATTGCAACTCTTTCTACATTGGACGACGCGTGTTGCTCTTCTTTTTTAATTATTATTATTTCATGTGACTGGTCATTGGTCCATCATGTGCTTACAGGCAACCAATGCCTATTTGGTGGAATATGAGACCACCGTACCATTATTTTTCTCATAAACATTTTTATTTTTCTTTTTTTCTAAAGTAGCTGTGTGCCATTAGAATGATGGAAACGCCTAATCATCACTCGCAATGTTCTCTCCCCTGCAACACTCTTGTTATTAGCTTCCAGTTTTATTTCACGGGATGTTGCACTCGTAATCGTATATCACTTCTCTTTTTCTCTTCACTCAATTGTATAATCCTTCCTACTTAATTTAATTTCTCCGTAAACATATAGACTTATGCTACGTGTATACTAAAATTAGCCATCAGTATAAAATATATGCTAAAATATAAATATAAATTAAAAAATATATATATTTATACACAAATACATTAATAACTGATTTTAGTGTCTGATTTTAATGTACAAATAACATTTTTAAAACATATAATATGCCGTGCAAATTCTTCACAACACTCGCACAATTGTTTCTTTTAGAAATATGTCACATACTAATACCTGTTATTATTATTATTTTTTAAAATAAGTAGTTAATTAAGGTGTAATTTATTTTAATTTTATAGAAAATAACAGTGTCACTACTTTGGAATCTTTTAAGGAGGAGAAAAATATTAAAATCAAAACCAAAACTTACTTTATTTAATAAAATAAATTCTGACTTTTTTTTTAATCATGCTATCAACTTTACCGTAAAATGATATCTAAAGTTTAATCTTGTTTTGTTTCGTAAATTATTGTTGTCATAATAATGTAATGACATCGATCTAAATGTCAAATATTGATGGTATGCACGGCCCCGCAAAGTGCCATGTAATTAGAAGAAGAAGGATGTTAGAGAATTAATTCTATAAATCAGTCGTCTATCAGTCAATTTTATTAATTAATAGTATAATATAGTGTCAAATAAATTTATTATAAAATTTATTAAAAATAATTTTTTGTTAAATTTAAATTTCAAATATTTTTTAATTAAATTTTAATATTTTTATTTTTAAAAATTTTGAATTTTTTTAAATATAAATGTTAACTAATAGCTACAATACTAGTTATATAATGTTTATTTCCAATACTTTTTCTTAGAAGAAAACGGAGAATCACGCAGCTGCTGGTATTTCTGGTTCAATGTACCTGGTTTTAGGTGCGAGCTGCTTGTTTCCTTCAATAGTTAATAATATTCCATGGGCATGGTTCGTCTAGTTCCACAAATATAGAACTGTTAACCGTACACCAAAAGCATTCCATCTATAGCATGCCCTAATTGAAATTGTTTGCGGGAAATA
>NC_029787.2:117747458-117756592 GCF_000816755.2 Arachis ipaensis
ATTTTATACATTTTTATAAATTCTATATTTATTTAATTTAAATAAAAATTTCAAAATATATATTCTATATTCAAATAAAATATAAAAAATTATAGATAATTTTCTCTAATTTTCAAACTAAAAAAAATTATATCAACTACTAGCTAAAAGCTGTTTCTATTCACATAAATGTGTAAAATGACCTTCTCATCTTAATAAGCATATACTTTAATTAGCATGCCTCTGTTAGTGCTGAAGGGCCACTACGCCCTAATAAAAAACCACTTATCTTATACAAATTCGTGCTTTTCAACTTTGCTTTTCTTTATATATACAAGTGTGAAATAATAGACAAAGAAAATGTGTTAGGTGTTTTTAATCTGTTATGATTCAAATATTAAAATGAATTAACTGAATAAAATAATTTTAAAGTATTTAATGATTAAATAATAAGATATTTTTTTAAACAATTCTACTAAGTAGATAATAGAGATTGTGAACAACATGAACAATAGATTGTAATTATGGCCTGACAAGGTTAAAAACAAAAAAAATTTACCCCTAATTATTCCCACGAAAAACTCTATTTTTCGCATTTCAATTTTTAACTATCTCTTTCTTATCCTGTTGACCACCGCAACCCTACTCTCTCAAACTCTTTCATCGGCGCCACTCCATTCTTCACCGGTCACAATGATCGGCGCTAATCCGTCTCTCATAGCAAGTATCAGTGTTGTCGTTTTTTCTCTATTTAGCCCTCTCATCAGCAAAAAAATTAAACATATAATTAAAAATAAAATTAACCATTCGCATATCTAGTAAAATAAATGTTTAGTATAATTTAACTGTATATATTTAAATCCAATATAACAAACTAAACATTCAATTTAAAATAAACATAACCATCCTCATATCTAGTAAAATAAACATCCAGTATATATCGATACCAACACCACGCCTACAACACCAACCACAGTTCTCCACGAGCACCACATAGGGAGCCAGTTCTGAGAGTACCATAGGGGTACCATGGAAACATTCACAACGGTTGAGGACAGCTCGCCCTTCAAGGCACCAAGCATAGCCTCCGCAATCCCAATAGCAACACCCTCTTGAGCCTCTTTAATGTTAACTCTAAGATGAGGGGTTAAAGTAACGTTACAGTGTTGAACGAATTTGCTGTCTTTTGTCGGAAGCTTCTAGGTGAACACATCAAGGGTTGTCTGAGCTACAATTCTGTCATCAAAGGCCCTAACGAGTGCATCCTCATCAATAACACTTCTTCTTGGCACGTAGACGATGTGAACGCCCTTCTTCATCTGAGAGGAGAAGGTGCTATGGTGGTCGGATGGCGCTGCTGTGAATCGTGAGGAAGACGTCGCTCCAGTGGTCGGGTGACGTAGCTAGCAACGCGAGGGAGAGGGGCTACGGTAGTTGTTTTTGCTGCTGCGAATTGTAGGATGGAGAAGGACTGCGGTGGTCGGATGACGCTATTACGAATTGTGAAATGGCGTGGGGCTGCGGTGCGCGGGGAAAAAGCCATGATGGTGGACGGCGTTTGGCGGTACTGTACCTTGTGGCGGTTGAAGCTAAATAATTTAAATTCAAAAATTGATTAATCTAATAAATTGACAATCTAATTTTAATAATTAATTTAACTTTTTTTTTAAATCGTTGTTCACGTTATTCAATATTTATATTATTTATTTATACTTTCACTTTTTTTGACTGTGTTAAAATTTATTTACACAGAGTAAGTATAAAAGAAATTCCAATTAAATAAACACGAAAAGAAGAAAAAAGAATAAAAAAAATAAAGAAGGAATAAAAGTGAGAAGAGAATGGAAGGGAAGGGAATAGAGAAAGCGAGCAGTGAGTGTGGTAGTTATTCACTTATTCTTTTTGAATTGGAAAACACAAGCCATGTAGGAAGGAGAGTAATAGTAAGAATAGTGGGAGGGACCACAGGGATATTGGGGGCCTCTTTAGTGAGTTTTGTTTTGTTTCGGAGCATCTCTACCTATAAATCCAAGCAGGGGCTAAGGGGCTATCTCTCATTCCCCCCACAACATTCACTCTTTCTTCTTCTTCTTCTTCTTCTTCTTCTTCTTCTTCTTCTTCTTCTTCTTCTTATGCTCACTATGACGCAACAGAATGTGGTTGTGCCCGCCGAGGAGACTAAAAGGGCGCAAAAGCCACCGGCTATACCGGGAGCCTACATTCCCATTCCCAGGAGGACTGTCTTGAAGACCCTTGAAATCAATGCTTGGCTTGACTCCATGAGAGCTTCTTCTCCCACTCATCTCAAATCCACTCCTTCTCTCGCTCAAGACCACTCCTCTTCTTGGATTGTGAGAACTAATAATACTACTTACTACTCACCACTCCATCTATTAATTAATTAATTAATTAATTGATCTTTAATGTATGTGAAAGCAGCTTAACCACCCATCGGCACTAGACATGTTTCAACAAATCATACATGCATCAAAGGGAAAGCAAATAGTCATGTTTCTCGACTATGATGGCACCTTGTCACCCATAGTCGATGACCCCGATCGTGCTTTCATGTCCGATTCAGTATGTGTCTTCTTATCATATATATATATTTGATTCACATACATACGTAATATAACATAACAAAACATAACATATATATATATCAGATGAGAAAGACTGTGAGGAAGCTTGCAACGTGTTTTCCTACTGCTATAGTTACGGGCAGATGCAGAGACAAGGTACAATTTGCTTCCACTTGCTGCGATCCAATCCAATCTTGTTTTGTTTGAAGTAATTTCACATTGTAATGTGACAAATAGGTATATAACTTTGTTCGGTTGGCGGAACTATATTATGCTGGAAGCCATGGCATGGATATAAAAGGCCCAACAAAGACCTCCAAATATAACAAAGTAAGTGAGTCAAACCTTATTAGCTAGCTTAGCTACCTTTACATCTACTCTTGAGTCATTTACTCATTTTGCATTATTCTACATGCTTGCTTTCATTTGTAGGACACCAAGTCAGAGGCAGTTCTTTTTCAACCTGCCGCTGAATTTCTTCCTCTCATAGATGAGGTGACTCAATTATATATTTCTTTTCTTTCTTAATTAAATAAAAAAAGAATAAATAAATAAAAAAAAAAGTGTAATTCTGTTTGGTACCAATTATTCAGGTGTACCAACAGTTGGTTGAGAAAACGAAATCAACTCCTGGTGCCCGGGTGGAGAACAACAAATTTTGTGTCTCTGTTCATTTTCGTTGTGTTGACGAGAAGGTAATTCAGAAATTAATTTCATTAACTGCTGACAGAAAGTTATTCTTGTTTGATTGAATTGGAATAATAAAAATGTGCTGGTGGGTGTGGGTGGATGCACAGAAATGGAGTGAACTGGCGCAACAAGTAAGATCAGTGTTAAAGAAGTACCGGAAGCTTCGTCTTAGCCAAGGGAGGAAGGTGGGACATGCTTCTTTTTATTATTAATTTTTTTATTTGTTGCTTATATGGTGGGGTATGTGATTTAGTTATATATATTAATATTAATTAGCTTTGCGAAGACGCATAAGAATGAGAAATGTGGATGTCTCACTTTCAATCTTGTTTCTTTATTCAGGTATTGGAGATTCGTCCTACTATTAAATGGGACAAAGGGAAGGCCCTCGATTTTTTGTTAGAGTCTCTTGGTCAGTACTCTCTTGATCTAGTTCCCTTACCTGAGAGGATGACACCCAATCTCCTTATAGGATTAATTTATTCGTTCAATCTTATTTTTTATTAAACAGTACATTAATTAATCGCTTTCATCAACAGGATTTGCCAACTGTAGTGATGTATTTCCTGTTTATATTGGAGATGATAGAACCGATGAAGACGCATTCAAGGTATCCGAGTACTCCTCTCGATTTTTTATTCCATTGTTATAATATATCGTACATAGTTAATTACTTAATTATATTGGTTGACCACAATTTGTTTTGGGATAATTTGAACTAACTTAAATGAGAAAACAGAAATTGAGAGACAGAGGACAAGGTCTTGGAATTCTTGTCTCGAAATTTCCGAAAGACACTAATGCAGCATACTCTTTACAAGAACCTAATGAGGCAAGTATATAATTTTCTCCTTTTTGTTTCCTTTTTCTTTTGTCTCTTGTTGCACCATCGTACTGTACGCCAAGTTAATAAATATCTGATTATTTATTTGTTTACTATTTCTCATGCAGGTTATGGACTTTCTTCAACGTTTGGTGGAGTGGAAGAAAGAATCCCTGCAAGCATCTTCTAGGGTGTAAATTCACTTAGACCAAATTATATATCTATTACTTCCTGCCGTGGCAGAAAAAATTATAAATCAAGTTCAGCTACGGTGGGATATAGTTTTTCTTTTTTCTTTTTTTTTGGTATTGTAATGCTTTGCTGAGATTAGAACAAGAAGAAAAATGTATGCGAAAAGAAAGACAAAAGTGTCTTTCGTTCTGAGTTTGAATCAGGTCTAAGTTGATGTAATTAGCCGAGTAGCAGCAGTACAGGGATAAGTCTATGTAGCTTCAGATGCACATTTTGTCCCCTTTTTATTGATTTTTTTTTCTTTCTTTTTCTATTTTTTCTTTTATATATATATATATATATTTCTCTTTTTATTTTGTAAAGAGAACATTGAAAATACCGTCGTTAAACACCAAGGGAACTAGGGACAAACATTGCTGTAATTTAAAGAAATTAAATTACTATGGATTATGACATGTTGACTAAGCCCATGAGGTGATGGTATTTTGGCTTAGAGACAAGAAGTGATCGAAAGGGATATATAAGTTTTGTTTAACATCTATAATATAATATCATCTTATTTTATTTGCAAAATTCAAAGAAAGGAATGAGGAATTGAAGGGAGAAGCTGCTATCTATATGTAGTGGCAATTATTGACTATTGAGCCTTTGAAAGAATTAAGCATGAAAAGGCTTATGAAGATCTATCACACAAATATTAATGGACATTCAATCTTGATGAGTTATTGACAGATTTCATTAATTAATTTATGCAAACTAGTGAATTCATTGTGGATTGGTAAAATTAAAGTCAAAAAGTCAAAAGATGGCATGGGTACTCTACCCTCTAGAATGATCGATCCACTTGTGTATGGTGGCAAACTAGGACCACTTAGTTGCACGTGCATTAGTAATCATTATTAGAAGTAATATATAGAGAGAGAATTGCAATAGCAGGATCAAGGAACATGCTATCCCAGTAAGATATCCTTAATGTGGAGATAAGATCATCATAACCATCAATGATTGGATACAAAGAGATTCAGGTAATAAGCAAGGGGGGGCCCTTATATATATGGAACTACCTTATTATTACCAAATTTCAATATCATCAGCTGACTCAAAAGTTGCTGTTGTATGTAGTCGTTTGTGAGCTTATTAGACTCAATAAAATAAATAAATACAAATCAAATCGGCCTATGCTACATATGCAGTGGTAGCTCTTTGTCATTATTCAACGGTTGAATCAATGTTCCCTTGTCCATGCCCAAGCTAAACAAGTACACTACATAGCTATGGCTAACTCTGGCTCTCTGTCAAGCGGTGCTGACAATTAATTTTCTGACTGCTTTGAGTCTTGGAAATATATGATGGCCATAGACCCAACACACAGAGATTACGGTACGGATAAGCATGCATCCCTCACAAAATGAAGTCCTAAATATGGTATATATAGTTAGAAAAGGTGATTTCCTCTTGCATACCCTCCATCATGTCTCTTATACCACTATTCTTGATTATTGGTTTGGGTGGAAATAAAAAATGATCAAGTCTTTGATTGACTCAATATATAACTTTAATTTGACTGTGAACAACTAGCCATCAGGGCAGTATTCAATTTCAAGTTCTGCAAATCACATGCAGCATGGAGTAGATAATTAAATTAAAATAAGAGAAAGTAAAGTAGATTTGGTGTCTTATGTCTATAAAGGTGTTTTAATTTTAAGTATTGGTAGTAGTCTAGCAGATACCGATGCATGCTTCAATCCTTTTATTTATTTATTTTTTCTTTTCTAAAGGAAGGAAGGAAAGAAAGAAAGAAAGAAAGGTTTGGGATAATTCCATGGTGACTTTGATGTCCACTTTCTTATGAACCAAAATGCCTGTTTTGCTTAAGTAGAAATGTGAGTTGGCAACTTATATATAAAATAAGACATAGCATGCAGTTGAGAGAGTTTTAATTTATCATAAAAAGCAAAAGTAGTGCAATCACAAATCATATGAAATGACCAAAGATATATTAGACACATGGAAAAAGCTGTGCCCTTGTTCTTGAAACAAGAAACACACACAAAAGCTAACTCAAAATATATGATATGTAATGTAACCATCGAATCCATAAGCTAATGTTATGGCCTAGATTCTGCGTGTTATATTCACATAAAGAAAAAAGAAGATGGAAACAGTGACTGCCCGAATATTAACAATAATTGGTACTTAAGTTCGAAGAAAAGTAAACCTTTCTTTCTTTCTTTTTTGTTGCTTTGAAGTAACCTACTTCAGGGAAAGCGCATCTGCTGAATGGTGTTTCTAATTAAATTTGAATTTGTAATAAAATATTAAATAATAATAATAATAAGCAGAAGAGCTAATTAAAGCATTAATGGTCAGGTTAGTGAAAGACACTAGTAGTAATGGGTTAGGGGAATCTATATTGGGTTGAAAAATGAGGAGTTGGAATCCACTAAAAAGGAGATATTTGATGGAAGGATTGAACTCATTGAAAGAATAACTATGTTCTATATGACACCATGATTGATGTGTCTTA
The DNA here is from genome assembly GCF_000816755.2 of Arachis ipaensis. Taxonomy (NCBI): domain Eukaryota; kingdom Viridiplantae; phylum Streptophyta; class Magnoliopsida; order Fabales; family Fabaceae; genus Arachis; species Arachis ipaensis. The sequence continues at coordinate 117,754,252 of NC_029787.2, forward strand.
GGCTCATTTAAACTATATATTCTTGAAGCCTTCAATTATTGGCGAGTTAGTACATAAACATATTAAAATTTTACCATATATATATATATAAGAGACATTGACTCGTGATCTTAGGAGTAGAAAGTAAATGTAGAGTTAGGTAGAAGAGTATTAATATTAAATGCACTTGCATTGTCATTTCAACAAAATAATAAAATGCAATGCTACATATAGATATAGTAGATTTAAGGTAGCAGTAGTAGTCTCACTACTATTGTTGGTCACCCATTATATAAGCTTACATGTGTATATATATATATGTGGTGCTGTTTCCACCAACCCAAACCTAGCTTTGTATTAAAAATCATAGAAATGATGCATCATAATAACATTATAAGAAAGAGTTTAGATATGATATGCATGATTCTGAAATGTTGATCCATAGCAGCAGGCAGTAAGAAAATGAAAGCAACATGGGAAAGAATAGAGCAATGGGCAATGGCATGTAGCATATTGAGGTGGTTGTCAGAATCCTGTGTTGGGGCCATTAATGGTCCTCAAGTACACGTGTTTTGTTCTTGCCAAAGGGAGGTACCAATATTTCTTACACGTATATTGCCTTCGGGAATCGGTCCCCGCTTGGAGGGTCGAGCCCACTCATTCAAATTATACTACGTACAATAATAATTGATTACCGATTAACTTGCATGTATTTATTCTCTTGATATAAGATACAGGAGTCACATGCATGCACTGCTAAATGGGGTGCAAGGCACTATGTTTTCTGATAAAAATAATTAACAAGCTAATAATAATTAAAGTGCATGATGCATATGCTATAAGTAGTTAAGGATGCTAGTTGAGTGGGTTTTACACAATAAAGGTTAAGACATTAAACATGAGTTGTGGCTTTCCTGATTGACAAACTTTGCAATGTATGTATATGTGGATGAAGTGTAACAACACAAAACATAAAACAAGAAACTGACATGGACATACATAAATGTGACCCACCCATTAAAAACAAAATTCAAACAGTAATCCCCAATGGAAAGGAATAAAACATCGTTTCTTGTTCGTTTCCAGTTACAATGAATGAATGATCCTCCCACTTAATGATAACAAAGAAGAAAGAAAAAAGGGGCTGTTTTCTCAGGTAACCATGTGCTTGCCCCATAGTGTACACGAAGAAAAAAGATGCAACTCCCCTTTGCAATATTGCTTTACAAAGCAGGTCGGTTTCTTTCAACACCCCACATCTCATAATAATATTATTAATAATAATAATTTAAAGTGCTTCTCCTTTTGGGTTTATTGCCCAGCCCTAAAGCAAAATCAAATTATTCTTTATCGGTTTAGCTAAAGATACTTATTAAAGTGCTAATTATTTTTAAAAAATATTTAAACATTTTAACATAGATAATAATTTGTTTCAAAGAGTTAACAAGCTAATTAAGACGACCCTTCTTCATAACCAAAGAAAAAGCTCCTATTTAATTTCCCCTCATACCTATCATTGTTTTGTTTCTATCGTGAATGTTAATGTGCGATAAAAAAAGGGGTAAAAAATGTAGACGTACTGACGTACAATACTTTTTATTTAATAAGTGTATATAAAGATGAGTTGTTTTTAATATATTTTTGTTCTTTCTAAAAATATTTTTGCAACTAAATAAAACGTTAATAAGTATTGTAATATTGTTGCTGTTTTCAAAAGTAAAAAATATCAATTTCATTTTATTCCAATCATTTTATATTAACTAATTATTAATATTCAGGTCTTTAGGCTCGATTTATATGCATGTGCTAATTAGGATAATCATTTTTCTGAAGCTTCGGAAGCTCACGTTAATCTTGCTGCCAATGCCCCAACGTTGGCTACTAGACAGTTATTAACAGGACCTCTTAAAAATAATTACTAATTTGTATTACTAATCATTTATAATTGGATTTAGGGTATAGACTATTTGTATAATGTGTACAATGGACTATTAAGTTATAAAATAAACATCTTCCCAAAAGCTTAAACTGATTTTGGGATTCATCATAAAGGATAAAACTCTTGACCTTTCGGATCTAGTACTCTAATACTATGTCATGATACCACTCATTCCAAAAACTTCAATTGATAAAAAAAGGTAACACTAATAGTTATATCTCTAATACTCCAAAAACTTCTATTGTACACCTTGTACAAATATTTCATTAGCTCCTCACACTTTCCCTTTATAATTATTTTGACAAATGTTAGTGGTGGTCGCAATAGTCGTCGTGGGATGTTGAACTTTATAGGTGTTACGAAAGCGACTGTAATTAGTCTATGGACTTATTTCAACGAGCTTCTAATAAAAGATTTTTTTAG
>NC_029787.2:117756691-117764731 GCF_000816755.2 Arachis ipaensis
TCAACACCATATATTTGATCAACACTTTTAAATATTATTGAGAAATTATTGATAAAAAATAATAAATTACGCCAATCATATAATATTTTCGATTAATTAAAATGGTGTACTATCATGTCCCTTTACAATTGTAGTTTAATTAAGAATATTCTTCATAAAGCATCCAAACAACTCATAAACCAGAAGACTGACTAGGAACAAAAGCACTAATTATTTTTTGGGTTAAGTTCAATTTTGGTCTCCAACGTAGAGGTCGAAAATAAAAATCGTCCCAAATTTTTTTTTACTACAAAATGATCTCCAAAGTTTCAGTTTGTTTTAAAATCGTCCTTTTGAGGGGGTTCGGGAAGAAGAGGGGAAAGGGTCTTCGCCGTCGCCGCCGCCACCGCTGCTCTTCTCTGCTTCTGCTTCCATCATTCTTCTTCTTTTTTCATTCTGCTTCTATCATATTTGTTGATTTTTTATTATTGTTGTTTCTGGTTGATTCTGATTCTGATTGATTATATTGTTTCATTGTTATTGTTGTTCTTCTTCTATTTCTACTTGATTCCATTGTTGATTTATTAGTGATTTATTGTTATTGTTGTCCTGCTGCTGCTTCTGTTTGATTAATTGTTGTTGTTGCTTTTGGTTCTGTTTCTGCTTGTGCTTCTGCTGGTGCTTCTGCATAATTTTGGAGAAGAAGGGGAAGAAGAGGGGAGGGATGTGCTTCTGTTGGTGCTTTTGCATAATTTTGGGGAAGAATGGGAAGAAGAGGGGAGGAGGGGAGGTGCTTCTGCTGGTGCTTCTGCATAATTTTGGGGAAGAAGGGGAAGAAGAAGGGAGGGAGGGAGGGAGTGGTATTTTCATCCGAGGGACGATTTTAAAACAAACTGAAACTTTGGGGACCATTTTGTAGCAAAAAAAAGTTGGGGACGATTCCAATTTTTGGCCTCTACGTTGGGGAGCAAAATCGAACTTAACCCTTATTTTTTAAACGACCCATAATACAAGGTTTTTGTTTATTTGTGACAGTTTTTTCTCTTATTTGTGGGGATTTTTAAAATCTCCAAAATTTGAGGTGCCACGAAGTCTTTTGTGAAGATTTTGTGTGTGTTTAGTGGGAGTTTTATATTAAACTTTTGTGACAGTTCTTGGTTAATGTTTGTGATGGTTTAAAACCCCCACAAAAGACTTTTTTATTTAAAAAAAACAGCTATTCTGTGGAGGTTTCAAACCTGTCAACAGAAATTTTAAAAATTAATATACATTATTATTACACTACTATTCATTTATTATTAAAAAAAAATATTTAAGCAAGACATTAAAAATGTAGAAGAAAATTAAAATAAAAAATACTTTAAAACAAAATATAGTATACTACCATCATTTTTCAATCACATTAATTACAACTACAAAATATTAAAAATAATACGATAAAATACAGACTTATGTCCAAAATAGATCCTGACCAATTACTTCTTGCCATTCAGAAGTAATGACAAACTAACAATGCAGTTAACAAATCCTAATGATTACACTAACTGTTGCAATAGCTGTTAAAGCTAAAACAAGAGTATTTAGGAATTTCTATTACAATGATGAGCCTTTTTTTTAATCTCTATAGCCATTACTCCAAACAACAATACCTGTTTATGTTCAATGCAATCATATCAAATCTTAGGCTTACCTCACTTTTCAAATTCCAAAATTTAAAAAGACTAAAATTTGAAAAAGAAGAAAAACCAACCAATCATTCAGATGACAAATTCAAAATACCTTTTCAAGATGAGGTGCCATTTCAAGAGTTGAGAAGCACTTGTCAACTTTAAGTTTATTATTACCACCTGTAGTAATTGATACAAATACAAATTCTATTAGATATGAATAACATAAGCACAAAAATTTCATCTTGACATGGCGACCCCCCTCTCCTCCTTTCCCTTTTTTCTTAGAAAATAAGATTATTGACCGTTTGTGATAAATTTATATACCTTGTATTTCCTAATAAAATATTGGCTATCAAATAGGTGGAAGCAAGTAAAAATCTGACATGAAATGAGCACCTACTGCAGTTTTTTAAGTGATTTGTAAGTTGGTGTTCCTATACCCAGCACTGAATCTACCTCTACTTGAGCCTTCCTCATTTTGTCCGAGTTCTGCAGTGAGTTCAATAATTAGTAAGATGATATTGGCCAAAGAGAAGAATCTGAAGAGAAGCTACGATAACTAGAGATCTAGAATGGTCTTTTAGGAACAAGCAATTATATCAACTTTGAGATTAACATTCTTGAGATAGAAGAAAAGTTGCCCAAGTAAAGATTGCAGCTGTTGTCTCATGACCAGCAATAAGCATTGTCATTAAATCATCCCTCAACTGTCAAAATGGAGAGAGAAGTAAGAAGTAAACAAAGCTACCATTAACCATGTAATTTTATCCTCAACTATATAATATTATATATATATATTGATAATTGTTAATATATGCTCAGTTAAATGAGCTGGCTACTGTGTACCTTTATATATAACATCATCTCACCCAACCTCCCCTTTTACCTTAAGCCAGGGATTCCTATAAATTTACTGTCTTTGCAACTTTCTTTAATTAGTGGTCAGTAACTTGCTTGCTTTATACAATTTTATTATTATGATATAATGAATTAAGAAATTAGTCAATTTTCTTTTGGCTTGAAAAAATCTCATGGTTAGAAGAGATTTTGTTGAGTGAGTGATGAAGGTGCTTTCTTTTTTCATGAATTGCATTACAGTATTAATGGCATACTAACTAAGAATCTAGATAGATACTCAAATGGCACACTAACATTTGTAGTAATGTTATCAATATTAATTACACCAACTAGATACTAGGCGTCTAATTTTATCCCAAAAAATATGCTAGTCAATAACTTTCAAACAAGCTACAAGCACAATGAGTGAGAATATACATACATGGGAAGTATAGAAGGGCCAAAGTATTAAGGTTAAACATATTACTGTTATCTCACCTTCAATTGACCAGTGGTATACAGAGGTCTGTGTCACAAGCTCCGCCTCTGCTCTGCCTCTACCTCTGCTATTATTATTAGTGGCTATCTTTCCATATGAAATCTGCTCCAATAAATAAATACTATTAATTAATAACATCATCAGCCTTAGCTTTGGTAAAATGTCAAGCACATAATAAATAAAAAGCTTAAAATGTTACCTTTGGTAAAATTTTGTACAAATTTTCATTCAAACATATCTCTTACCAAGTTAGTAGCTACATTATCTTCACATCCCTTTCAATGTGTTAAATGCTAAGGTAGCCACCCCAACACCGTTCAAGTTCATTCCGAAAAGCGGCAGAATGGCACCTCGGAAAAGTAGTTCCTGAAATGTAAGATGTTGCAATGTGGCAACAAGTCAAGTAAACCAAAAAGTGTGAAATAATAAGGCAAGAAGAGTAAGTTAATTTTAACCTCACTAATCCCGGGAAGGAATGCAACAAACATGCAATCCAGGGGTTGGAGAGAGCAAAGGACCTATAGAATAATTCCAAGATTATGAAATGTTAATTCTGAAATGACATTTTGATTAAGCATGGCTTGGCAGTTACCTGCAGATTAGCTGCTTGGCTTGAATCGGCAAAATCTGTCCATGTGTTCAACAGCAAACGGAGAGATGATGATATGAACACTACAAATCCTGTAAACAACTCAAGATGCCACATCTCAAAACCAACTGCAGGCAAAACAGAACAGAAAACAAAGAAATGAATACATCATATTCATGATTATATCTATTGAAACTCCAATAATGTATTATTGTTACATGATACTTGTGATGAACAATCCAAAATTGGCAACCCTTCAGCTGATGCAACATGAGACACCAGCTGTATAAACTTGGAGCAATCAGAGCCGAGGTTAGTGTGCAAGCCTGAAGCACACCATTCCTCGATGCTATAAACTTGGAGTTCTTCTCGCCTCCTTTATTTCCAGCCTCATCTCTAACTGCCTCTCCTCCATTTCTTTTGAAATTCTTTGCAAAGGAGCATCTGCTATATCTTCTCCCTGTGGAATCAAATCATGTAGTAAAATTTTAAAAGTAAAACCCCAATTGGACATTGCAAACAACAGTAACCTCGTTAAACTCACTTAACTAATTGAGTGGAATTATCTTCACATTTCTTTGCCAAGTTTTCCAGCAAAATGCTAATCAAGGCTAATAGCAATCTGGTCTTTCCTGAGCCTGGAAAGTGTGAGAAAGTGTGAAGACAAATGGAAGAAGGGAAAGATATATAGAACCCACGCCCATGACATAATCATCACAGAGAAAGTTCACACTTTTCAAGTCATGAGAAAAATATTACAAAACATCTCATGAATTGTTTTAAAAAAAATTTGAAACCAGCCTATAGAAAACAAAATGGGCTTTAGGAGGATCTAAGTCTACTAAATTAAACAACTTCAAAATAATAGCAATAATTAAAAAGAACAGTAGGACCTGCAGCAAAAGAATTAGTGATGGATACGCTTAATAAACCACAATATATTATAAAATATCAAAAACCTAGTTCTCATATTTGAGGTTGACTAGGAAAGGCACCATTCCAGCTTGCAGATCCAATGCATGTGGCTTTACCCTGTAAATTTGTGTCATGTTATAACAGCCATGTGATATATCATTGTACTTTGTCCCTACTTTGATCCCTTCAGTTCATGTACCTGTTCCGTTGCTTTCATGCGCAGAAAGAAAGCAATGAAAATACATATTTCGAAATTTATATACCAAATCCTAACCTCAGATAACATGTTCCCTTGAATGCCTAATAAACACTAATCAGTGATCTTGTACTTGTACCCTACTACCTTCTTATTTCACCAAACAATTTACATTAGTAAAACAAATGATGCTAAGGAATATAACATAGACTAAAAAACCAAATAAATTAAAATAAGGAGGGTTCTGTCTGGGAGGGACTACTTCCTTTCTAATTATAAAATCAAGGTAATATTATCCTACAAAATTTTAAACTAAGAAAGAACCTTGAACTTTTATGAGGATATCATCGAACACTTTCTCTGAGTTAACAAGGACAACATCCAAGAAATTATATGTTAGCATACAATAAAGGATATCATATTAAAAAAAGAGTGTCACGCATATGTATAGAAATCAAACTTCAAATATTGCTGAAAATCACTGATTCCTTGAATAGTTAGACAGAAACAAATATTTTCTCGCAAAATCAGTAAGCAAAAATATCTAGACTAATTGTGTCCTCATCAAATTTACTGAATAATTGCAAAAGTAACAAAAGCCAAATCCAAAATCAGAGAAGTTATAAATCAAACTAGATCAGAGAAGTAATCGGAAAGATTCCACGAAGAACAAAGAGAGAGAGAGAGAGAGAATTATTTTAAATACTTCTTTAAAATTACTCATTTATATTAAAATAAATTATTATTATAATTATTATTTATCAAAGATATTATCTTCTAAGAATATCACAATGTATATTATTAATGATAAAGTAAGCAAGCGGAGTCATCTTAAAAGTTTTAGAGAACGCAAACTTAATTAAAGAACTTTATAATTCTTTTCCATAAGATACTTAGTGAAAAAATGAGAGAATAGTGTGAAGATAATTTATAGTGTGAAATGATAAGAAAGAAAAGTAGAAGAAAGAAAAGAAAATGAAAGAAAAATATTAAAGAAATCTCTACCACAGAAGAGTAGAGAATAAATATTAAAAGAATCTAACGAATCTCTGCCATAGGAGAGCAGAGGGCAAAGATAAAGAAAAACCTTTAAAAGATTGTCTGCCACAGGAGAGCAGATGTGACCTTATTTGGGCCTTAGTGCCAAATGTATAGTGGGGACGCCCACATACTGAGAACTGCTTTCCAGGTGTAAGCATATTACAATACATTTAAAAGTCACACTATATGCGGCCTAGCCGTAAGATTTATATGCACACTGTATGCATATAGAAAGCCATATCTAGGACTTGTGCACAGGTAATATCAAGAGCGGATAGACAATCGACACATGAGGTCATGATCTGCGGTAGGAATAGACATGCATCATCCTTGCTACGCATTTGCATTTTTCTTTATAATGTGAAATTGATTGTGATTGTCTTCCTGTGTTTGTGCATTCTTTAATTGTATACTGAATTATTATGACTGGTTGCTTCTCTATGAATCTTCTATAATTGGTTGTGAATTAAATTGAACTGTGATAATCTCGACTTAACTAACTACCCCTGATCCTACTAAGAACCCCCCAGTTCTTACCCATTTCCTTCCTCCCCTTCAGATGGAGACCAGAGTCTTGTTTTATGAGATGGACCCTCCTTACATATATGAGGATCCTGTACAGCATAGGTTTTACATAGTAGCTGCAGAGATTAGGACTCGTATGTACGTTCTGCGCGACCACCCCTTCCGTCATCCAATTTACACTCCGCACTTTAACCCCGATATGCCTTATGAGTTTTTGTTGCATTGGCTCCACCCAGATGCTCCGTTCCACCCGTTCCATGACGGACATGTACCTCATTCGCACCCCGATCAGCCTGAGAATCAGGTGGACCCTGAGCCTGAGCCTATGAAGGAGCATATACCAGAGCGTATACCTGAGGAGGATATTCCTGTAGAGTATATCTCAGTATCTTTGTCTGAGCCATCATCTGAGGAGCCGCACACCACCTCCATTAGTGGACCAACGAGTATTAGCCAGACCAGTAGTACGAGTGCCAGTGCCCCTTTTGAGATTGTTGAGATTTCTGATGACGAGGACGAAGATCTTGAGGAGTGTTCAGATGTGATTGTGATTTCCTCTGACGACGACAGTTGATGCTTGGGAGCCGAAGATGTGGATTATGGGAGTTTTTTTTGTGTTAACCTAGCTTTTATGTTTTAGTCTCTCACTTTTGATTAGACTCACTGAGAGGATAGGATGTATATAGTTGATTAGGCTAGTTTCGGGCGCCAGTTTAGGGACTTCCTATATGGACAGGGCGCGGAGTGTTAATTATGTATATAGTAGCAAGATGTGAAGGGTTGTACGCTAAGTCGCTAACTTATAATATATATGATAGTACCTTTAATATGTATGTATGATCTATGATATATGTTATGTTTATATATACATTGTTGACCTTGTGTTTGTTTTACTTAATCTTTTATATGGCTCAGATATGTTTAATTAGTTGCCCTCATAAATCTTTTTATAAAGAAAAAAGATTTTTCGAAAATTCGATAGTGCGCTAATACAATTACAGGCTTTGTAATAAATAGTTAAAGTTTTAGGTAAGCAAGTTGGTGACACTCGGTTCTCAGTACGATCATGACGTAATGGAAATTGGGTCATTACAGAGTAACTCTTTACTTGGGAGAAGAAACTTTTTTAGCAAGTTCAGGTAATATTACTGCTTGCTTATTTTTATATATAAATTATGTTTTTGTTGTATTTTATGTGATTTTATAATATTTATTTTTTTATGATATGTGAAAGTTCATAGGTGTATGAAAAATAGTTAGAATATTGTTTCAAAAAAAGTTTTTGAAAAATTTTGACAAGTAATACATTTTTATGCATTTAATTTCAAAAAGCTTCTATGATAAATAGTAGAATATTCTATAAAAATCAATGCAATGCACTTTTTTTTCTGTAAGATTCTTCAATTCTATAAAAAATATTCTCTCTAACTTTATCGTCTACTGGGTCTGTATGATTCTAAATCCTTTTGGGTAGAAATGTAATGGTTTTGGATTCATTTAATTTAAGTATTTTCAGATCTGTTAGTTGTGAAAATATTAATTAGAACTTTTTTTATTTTTCCCTATGAATTTCTAAGTATTTCTTGTGATTTTTAAAGTATTTATATTTTTGTTGAAATAACTGTGCATTTGTGGATTTAATTGAGCGGACATTTGAAATTGTAAAATATAATTGTTGGTTTTTTTTTTAGGTTCAAGTTATAGTTCTTTTTGTCCGAATTCTTGGGAATGTAGTTAGAAAAAATAGTTAAAAGATTAACTTTTAAAAAAGTATTTTTTTAGAAAAATA
>NC_029787.2:117764818-117769323 GCF_000816755.2 Arachis ipaensis
TTAGATTGTGTGTTTAATAAAAATATTTTTTTTTATTTTAATTGTTATTTGTTTATTTAATGCATTGGTTTGTTTGATAATACTTTGAGTTGGTGGTAGTGAATGATGCCAAAAAATAAAAAAGTATTTTGAATCAGAAAAACATACAACTTAACATATAAAAGATTCTTTATGTTGAGGCACTTAGGTGCTTCTTCTCTCTGTTACCAACTTGCCATAAATTGTGAGGTTAGCTAACAGGAATTGGAAGGACTGAAGCGGTAAGGCCTCTACTTTAGAAGATCGATGAGACTATGTTTTATGTGTGCTAACTAAACATCTCTCAGAATCATAAATTCCAAGCAGTTGGACTTAGTATATTTGGCAGACTATATCATCGTATAGCGAAATGAATGTTATATTTATGTATATCATGGAAGTGATGTTCACTTTTTCATATCAGCAACTTTTGTACTTCTTCTTTGTGTTACCATGCATCTCTAATCCTTATTTCAGTGTTAATTGGACTTTTCTTGTGGCAGCTTGGGCATTTGCTGATTCTGCTCTATATAGATTGGTACCTCTTTGGGTAGATGTTAGAGGATTAGAATTTACTTGGGATTATATTCTACATGGCCTGGAGGCTAATGCAAATTTGGTACGTTATTTTTTTTAATGCTATAACTTCAGTTAGGTCAAGCTGAAAAATGTAGCCAATATTCTCCATGTATTTGAAACTTCTTATAATTCTACATTCTACATTGATTAACAATTTATTTTTAAAATGAGAGTATACCAAAGCAATTAATTGAATGTTTATATTTTTTTTATTATTTTTTTCTTTTCATGAGTTTATTTTTTCATTGTTTTATTGTGTAAAAAACTATAAATACATATGTGCACTAAAAAAGTTCAATAATTGACAATAGATTAGTGAAGAGGATTAGGTTATGTACTTTTCTAACTTATGTCTCACTCTTCTTTTTCTTTTTTTTTTCTTTAACAGCAAAGAATAACTACTTCAATAATGGTGACCTCTCAACTTAATGTTTCATTCTTTATAAAAAAGAACTTGAGATTATTTCAGGTTTCCATCTTTACCGCTTCAATTTCTTTCTTACTCATTTTGTTTCTTTGTTTTTTTTTTGCTTTTAAGTTTAAAAATTTCTTCATACGATATTTAAAATTTCAGGTGTTTCTTTGTCAACATGTAAAAAGCTAGATTCATTATCTGTAGAGATAATTGAATGTACAAAAATATTTTTATTATTTCATAAATCTATATAGCAATCTAAATAATATAAATAGAATCTAAAGCAAATAACAAAATTCACATATGAACTCAGAAAGGTTTAGATAATCAAGGTTAATGAGTATATATTTATTAGCAAAGGCATAAGTATAAGCCATTTTTTTTACCTATGAGAGAAATTTCTTTTATGCTTATGTTGACTTTGTGATTTTGTTTCAAAAAATTCCTTAACTAGTCAATACCTAAGTAAATCTTTAATAATCCCTCTTCTCTTGAATCTTATATTGGATTTTCATATCAGATTATGGTTCTAGATATTGTGTGTGTTGCTATTTTGTGATACAAAATTATGAGTTTGACTATAACTTTTTTTTACATTTTAAATATTTTATCTTTATAATAAAAATATTTTATTTCTTGATTTAAAAAAAAAAGAAAGAAAGAATAAGATATTTTTAGAACATTTTTAGAGTCGTTACTCAGATGATGATCAAATAAAGATGTTTGCTTACGAAAAATGATACTTTGAGTTTTATGGCTAAAGTGACTTGCGATAATATATATAATAGATTACGATTATTGAGATATATAATAGTTTACTCTGTTTTATATTTACTCTCGGCAAGCTAATGACATGGATAGAAACACAAGGTATTTCCATAATATAGCCTCGGCGAGAAGAAGGAATAACAAGATTGAGTCTTTGGTAATCCATTGGAGGTTAGTGAGGAATCAAGCTAGGATCAAGGTAGCGATTCGGGACTTTTATAAGCGTATGTATCACTAGAAAGATTCTCCTTGTGTGACCTTCAGGGATGGATTGGTTAAGCGAGTAGAGAGGGAGGAAGCTGAAGCACTAGAGGTGTTACTGTCAATGGAGAAAGTGAAAGAGGTAGTCTGGGATTGTGAATCTTCTAAGGCTCCAGGGAGTGATGGATACAACATGAATTTTATAAAAAAGTGTTGGAATGAGATTGGAACAGAATTCACTGCAGTTGTGATGAGCTTCTTTGAGACAGCAAAATTACCAGAAGACTCTAATGTCACATGGGTAGCATTGGCTCCGAAGTTCGTTGGTGCTAAGGAGATAAAAGATCTCAGACCTATCAGCATGGTTGGGTGCATATATAAAGTTATCTCTAAGTTGTTAACACAAAGGATGAGGAGTGTAATGTCAGGTTTAGTTGGAGAATCGCAGAGTGCTTTTGTGAAGGGGAGAAAGATACACAATGGAGCTTTAATTGCATGTGAAACCGTACAGTGGTTGAAACAAAAAAAGAAGGCATCAGTGATCATCAAGCTGGACTTTCAAAAAGCCTATGATAGAGTTAAATGGTGCTTTATTGATACCGTATTAGAGAAGATGGGTTTCAGTAGAACATGGAGGTCATGGATTAGGGAGTGTGTAAGATCGGTTTCCATCTCTGTTCTAGTGAATGGGTCACCATCAAAACCTTTCAAAATGGAAAAGGGGCTTCGTCAAGGCGATATATTATCTCTGTTTCTGTTTGTGTTGGTTGTGGATGTACTCAACAGGATGATAGGGGAGGTGGTTAGGAACGGCTACATATATCCACTCTTAGTTGGTCGGGATAATATAGAGTTATTACATTTACAATTTGCTGATGACACTATATTGTTCTGCCCGCCGGAGGAGGAGACAGTCAGAAACTATAAGAGGCTGCCGAGGTGCTTTGAAATGATGTCTGGGTTGAGCATTAACTTTGAGAAGTCCAGCTTGATACTAGTGAACTGCAGTCAGGAGTGGGTGGGTCGAATGTGCCAGCTACTGGGTTGTCAGGCGGCGACCCTACCGGTGAAGTATCTTGGCATTAGGCTAGAAGCAAACCCGTATTTGGTAAAAACTTGAAAGCCGGTTATAGATAAGGTGGAAGAGAAGCTCAACTTGTGGAAAGAGAAAGTCCTCAGTAAGGCTGGTAAGCTGGTACTCATTAAGTCAGTAATTAATAGCTTGCCAATTTATTACCTGAGTTTGTATAAGATGCCAAAAGGGGTTGCACGAAAAATTATCTCACGGCAGAGGAGGTTCTTCTGGGGGAAGGATGATGGACGACCAAGTATGACTCTTGTGAAGTGGGAGATAATCCAAGTACCAAAGAAGCTAGGAGGGGTGGGGGTGGGTGATGCGGAGGTCCGTAATACTGCTTTATTATTTAAATGGTGGTGGCGGTTCTCAAAGGAGGAATGTCCTCTATAGAAGAAGATAGTGTGTTCCTGTAATAATTTGAACCCAAATCTCTTGCTGTCAACTCAGAAATTACTAGAAAGAGGTGGCTCGTGGAGAGACATATGTCAAGTGCAAATTAAGGAGCAACGCGTAAGACAGAAGATGATTGATGGGCTTGCTATGGAAGTAGGGGATTGTAGATCCACCAGATTTTGGGAGGATACGTAGCTCTAAGTGGGAAAGATGAAAGACTCCTTTCTGAGACTCTTCTTGCTTTCAAACCAACAAGGATCAGTAATTGGGGACTGTGAGTTTTGGGATGGGATAGAGTGGGTTTGGCAGTTCCAATGGAGGAGGGGATTATGCCAGTGGGAAACAGATACCTTAGACCATATGCTTCATGTCTTGCAATCTATTAAATTGATAGCAGAAGTGCAAGATAGAGTGGTGTAAAAATTTGAAAAGGAAGGTGTTTATTCTACTGACTCATTTGTGCAAGTTCTGCAGGAAGAGACTTTGGATGAGGAGTTTCTGAGGTACAGATTCACGAAAGATGTTTGGAAAGGGCTAGTGCCTCCTCGAGTAGAGTTGTTCGCTTAGTTTGTTTTGGTAGGTCGGATCAATACAAAGGATCGGCTAAGTAGACTGGAATCCTACAACAGAATGATAATTTGTGCGTCTTGTATAATAAAGAGGTAGAAAATATACAACACTTATTTGTTATTTGTGAGTACTCTTGGCATGTGTGGTGTGCCTAGATATTGGAGTTTGGACAGTCGTGGACTGCACCCGGTACTTTGAAAGAGCATTTTGAGAGTTGGAGGTCCATGCGAGTCAGAAAGGAGATGCGCAAGTATTGGCTTGTTGGATTCTTTTCAACTATATGGAACATCTGGTTACGAAGGAATGATGTGATTTTTCAGAGCAAGATGATAGAGATTGTAGATTGTGTGGCCCAAACATTTTCATGTGCTACAAAGTGGTGTGATAAGTAACTCATGTTGTTGATGGCTATGCCGGAGATGACATAGGAGTTATTTGTTTGTTATTTCATTTTGTCTTGTACTGTTCCACTTTGTGTTGAGC
>NC_029787.2:117769384-117771590 GCF_000816755.2 Arachis ipaensis
AAAAAAGTAGCAGAATATAATTGCTAATTCAATTTTTTATTAATGATAAAATATATTGGTTTTGGATGATTGTCATTATACATGTAAATTTCTCCAATTTTTTTATTCTATTATTTTTCTCATTATAAAACGATTCAACCAAAATGACGGATGTCAATTTCATTAATTGAGGGTTTATATTTTTTTCATTATCTTTTTGCTTTTCCTGAGTTCATTTTTTTATTATTTCATTGTGCGAAAAATTATAAATACATATTATTTAATGTTTGGCTCTTTGTAGTTTATGTAACAGCTCAGATCACCCGCTAGCACGATATTGTCCGCTTTGGCACACAAGGCCTCACGGTTTTGCTTTTGACGATAGGGATGCTAGCCGAAGCCCCCCACACTCACTCGTCAAAACGCGTCATGCTAGGGAGAGGTATCCACACCCTTATAAGGCATGCTTCGTTCCCCTCTCTAACTGATGTGGGCCTTACAATCCACCCCCCTAAGGGAGCCCAACGCCCTCGCTGGCACATCGATCCGGGTTCTGGCTCTGATACCATCTGTAACAGCCCAGATCACCCGCTAGCACGATATTGTCCGCTTTGGCACACAAGGCCTCACGGTTTTGCCTTTGACGATAGGGATGCTAGCCGAAGCCCCCCATACTCACTCGTCAAAACGCGTCATGCTAGGGAGAGGAATCCACCCCCCTAAGAGAGTCCAGCGCCCTTGCTGGCACATCGATCCGGGTTCTGGCTCTGATACCATCTGTAACAGCCCAGATCACCCGCTAGCATGATATTGTCCGCTTTGGCACACAAGGCCTCACGGTTTTGCTTTTGACGATAGGGATGCTAGCCGAAACCCCCCACACTCACTCGTCAAAACGCGTCATGCTAGGGAGAGGTATCCACACCCTTATAAGGCATGCTTCGTTCCCCTCTCCAACCGATGTGGGCCTTACAATCCACCCCCCTAAGGGAGCCCAGCGCCCTCGCTGGCACATCGATCCGGGTTCTGGCTCTGATACCATCTGTAACAGCCCAGATCACCCGCTAGCCCGATATTGTCCGCTTTGGCACACAAGGCCTCACGGTTTTGCCTTTGACGATAGGGATGCTAGCCGAAGCCCCCCCACACTCACTCGTCAAAACGCGTCATGCTAGGGAGAGGAATCCACCCCCCCTAAGGGAGTCCAGCTCCCTTGCTGGCACATCGATCCGGGTTCTGGCTCTGATACCATCTGTAACAGCCCAGATCACCCGCTAGCACGATATTGTCCGCTTTGGCACACAAGGCCTCACGATTTTGCTTTTGACGATAGGGATGCTAGCCGAAGCCCCCCACACTCACTCGTCAAAACGCGTCATGCTAGGGAGAGGTATCCACACCCTTATAAGGCATGCTTCGTTCCCCTCTCCAACCGATGTGGGCCTTACAGTTTATCTTCTGTTTTGTAGTTAGATGTTTTTTTTCTGACTGTTATTTCATTTAATGTGTTCGAATTATACATTTTCTTTCGTTAGTCGGTGATGCCAAATTTAATACAAATTGTCTTATGTATTGACAGGGGTGCAAGATAGAAGCTAGCTACTGTTTGGAGACTTATAATTCATATGTTCAAAGAACTTTTATCCGAGGATCAAGTATATGTGATGCAGCTTTTCTCTATTGTTCCAAATCAACGATAATATAGGACTACTAAGCATCAGTTTAAATGTAAGACTCGGTCAATTAACGGCTAATTAACCCATAAAATGAGAATTTATTCTAGAAAGCCAAAAATGTTATTTTTATGGCTAAATGTGATAGAGGAGATTGAGACGAGAATTTCGGTACCAATTTTATAGAAATCGGACCAAGATTGGACCGAACGGGCCAAACCGGACCAACCGGACCCAAAGTGGGTCCTTGGCCCAACTAAACTAAACCAAAACCCTAGTTTTCAGCACTCTCTCTCCTCACAACACACAAACACACGCTGAAAATTAAAATGGAGGGGGGAAGAACACTCTCTCAAGTTCTCTCCATTGGTTGATCTTCAAACCACCATAACTTTTGATCTAGAGCTCCGATTGCCGCTCCGTTTGCGGCATGCATTCATCGCGGAGAGCTCTACAAAACCCATACAATCAATCTTGAGGTAAGCCACGTTCTACTGTTCGAAATTCCAGCCCTTGATTTCGAGTTTCATGAGCAAAAATGTTGAGATTTTGGG
>NC_029787.2:117771657-117802302 GCF_000816755.2 Arachis ipaensis
TGATATTATTGGAAATTGGGATGAGAAGGATGTATGACATGAGATTGTGTTTGTCCTTTAGCCATTGATTGAGAAGTGTTAAAATGGTTGGAGGTGGTTTTAGGAATTTTGGTAAAATGTCAATGTGTGAGTAGGTTGGTTGAGCACGAATAAGTGGTTGTCTCTTTCTTAAGAATATAGGAGTTCGTCTCTTTCGTTTTCGCTTTGGTGAAGTACTGTCCGAAACTTCCCCTAATATGGGCATGTACCACTTCCAGTCAGGGAAGTTAACAGTCGGAATGAAATCCATTCCTGTAGCTGTAAAGATTCCGTCCTACTGACCTGACCATGGTCAAGTGCCATGCGGATTTTGTGGTTTTCAGATGCAGGACGCGAGGCTTCTCGTTGAGGCATGCTGGCGACTTCTGGATTAGCGAAGATCCTTTGTTCTCGGGATTCCGTCTTGGTTTATATATCTTGTTTAGATACTTTTATCTCCATTAAATAATACAAACTGTGATGACTCCTCTTATAGGAGGTTTTGGAGAATAGGTTTCTGTATTTGTGTCCCTTTGGGTTTTCCTTGGGGTTTTCCTTATTTTATTATATGTATATATTGCTATGCTCGGACCGGTTATCTTCGCAGCCGGATTTTGAGTCTTGATATTCCCGTTTTTGACACTCTTTATACATATGATCTTGCGTTAGCTTATCCTTTGCTCGTTACGTTATCAATCGGAGTGTTGCGCGTTCGAGTTACGGTTTTTGTTTACCCCTTTTTCTACAAAGGCTCCTAGTTATAATCAATTATTCATACTACTATACGTACTAAAATTTGGTTTTAGAGGTCGTAATACCTTGCCATCTCTGAATTATGACTTAAGCATAACTCTCTGTATGGTAGGGTGTTACATTAAATCTTTGATTTCATAGTTTTAGGTTAACTATTACATGTAAATAGAATTTTATCTCTGTAGTTATATTATTGCTTAATAATAGGATTTTTTCTTATATTTTAATTTTTTGATTCTGAATAATTATTTGTACGGTTGTTAAGTCACTTGGATAATTATTTTACTTATATCACCTTTTTTTTAAACCATTAAAGTTATTGCTCTTTTCGCTTTGCCGGCCTGCTTCAATTTTATGCCTTTGTGGGTTGGATAGATATTTTTAAGTGTAGTGGTATAAGGTCACATGATTTATTGAATCTGATAAGTTGAAAAAAATTTAGAGGCATATTAGGAGCCATTTTTAAAATACTAACTCTTTATTTTTTAAATGGTATATTAAAAATAGACTATATTTTTTGCATTCAAATAACAGTGGAGTATTCATTCAAACGTCACTTTCACAAATTTAAAAATAAAAAATAGAAGAGAAAGAAAAAAAGAAAAAAAAATAAAAGATGAACCAAAAAGCAACGTCTTCTATAGTGTGCTCTCTCTCATCTAAGTTAGAATTTGGATTAAAAGATAATGGATGAAAAATTCGTAGGAACGAGTTGAAGTTGAGCAAAAGAAGGCTTGCACTTACCTCTGTATTTCTTTCTTTCATTTTGGAAAATAACAAGTTTGATGAAAAATTTTGGACATCCATTCTTTTTCTCTTTCTCTTTTTCTTGAATTAGCAAATAAACAAAATCAAAGGTTAAAATAGTAGTTTTTTTTTTCCAAATCCTTAAATTCCTCATCTTTTTATACATTTGGCCCTCTCTTTCTGATAGACCTCTATTAGCATTGAGAAATGACAACTTATATTTTTATAAAATAAATTTTTTATCTAAGAAATAAATTATTTTAACACGATAAATCAAAGAATTTTTTTTATATACATAAATTATATTGGTTATGGTTCTTATTCATTTTTATATTCTGACTGTGTTGTTTATATTTTAAAATTGTATTTGTTGTTGCATAATTTATGAAGTTGAATAAGATATAATGTAATATGAGGCAGGATCTTTATAGTTAATTCTAAGAAGTGCTTATCAAATGGTATGCTGACATTCAAAGTGAATGTTTTGAAAAGTAAGAATAAAAAGAATGAGTATAAACTTGATCCTAATTGAAAATTTTTTTGCAAACTATGAAAAATTAAGAAAGGATACTTATGTATTTTGGGTAGTAATAGAGTAAATAAATCTTTTACCTTTAATTAAAAATTGAGCAACAAAAATATTTTTACTAAGGTAGGAAGTGACAACCCAAGAGGACTGAAAAAAAAAAGTCAAAACACGAAACAAAAATTTTCAAGCTAGTAATTATTCATCTGGTTTCATTCTATTAGTTTAAATTTTTGGGAGGAGTAAATTTCATGACATGGTATCAAAGTTCTAAGGATCGAACTTTAAAAGAATATAGTAGTAAGTTAGTTAGTATTTGTATATTAAGATCAATTATGTTTATTTGACTTTTCTCAATATGTAGATGTTCGCGAAGTGGAATTAACTCTTGATAATTGTCATGTTTGTGGTTAGTGACAAGGATAGTGATTCTTAACTCTCAATCCTAGCCAAGACTCTTTTAGCATTTGAATTTCATCTTTTCTTTATTAGTTGATTGTCTTAATTATTTTTTAGTTTAATTTAATTGATCCTTAAACTTAGTTTGGTAAAATTTTTACTTTTCAAAAGTTGCTTATAAAACCTAGTTTTTAAAAGCTAACTTTTTAAAAGTTGTAGTATCTATGTTTGCTAAGCTAAATTAAAAATGACTTTTAATAAGCATAAACGACAACAAGTACGTTTAGTAAAATAATTTTTAAAATTTAAAAATATTATAATAGATATTAATGTATGAGGTTATACTGGACTTTTAAGTTTTTAATAAGCACAAACCAACTTTAAAAAGTTCTTCCTTGAGTGCTTTCAAAAGTACTCCTAGCTTTTAAAAACTACAAATACAAGTATATAAATTTTTTAATTTACCAAACACAAAATAAAATATTTATGCTTTTAAAAAGTACAAATACTTCTTCAAAAAGTCTTACCAAACCAATTCTTAGTATAGCTATTATTTTAATTGTTGTGCTTTTATCTCATGCTTAATTGCTTACTTAGTTAATTCTTGCTCGTTGATTCCACTTTCTTGTAATTTAGTTATTAATTGCTCCTTTAGTTTCTAATCTATTTTAATTTTCGTAATTACAATCAAACTCCCGTTTTTTTATAACCAATTCTAATGCACTATATTGTGAGTCTAAAAAAAATAATCTTGACTTAAACTTTCGATTATTGATTTAAACTTTGTGATATTTTTTATTAAACTTTAATAGTATTAAATTCTAGTTTATGACTATATCCACAACAAACTTAAACTTTTTAACTTATAAATTTTTAAACTAATTCTTAGCACTGATCACTATCCCTTCTTCGTGTTGATAACCTATTTTTCTTGCATCATCTCCTATTGGGTCCTTTTAATGGTTTATGTTTTTAAATTATTTTGTGCAGCTTTCTAATCACAGCTATATGACTCCTCATTTTGTTGGGTGTAAAACATAATTTTTTTATTAATTGAGCAAACTGATATTTGTAATCTATATTGTTAAAAAAATTATTAATATATTTTAGGAACATGTTTTCTCATCTGCAGATATCAGCAACAACGGCGTCACAGGAAAAACTCAAAAATTGGTGTAGGCCATAATGGTCATATTCATTTGAATGAGAGAGTTAGAATGTTAGATGTCTTTCATTTCGAATTTGAGCCTACTTATATGTTGCTACCAGCCTGACCCTAGACTTATTTTTTGTTAGTAGCGACTATATTGTAAACTTTTCCCGTGCTATATCTAAACTACAATGAACAAACATGACCAAAGACGTTCTTTCTATGGAATTTTTTCTTTTGCTTTCTTTATCAGATATGTAGTGGGATTGCCAAGCACTTATTCTGCAGCATGAGCTTTTCCTAAACTTATATAATTATAATTAGCTGAATCTGGTCAAATTACTACCTCTTTTATCTAGATGCATTTGTTTTTGAAAAGTTGTTCACTTTATTTAAATATAGTATTCTGTAAATTTTTTTACTTTTTATATATTTTTTAAATGTTACAATAACAGAACTAACTGAGTAAAAGAGAGGTAAAATGAATTAAGAGATTAAGAAGAGTTTAGAAACTATTAGAGTAGATAATCTAAATCAGTCTCCAAAAATTTTAAAAGTAGATATTTTAGTTCTCAAGAAAAATTAATACACAGATCAATCCTTAAAGTTTTATTCCAACAGACAAATTAGTCCCCAATTCATTTTTCGACAGAGTAATTATCCAGATCAGTCTCCAAGGATTTTAAAAAATGACATTTTAGTCTCCTAAAAAAATTAATATACAGATCAATCCCCAATATTTTTTTCCGTCTTATTAATTTTTTTTGGGACTAAAATGTCCATTTTTAAAATTCTTAGAGATTGATGATCTGAATAATTACTCTGTCGAAAAATGAACTGAAGATTAATTTATCTATCGAAGTAAAATCTTAAAAATTGATCTATGTATTAATTTTTCTTAAAAACTAAAATGTTCGCTTTTAAAATTCTTCAGAACTGATTAGGATAACTACTCTAAGAACTATTACAACGACGGCTAGGATAACAGTCCATAACTTAAGTTTGTAAAGACCTTTTTGCCCTTTTAGTCTAGAGTGTTGAACACTCTTCCTATTTATGTATAAATACTCTAATGAAAACTCAACACTACTCATAATTGAAAAGATATTTAAAGCACTTAAGCTATGAGAACATTAAAGTTATGATTAAGCTTCCGTTGTTAGTTTGTACTTAAATTTGTTTGTTATGAATTTTTTTGTTTGATATTATTATATTTATTATTAGGTTTTTGATGCTAATAGTCATTATGAACCAGCACTATCTAATTTTTGAAATGGAGTTTGAATTTTAT
The DNA here is from genome assembly GCF_000816755.2 of Arachis ipaensis. Classification (NCBI taxonomy): domain Eukaryota; kingdom Viridiplantae; phylum Streptophyta; class Magnoliopsida; order Fabales; family Fabaceae; genus Arachis; species Arachis ipaensis. The sequence continues at coordinate 117,776,542 of NC_029787.2, forward strand.
ATTTTTCTATCTAGTAAAGTCTTTAATTATTATTAGATGAGGATTAAATGAATAGTACTTGTTCATATTCTAACACAAAAATACAGTTAAATTTAAAATGAATAAAACTTAATTAAGAGATATAATTCAATTAATATCTATCCAATTTCATAAAGGTCAGACACAGCGACAATAGTCTAGTCCTACTTATCCAAATAAGTAACTAACTTCTAAAACATTTCTTATTAATTTAGAAGGGAGATCTTAACAACTTCCTTAACAAAAGGGAACGGTTATTCACCATCAAAGGTGGAACTACTCTGAAAGGTGATTATCAATTCTATTATAAATACACTCACACTCTTAGGTATATTCAGAATCTAATCTACTAAAAACCTACTAAAAACCGTGCTAACTTAAGCGTCGGAGTCCCTTTCAGGTACTACCCCTACCTCCTTATTACGAGGAACTCGGATGGCGGTACCTCAACATCAGAAGACGTCAGACGCTACTCCAAAAGAAGTATGGATCTCACGTTCAGGCCCAAATCCACCCGTTTTAGGTAACCCTCAGAACATTGACGCCATTTCTAAGACCTGGAAGTTTACACTCAACAATAGTAGACGATCAACCCGAAGATGGACATACGGCATCCGAATCCGAGCCAGAATATCACAACAACGATCAGGCACTTATGATACCCCTGCGACAAGATAGGATAGACAGCCACAATGGAGAGGGGACTTCGCGAAATCCGCAACCCAGAAGGATAAATTTGGAAGTCCACCAACCAAAGGACATGGTAAACTGAAATCCAACAAAACTGATGGGTCTAGTACATGGACACCATGGCCGTCTAGAGTAGCTCGAGCAAGAAATAGAGTGACAAAGAGAAGCTAAAAGGGACCTAAGAAGGGAGGTGCGTCAACGAAGAGAATTGGAAGAAAAGCTCTCGAAATTAGAAGCCAATCTTCGAGGTCGGAGCAATCATGTAGATTGAGAATAAACCCCTTTTGGAGGGGAAGATCCATTCGTTGAAGAGATCATGAGGGCTAGAATTCCTAGAAATTTTAAAAGTCCCGACATGGACTTCTATGATGGGATGACCGATCCAAGATACTATTTAAGCAACTTCAAAAGTCGGATGTACTTAGCCGACGTGTTCGATGCGATTTGTTGCAAAGCTTTTTTGACGACATTAACCAAAGCGGCGATGAAGTGGTTTGATAGTCTACCCCCCAGGTCTGTGACCTACTTCGACAATCTTGCTAGAAAGTTTCTCACTCGATTCTCAATCTAGAAAGACAAAGTTAAGCACGCTTCAAGCCTCCTTGGGGTCAAATAGGAGGTCGGAGAAACTCTCCGAGCCCATATGGAAAGATTCAACAAAGCTTGCTTGGAGATCCAAAATCTGTCCCTAGAAGCAATGATAATGGGGCTAGTTAATGAGCTCAAAGAAGGGCCATTTTTCAATCCATATCAAAGCGACATCCGACCTCCCTGTACGAGGTACAAGAGTGAGCAGAAAAGTATATCAATATGGAAGAGAATGCGCGACTAAGAGAGTCTGCTCCCAGACAAAACCCTCTTTATCAGGCTTGGAATAGAGAGAAAGAAGCAAAGAAAAAGGATGACTACATCTCGGACAAGCCTCGAAGGTACCATAACTACACCCCTCTACGAGTTTCTTTTGTCGACATCTACAGGGAGATTTGCCATACCAAGAAACTTCCACCTCCTCGTCCTATCAAAAATAAGAAAGGTAGAAGTCGGATAGAATACTATGAGTATCACAAGTTATATGGACATTCCACCAACGATTGCTATGACTTGAAACTTGTGATAGAAAAACTGGCCGAAGAAGGTCGGTTAGAAAAATACCTAGCAAAAAGATCGGACGATCCGGGAAAAAGGAAGAGAAGAGGAGGAAGACAGTGGTCGACAAGATTGGCCACCACGAACTCCTGATAGACAAATCCATATGATAGCTTGAGGATTTGCAGAAGGTAGAGTAATTAAGTCTTCTCATAAAAGACATTTGAAAGAAGTCTATCAAGTTGGAGAAAAGTTTGAAGTCCCCGACTTGGCTACAATTTCTTTCACGAAAGAAGATACTCAAGGGATAACATCAGAGCATGACAATCTTGTTGTGATCACGATGATACAAGCTAATTGATGAGCGAATATTTTATACGCTTTTTGGCATAGTTTTCATATCTGCTCATCAATTAGCTTGTATCATCGTGATCATAACAAGATCGTCATACTCCAATGTTATCCCTTGAGCATATTCTTTCATCGTGATCACAACAAGATCACAACAAGTGCACTGGGTCGTCCAAGTAATACCTGAGTGAGTCAGGATCAATCCCACGAGAATTGTTGGTTTGAAGCAAGCTATGGTGATCTTGCAGGTCTTAGTCAGGCAAAATCAGAAGGTTGTTGGATACGAAATTGTATTAGGATTATTGGAATCAGTAATAGGAATATAGTTAAGGATTGGATTTGCTTTGTCTTTCTGAATTAGCTCCGGCATTACTGTCTTCTTTGCTTTTGAGTGATCTCTTCTATGGCAGGCTGTATGTGATCAAAGCCCTTTTTGAGAGGTCGTCAATACTCCTCCGGATCTGAACCCCAGGGTTAGTGCGGATCCATCTCTGCTTGAGGGTGAAGCTCATACAGTCCATTATCCTTAATGATGCTACTCAAAGCGCCACAGACAAGGTTGAATCTTTCGAATCAGAGAATGCTGCATCTTTTGGTTCTAGCCTCTACCATAGAGGCCATAATCTCCCTGTAAATCGGCTGAACTGGTGTCTCGAGAAGTCCCCAACGAAGTCGTGGATTAGCCGTCTGAGAGACGTATATTCAAGTTGGTAGTTCATGATTGTCCGATGAAAGACGCACTCTGAACCCATGTAGAATATGATAACCTTATGCCAGTTTAACGCATTCATATTGATGAAGAACGAATATACATCTTAGAATTAATCAAACACGAATCGAAGAAGAAATAGTAATACTTTTATTAATTCATAGGACTCAGCAGGGCTCCTCCCCTCAACCTAGGAGGTTTAGAAACTCATACTGAAAGGAAAATACAATGTAAAACTTGAAATATTGGTAATGATAGGCGTCCTCCTTTGGGAAAATGTAAAGTACACTTTAAATACTAAACAGATGACTAGTAAGGGTAAAACAGTCTATCTAGTGCTAAAATTCAATTCTGGGGCCCACTTGTTGAGTGTTTGGGCTGAGCTTTGATGAGATCCACGTGCTTTGAGGCCTCTAGGGCGTTGAACACTGGCTAGGGGATTCTCTTTGGGTGTTTGGACGCTGGGCTCTGCTCTTTGTACGCTGGACGCCTCGAAGGGGGCAGGAAGCTGGCGTTGGATGCCAATTTTGGACCTTCTAATATGAAACAAAGTATGAATTATTATACATTTCTGGAAAGCTCTAGAAATCATCTTTCCATAGTCATTGAGAACACTCCATTTGGACTTCTGTAGCTCCAAAAAAGCTCTTCTGAGTGCAAGGAGGTCAGATCCAGACAGCATCTGTAGTGCTTTCTCTGTCTCTGAATCAGACTTTTGCTCCAGCTCCTCAATTTTAGCCAGAAAATACCTGAAATTGCACAAAAACACAAAAAATCATAGTAGAATCCAAAAATGTGAATTTAACACTAAAACCTATAAAATCTAAATAAAAACTAAACAAAACATACTAAAAACTATATGAAAACTATACCAAAAAGCGTATAAAAAATATCCGCTCATCAAATACAGACGTTGTTGTATTGCCGTGGTGGGGGTTGACGCCTACAAACTGAATACAGTTGAATTTGCAGGTTCGTCTCGTATCCGGCGTTGACTGCGTATGGCCGTTCCACGCTTCCGCTGCCGGTGCGATCAGAAGTTGCTGCTGTTCTAGTTCGAGCCTCGTCGTGGGTATGAAATCGGTTGTTTTTGCTCTGTTTGGTTAATCTGTATTCAAAATGGTGTGTTGCTTAGAGGTTTGGAGCATTGGGTGTGTTGAATTGAATCCATAAATTTGCTTAAAAATTCCCTTTCAATGTTTTTGGTTTTGGAACTAGCATAGGAGCATGAGTAGCTGGTTTATCCGGTGCTGTGTTTGTGAACTTTACTTTCCCCTTCACACCACTTTGAATCAGACTTTTGTGCCCAGTCTTCCTGACCATGTTACTTCCTTCGTACTTTCCTCCTTATGAATTTCTATCACTAGAATGCCTTCTTGTCTCGACTAAGCTTAAGACTGAATGCTTGTAATAATAGAGTTATGGGGTTCATTTATAATTTTCAAGTATGACTCAAATTTCTTATCTCTCTTTCTCTATTTACATTTAACATTGAAGTGTTCCTTCCATAGCATAGAAATTCATTGTATAAAAACATGAAGTCATTCATCTACTTAACAAGATCGATAAGCATGCTACCAAAATATATATGAATTTTGACAATAAGAAATATTGGCAAATAGGAGTTGCAGCTAAACTAATATTTAGTATCTAATACGCATTGGATTAAGTTCTTTGCCATGGGATTCATGTATGTTGTGTATGCAGCATGTGCAATGCCATGCTTCAACTTTCTGTTGTTGATCAAACTCTTACTGAACGGTGGACTTATTGAAAAGCTTCTATTCAAACTCTCTTTTTTTTTTTGTACTTTCAGCACAGAAACTAGAACTCTTTTTTGTACCAACTCCTTTGCTAACACGATTAATGCTAGTCTTATTAATCAAGATTGCAATAGCTTTCTTCAATGGGTGAAATAACCACGAAATCTGAAGAATCCTTCTACTAACTTTTCTGTGTCTTTGATCTCGCAAACATCTCCGGTGACAAAGATAGTTACAGAGTGTTATGACAATGGCGCAAACTAATGAGTAACACGAAAAAGGGAGTATAAAAAACTTGAAGGTACCCTTTTATGGATTTGGCAAGATTGTTAGAACGAAAATGAAATTAGGATAAAAAAGAAGTTAATTATGATAAGGTTTAATGTTTTAATATAATATTGGTGTACATGTTTGTGGATGAGAAGTGTGAGATCCTAGATCCTATGAGTATCAAGCGAATAGTATTGAGTAACTATAACTAGAAACATGGCAAGTTTTAGTCTATGGGTATGTCTCGTCTATGTGACAACAAAGCTACAAATACAAAATCATGTGATTTACAGTGTGCTTCGGCTGAAAACACTAGCTCTTATGTAGATGTGTACTTTTAGTAGATTAGTTGTGTTTTATGTGGGTATTTTTAACTTGAAAGATTTGTTGTTCAAGTATATGACCACGTGTCCAATAAAATGGTTTTTGACACATGAGAGACATTAGTTATGTCTTGCATTGTATTATTGTTGTATTCATCGCCTATCTTTTCTTTTTTAATTTTTTTGAAGACAATAATAAATAAAGTAGAAGTTGTAAGAGGAAATGCTTGATTAATCCCGAAACTGTAGGCTCCTACAAATAAGGAACTGTTGTTCAAATATTGATCTTATCTCTTTTTTGGAGGAAAAGATTTCCTATACTAATATTGTGATAGAGTATGGCTGCCATTTCTTTTTGTGTTGGTTCATATTATAATGTCCATTAAGCATATTATTGTTGTCGTTCTTTACTATTTTGACCTTTAAAAAGTTTGCTGAATTGCTCAACTGAACCATTCATTCAGGTATAGAATATAGAAAGAGAGTAAGTATTGAGGGAACGCTCAAACATTGATGCTTATACATGGTAGTTGGAACACTGGATACGACTATATGTAAGTTTGTTGTTATTGTGACTTTCTTTATGAGTTCACCGGTTATATAATGTGTGTTAAATATGGAGTATTATTTACCAACGGGGACTTGATGTGTGTTTAATTATTTAAGTATTCGCTGGTTGTGACTCTGTACTCGAGTTGAGATTATTACCGCATCTTTCCTATCTGGGACTAGTCATTGCATTAGGGTTGAATTGCCAAAATTGTAGGATGATGATCAACTACTGTTGTTAAAGTTTGATTTAGAAAATTTCCATATGCTTAGATTGTTATAACTTCTTAGTCCGTTGTACGGTTTTCTTAACTTACATATGCCTTGGTTGTACCATGTTGCGGACGAAACATTTTCCAGGTGATTGAGTTCATTTAATGTTGAACATGGATTTGAGCGTTCAGTTTAGTGGTGGCGAGGATGATTCAGATCGGCTTACTGAAGAAGAGTATTTCGGTATGTCTTGTTCAAGTGGGGACGACGACGACGACTCCTTTGGGAATGACTCCGAGATGGGTGACGAGGTCCACAGGGATGGCGTTGGCGCAGCCCTAATGACAAAGTGAGGGTGATGCTCCCGGGTTTAGGTCCGCAGAGGATTTTGTCGGCAAAGTGTTTAGCACTGAGGAAGAGGCTTATGCGGCATACAAACAGCTTGCCCGGCTAAGGGGGTTCGGTGTAAGGAAGGGTGACGTGGCTCGAATAAATGGTTTGTTGGTAAGGCAAGACATTTTTTGTCATCGGCAGGGTACAAGGCATGAGAAACACTATGATCGTCCAAAAAGAGTACGGGAGGAGAGGTTGGAGAGTCGCACGGGTTGCTTGGCAAAGTTGAAAATTTACTATGATACGCAAGACCAGCTTTGGAAAGTGAGGAGGATCGAGGACAGTCATAACCACCCTCTTGCTACAACTATGTTTAGTCATCTTCTTCGTAGTCATTGGACTCTGAGTGAGAGTGATAAGGCTCAAGTTGATAGTCTGAAAAAATTCGGGATTGCCACATTGAAGATTATGGCTTACATGGCCGGGCAGTTAGGGGGCTATGGGATACTTCGGTTTACGAAGAGGGATCTAAATAACTATGTTCACAGCCAAAGAATAGCTCAAATAAATAATGGAGATGCAGTAGCAACGATAAGTTACTTGGAGGGCAAGGCCAATGCTAACATGATGATGGTCGCCAAATATACCAAAACAGCAGAGGATCGACTTGGTAGCCTCTTCTGGGCTGATGGGCAGATGATCGCAGATTACCAATTGTTCGGTGACGTGCTTGCATTTGATGCAACATACCAGTCCAACAAATACAAGAAGCCACTAGTAGTCTTCTCTGGATCAAATCACCACAAGCAGACGGCGATTTTCGGGTTTGCATTATTGAAGGACGAGGAGGTCTGTACGTATAAGTGGGTTTTGTTGAACATTCTTGATGTCATTGATAACAAGACGCCTTCTGTTTTTTGCGAAAGTGTTGCCTTTATCCAGACATCACCTATGTGCCTGGCACAAGGAAAAAAATTGTGTGTTGAGTGAGGATGAAAGAACCTGAATTCCGTAAGGTGTTCAAGAAGGCAGTTTACGCAAACTTCGACGTGGCGGAGTTTGAAGAGTATTGGAAGACGGCCGTAGAGAGTCTAAGATTAATGAACAATAACTGGGTAAATAGCACGTAGAGTTAAGATAGAGTTGGGCAACGACATATCTACAGGGAACTTTTTGTGCCGAGTATAGGACAACTTCGCGATGTGAGTGCATAAATGCTTTCATTAAAGGGTTCCTTCAGTCAACAAATATCCTTCTGGAATTGGTTCTCAACTTGGATAGGGTGGTGAAAGATTATCGCAATAATGAGGTGACGGCCCAGTTTTATTCACAGTATTAAGCGCCCGTACTGACAACAGGTCTTGATAAAATAGAGCTGTTTTCTTCGAAAATATATACTAGAACAGTCTTCAAGGTGGTTAGGAAACAAATCAAAGGGGTTGGGAGTTTATTGTTTTTGGGGAAAGATAGCATAAGCACGACATCCATCTACAAGTTATCATCAATGGGGAACTGTTATAGGGTCTGCAAGGTGTTATACGATCTGACTGAGCCAAAGATTGAATGTGATTGTTAGATGTGGAGCTGTGAAGGTATTCCTTGATGCCATATATTTTGTGTGATGGAGTATGAGGGTTTAGAAGAAACCCCATCGGGATTAATACTGAGGCGGTGGTGTAAGGATGCCAAAAAATGGACGGCAATAGCAACTGACGGGACAGAGGGGCACGGCACTTGGTTACCAAGGTATGATGCGTTGTGCAGTGCAATGAGTGTCGTTGCCAAGCTTGTGTCTGATGATATAGCTGACTTCGCGGTTGTGAGGGATGCAATAACCTCTTTGGCACATAGGCTTCATGGGCGAAGGGGCAATATGGTCGAGCATGAGGCTGGAGTGAGGCAGCAGAGTGGACCGAAGGACCCCTGCGTAGCCAGGACAAAGGGGGCCCCTAAGCATGGTAGGATAACGGAATCGTCGACCTAGGAAGAGCCTGGGTGGAAGAGGCATCGCTGCACTGCATGCAGGCTACCAGGTCACACGAAGAGGACGTGCCTCTCGCAAAGGGGGATGAGCCAAGTCAGTCTCCGAGAAGGGATATCAGCCGTGGTTAGGAATTTATCATTGAGAGAGCCCAGTTGGAATCCTAATTGACCTCTTTGTTCGAAGGTATATTTCATGCTTTCAGTTATTTTTTGGAGGTTTATTACTTGTGCACGGTGATAAGTAGTAGTTTCGAAAATTCAGGAAGGCTTTTAGAAACGATGATTAATTAAATTTGAGTATATAATAAGTAGTTATTCGGTAATGTGTAATTATCTATCGTCTCATCCCATGCAAAACATAAATACCGATGGGATCAAAGAGTGAAAATATCCAACTGCAAATCCATCTGATGTAGATAGCAGACCCCCTATACAGGGAACTAGTTTAGCTGACTTGAATACATCTGCTTCACGTTTATGATTTCTGGTTTTTACTCAACTTTTTGGGCTTTCGTATAAGACTGCTTAGGGAATTCAGTTCTGACTTGAAGTGTAAAATGTGTTTGCATCTGTAAATTAAATTATGAGATCTGGAAGGAGGGGTAGTTCCATTTGATGGTAACCGATATTCTGGTATCCAGGCTAAGAAACGGCTAAACTGAATAGGTTATATTTAAATTACACAAACTTTTTGCGAGTTAGGTGTAATCACTGCCAGCAGGATTGTGTTTAAATAAGTGTGTGGTTAGACTTATAAAAAGGTCGTGTTTATTTGGGGTTGTTGAAGAGTTTCCTGTACTTTTCGTCTAGTGATGTATCAAATTTGTATGTATCAACACTTTAAAAGGTTTTATTGTCATCATCTTAGGGAGGGATTAATGTTGAAGCATGAGTTACAAGCTTTTAGTTTGACTGTATCACAAAATTGAGTGGGGTATCTAGTGCGTACAAACTAACTATGTAAAAAAAATTAGGTTTCATGCAGAGGGTACGACATGCAATTTCAATATAGTATGTACTGTATAGTTGGCACATTCATAGCGTTCTACAAATTCGGACGGTTTCAGTGTGAAGAACGCATCATGCTATATTTTGTAATGGTTAATGCTTCGGATTATAGAATTCAGTCTTGAGTTCCTTCTCATGTGTGTCCATTTAATTTATGTGCAGTCTGCAAAGGGCCTCTCTAGCTTGGCTTTTCCCCGAGGTTCGAATTCATACATACCGAGTCTTGTCGAACTGAATTCAAACCACTTGTCCTTACCCTGGTTGAACCCAGGGGGTGGTGGTGGTAACTTCTTCCTTGGGAGCAAGCACATATAGCAATTCTTTGCCCCTTTGAGCTACTCCACACACCAGGGCGCTGTTCCTGCCCAAGCAGCTACCACTGTGATCTCACCCGAACGAGCTGCCGCCTTCACTCCGACGCAGTTTAATATTCCGATTTTCGATGCCTTCCAACAGTGGGTACTTGAGGTATGCATCTTCCATCATTCATACATTGCAGAGTTATGGTGACTTGTATCCTAATTAATATTGCTACAAATCAGGCTATAACATTATAATTGACAATGTAAATTACCAATGTTAAAACTCATTTCAGAATGCTATGGCCAAGACTTGGTCCGCCAACAGGTCAGGACAATGCTTTTGATAAGCGGTGCACCACTTTCCTATGAGACAAAGAAAAATCAGGTGATGAGCAAGGACGCAGGTTGTGACAATGGTCTGGTTTCCCACCTTGTTCCCATTTATTTATCATGTTGGGGATTACAAGTTGCCGGTCGAAGAGTTACTGTGAGAGTGGTGTAGGTTCGGAAGGAGGCTTTAATGTATTTGGTTTATTTTATGCATCGAATCACATGTTGTAGTTATATGTTTTCCATCTATAACATGACTCTTGCGTTGAGAATTCTACAAAAATTGTTGTATATGCTTAGGTAGTGTTAATTTAAGTTTATAAATATTTTCAATCACGGTCTTAATTAACAAATGTAATAATTCATGTGGTCTTTTGACAAGCCTTTGGGCTATAAATATTGGCAACTTGTGCTCCAAATTACACAAAGGGTTACCAGGTAGCTTACTTGGAAGGTTTTATTTCTAAACACACCTAATTCAATGAATATAATGCAATTATTATAATCGAACTGAAGGAAATAAGCCGTTTGGGCTACAATTTCTGGGAACTACCGGTCCATGTTTTAAGAGAGTTAATGTAAGTGAGGAGCCCAACGTTGTGCCAGAAATCGAAACATGCCACAATCTCCAAATGTTGCCATCTGTGAAAATTAGGGGCACAATATCTAGTAATGATAGGGTGGCTCGCCGATGTTTGTTAATGCCAATGATGAATGTGGTAGTGATTTTCTAATAAGTTCATGGTTACATTCAATTTGTTTACACTGTTTGAAAATTTCTCTGGAGTGAAGCGACATAAATTTTACCCAACTAAAATGAAACAAACTGAAGTAAGCTGAAGAAACTATATCTTATGCTGCCGTAATGTCTAGAGAGATGACGCTGATGTTTTATGATTAGAGGCGAGTTGACGGTATTAAAAGTGCTTTGATTAGGTGTACCAATTATGACTATACTTACCCTGCATACGACACATGTATCAATTGCATATAAAAAATTTTAATTTTATCCAAGTAGCGGGATATAACCACATGCAACTATATAAAATATTATCATAACAATTTCTGAAAGGCATTGTCACATTGCTATTTGTTTAATTAGACGTATAGTTTCCAACCCGGATATGGGTTTCAAAAGGGAAACATGTTAACTGCATTCGGGTGGGAAACTCCTCTCCTTGTAAAAGGGTTTTTCGTACGAGTTGTCCCATGCGATTTAGTGAGACACTTGCCGGCTGGTAAAAAAAAAATACAAAATAAGTTGCGCATGTCAATGTCTTCTTTGGTTATGATGATCACCAAGTCTGAATGCCCATATCCGGAGTAGTTACCCAAAAAAGTTGGACGGAAGTCGCCACAAAACCACACCAAAAAAAGGTTATCACTTGTTGACTCTATCGTTCACGTCTGTGTCGTGATGACGCAGCCTTCTTTGTCCAGTAACGCATTGCCTTTTCCACGATATCGATGGCATTCACATTGTGTGACCTCAATACAAGATCGAGGGCTAGTCGCATCCAATTTTGATCATTCGCTGCCTGCAAGTCATTGGAAATAGATTAATAAGTTACGTATACACATATTGTCGTGCTATTAAAGCTTCATGATTAACAAACCATAACTTCATAGTACCATTTGTTTTTATTAAATACCCATTGTAATACTGTGGATAGCCCATAGAGCTCCCCTAATCATCCATTGCAAGACCCATATCCCGCAATCCATCTTATTCCATGTCACACACAAATTCAGTTTTTTTAAATAAGTGAATAGCTTGTATAAGTGCTCTCGACGAAAAAAACTAGCCAACAAGTAAGAAAAACATGACGACAACAGATCACGGTGTATGAGGAAGAGTAACAACTCATGAAAGTCGATGTTGCTGAGGCACAAAAGGCTCTTCGTACTTGAACAAAGAGAATCGTGGTCGTTCCATAGTGCTCTTGGATAGCCACTTGGGTCCAATGGTTAGCGACTCAAGGTGAAGTGCCTGATGAGGAAACAAGTTGGAGAGAAATTAAGGCGAAAATTAGTCAGAACGACATAAAATCTAAATGATAAAATACAGAATAACTACTTAAGTCATACAACAGGAGGCCAAAAACAAAACTTTTTGGCAGCCTAGATACGGTTAACTCAGATGATGCCAGGTTATTTATTAAATCTAAAGATGTTTTCTTGTAACCAAACGTCACACTTTCGCCTACCAAGTCCATTAAATTAAATTTGAAACCACATAAACATATTATTTGATATGACAAATATAAAAATACAACAATAATTTTATCGATAAAAGATTATAAATATAACTAGCCCAAATGAAAACATGCAACACATAAGCAGCAGTGTATGTATGTGAACTGTGCACCGGATAAAACTTTCGTCATGACGTAAAAGTGAAGAACATTTACTGGATGTATCGAATGACTAAACTTACCACATGCGTCATAGAAAGTTTTTTGGACTCCGTCTCCCTTGTACACTTCAATGAGTCAAAGTATACTAGCTTTTGTCGTCGTAGGTCCACCACCATCAAGTACCAATGTCCATCTGTCCATATAGGTTGAAAAATCTACAAGGCACAAGTAAGACACAAAGGTAGATTAGTGGTCAGAACTTCAAACGAATTAATCATTCACATTTTCCAGCACAAAATGCCAACGTTTATAAACCTCGATAACCTTGTCAACCTTGTACTTCATATGGTTGGACACAACTGCGTCCAAGTTAGTGATGAGCAGATAATTTATACCCTTTTTAACATTGTTTTTACTTAGTTTTTAGTATGTTTTAGTTACTTTTTATTATATTTTTATTAGTTTTTATGCAAAAATCACATTTTTGGACTTTATCATGAGTTTGTGTATTTTTCTGTAAGTTTAGGTATTTTCTGGCTGAAATTGAAGGACCTGAGGAAAAAATCTGATTCAGAGACTGAAAAAGGACTGCAGATGCTATTGGATTCTGACCCTCCTGCACTCGAAGTGGATTTTTTGGAGCTACAGAAGCCCAATTGGCATGCTCTTAATTGCGTTGGAAAGTAGACATCCTGGGCGTTCCAGCAATATATAATAGTCCATACTTTATCCGAGATTTAATGGCCCAAACTGGCGTTCAAAGATAGCTTAAAACATCTTGACGTAAAATGCCCAAACTGGCACCAGAATTGGAGTTAAACGACCAAACTGGCACCAAAGCTGGCATTTAACTCCAGGAACATCCTATACACGTGTAAAGCTCAATGCTCAGCCCAAGCACACACCAAGTGGGCCCCGGAAGTGGATTTATGTACTATCTGCAATTAGTTACTCATTTTCTGTAAATCTAAGTTACTAGTTTAGTATAAATAGCACTTTTTACTATTGTATTCACATCTTTGGACGTTTAGTCCTTAGACCTTTGGCATGGACGCTGGCCTCACGGCCATGCCTAGACCTTTTTCACTTATGTATTTTCTACGGTGGAGTTTCTACACCCCATAAAGGTGTAGAGCTCTGCTGTTCTTCATGAATTAATGCAATTACTATTGTTTTTCCTTCAATTCACGCCTACTTCTTCTCCAAGATATACTCTTGTTCTCAATTCAGTTAAGTCAGAATGAAGGGGTGACTCATGATAATCACCCAATCTTCGTTACTCGCTTAGCCAAGGTCGCGTGCCTAACAACCACAAAGCGATCTACATGATGTTCAACATAGTCTTTGGACGACAACTGGAGTATAATCTCTTGGATATCTAATACACGGACAGAGTCCGTGAGATTAGTATCTTCGTGGTATAAGCTAGAACCATTGGCAGCATTCCTGAGATCCGGAAAGTCTAAACCTTGTCAGTGGTATTCCGAGTAGGATCTGGAAAGGGATGACTGTGACGAGCTTCAAACTTGCGAATGTTGGGCGCAGTAACAGTGTGCAAAAGGACAATGGTCCTATTCCGACGCTAGCGGGAACTGACAGATGATTAGCCGTGTGGTGACAGCACATATGGATTTGTTTTCATCCGAGAGGATCATACGGCTTGCCATGGAAGGAGGTAACGCATGGTTGGAAGAAGGTAGTAGGAAAGCGGAAATTCAGAAGCAACAAAGCATCTCCAGATGCTTATCTGAAATTTCCATCACTGAATTACATAAGTATCTCTATTTTATTTTCTATTTTATTTATATTTTAATTATCAAAACCTCATAACCAATTGAATCCGCCTAACTGAGATTTACAAGGATGACCATAGCTTGCTTCAAGCCGACAATCGCCGTGGGATCGACCCTTACTCACGTAAGGTATTACTTGGACGACCCAGTGCACTTATTGGTCAGTTACGCAGAGTTGTAAAGAAGTGTTGAGATCACGATTCCGTGCACCAAGTGAATGAGGACAAAGGAGAGGAAGTCCTTCAAGTGAATGAGGACTACCTTGTGTTTAAGGCTCAAGGATCTTCTTATGTAACCATGGAGAGGAAGCATGAAAAGCTTCTCTCAATACAGAGTCAAACAGAGCCCCCACACTCAACTTCTAAGTTTGGTGTTGGGAGGCCAACATCAAGATCTGAGTCTCTGTGAAGCTCTCTAAGAGCTCACTGTCAAGCTATTGACATTAAAGAAGCGCTTGTTGGGAGGCGACCCAATGTTATTTAATTATATTATTTGTTTTCCATTGTTATTTTATGTTTTCTTTAGGTTGATGATCATGAGAAGTCACAAAAACAACTGAAAAATAAAAAATAATGAAAAACAACATAAAAAACAACACACCCTGGAGGACAAGCTTATTGGCGTTTAAACGCCAGTAAGGATAGCAGAATGGGTGTTTAACGCCCAGCCTGGCAGCATTCTGGGCGTTAAATGCCAGAATGGGCAGCACTCTGGGCGTTTAACGCCAGAAAGGGCTGTCTGGCATCTGGTTGGCGTTAAACGCCAGAAATGGGCATCTGGCTGGCGTTTAACGCCAGAAATGGGCAGTAGACTGGCATTTAACGCCAGGAAAGGTAGCATAGCTGGCGTTAAACGCCAGATTTGGCACACAATGGGCGTTTAAATGCCATAATGGTGCAGGGACTCGAATTTCTTGACACCTCAGGATCTGTGGACCTCACAGGATCCCCACCTACCCCACCTCTTCTTCTCTCCTCTTCACACATTTCTATAACACTCTTCCCCAAACACCCCTCACCTATCACATCCTACCCTTTCCCCTAAACACCCCTCACCTATCAAATCCTACCCTCTTCCCTACAACCTCTTCACCACTTACATCCATCCATCATTAAATCCCACCTACCTCACCATTCAAATTCAAACTATTTTCCTCCTAAACCCAACCCTTCATGACCGAATCCCCTCTCTCTCTTACCCTATATATACCCTTCCTCACTACCTTCATTTTCACACATCACAAACACTTTTTTCCCCTTGGCCGAACCTACTTCTCACCTCTATCTCCTCCATTTCTTCTTCTTCTACTCATTTCTTTCTTCTTTTGCTCGAGGACGAGTAACCATTCTAAGTTTGGTGTGGGAAAAGCTAAGCTTTTTTTTTGTTTTTCCATAACCATCAATGGCACCTAAGGCCAGAGAAACCTCTAGAAAGAAGAAAGGGAAGGCAATTGCTTCCACCTTCGAGTCATGGGAGATGGAGAGATTCATCTCAAAGGTCCATCAAGACCACTTCTATGAAGTTGTGGCCAAGAAAAAGGTGATCCCCGAGGTCCCCTTCAAGCTCAAAAAGAGTGAATACCCGGAGATCCGACATGAAGTTCAAAGGAGAGGTTGGGAAATCCTCACCAACCCCATTCAACAAGTCGGGATCTTAATGGTTCAAGAGTTCTATGCCAATGCATGGATTACTAAGAATCATGACCAAAGTGTGAACCCAAACCCAAAGAATTGGCTCACAATGGTTCGGGGGAAATACTTGGATTTTAGCCTGGAAAATGTGAGGTTAGCATTCAACTTGCCAATGATGTAAGGAGATACTCACCCTTTCACTAGAAGGGTCAACTTTGATCAAAGGTTGGACCAAGTCCTTAGGGACATTTGTGTGGAAGGAGCTCAATGGAAGAGAGACTCAAGAGGCAAGCCGGTTCAACTAAGAAGGCTTGACCTTAAACACGTGGCTAGGGGATGGTTGAAGTTCATCCAACGCTCTATCATTCCCACTAGCAACCGGTCTGAAGTTACAATAGACCGGGCTATCATGATCCATAGTATCATGAATAGAAAGGAAGTAGAAGTTCATGAGATCATATTCCTAGAACTCTACAAGGTGGCAGAAGTGTTCCACTTTGGCAAGGTTAGCCTTCCCTCATCTCATTTGTCACCTATGCAATTCAGCCAAAATTTTCATAGAGGGAGATATCCTCATTGAAGAGGACAAGCCCATCACTAAGAAAAGGATGGAGCAAACAAGAGAGCCCACTCATAGACCTCAACAAGAGCATGAGGAAATTCCTCATCATGAAATCCCTGAGATGCCTCAAGGGATGCACTTTCCTCCACAAAACTTTTGGGAGCAAATCAACACCTCCTTAGGAGAATTGAGTTCCAACATGGGACAACTAAGGATGGAGCACCAAGAGCATTCCCTCCTCCTCCATGAAATTAGAGAAGACCAAAGAGTCATGAGGGAGGAGCAACAAAGGCAAGGAAGAGACATAGAGGAGCTCAAGCACTCCATAAGATCTTCAAGAGGAAGAACTAGCCGTCATCACTAAGGTGGACCCGTTCTTTAATTTCCTTGTTCTTATTTTTCTGTTTTTTTTTTCGAAAATTATGCTTTATGTCTTGTCTATGTTTGTGTCTTTATTACATGATCATTAGTGTCTAGTGTCTATGTCTTAAAGCTATGAATGTCATATGAATCCTTCACCTTTCTTAAATGAAAAAATGTTTTCTGAAAAAGAAAAAGAAGTACATGAATTTCGAATTACATCTTGAAAATAATCTAATTATTTTGATGTGGTGGCAATACTTTTTGTTTTCTGAATGAATGCTTGAACAGTGCATATTTTTTATATTGTTGTTTATGAATGTTAAAATTGTTGGCTCTTGAAAGAATAAATAAAAAGGAGAAATGTTATTAATAATCTGAAAAATTATAAAATTGATTCTTGAAGCAAGAAAAAACAGTGAAAAGCTTGCGGAAAAAAGAGAGAAAAAAAAAAGAAAAAGCAAGCAGAAAAAGCCAATAGCCCTTTAAACCAAAAGGCAATGGTAAAATAAAAAGGATCCAAGGCTTTGAGCATTAATGGATAGGAGGGCCCACAGGAATAAAATCATGGCCTAAGCGGCTAAATCAAGCTGTCCCTAACCATGTGCTTGTGGCGTGAAGGTGTCAAGTGAAAAGCTCAAGACTGAGCGGTTAAAGTCGTGGTCCAAAGCAAAAAGAGTGTGCTTAAGAGCTCTAGGCACCTCTAACTAGGGACTCTAGCAAAGCTAAGTCACAATCTGAAAAGGTTCACCCAGTTATGTGTATGTGACATTTATGTATCCGGTGGTAATACTGGAAAACAAAATGTTTAGGGTCACGGCCAAGACTCATAAAGTAGTTGTGTTCAAGAATCAACATACTGAACTAGGAGAATTAATAAAACTATCTGAATTCTGAGTTCTTATAGATACCAATCGTTCTGAACTACAAAGGATAAAGTGAGATGCCAAAATTGTTCAGAAGCAGAAAGCCACTAGCCCCGCTCATCTAATTAGAAATGAGCTTCATTGATATTTGGAATTCATTGTATATTCTTTTCTTTTTATCCTATTTTGTTTTTAGTCGTTTGGGGACAAGCAACAATTTAAGTTTGATGTTGTGATGAGTAGATAATTTATACCCTTTTTGGCATTGTTTTTACTTAGTTTTTAGTATGTTTTAGTTATTTTTTATTAGTTTTTATGCAAAAATCACATTTTTGGACTTTACTATGAGTTTGTGTGTTTTTCTGTGATTTCAGGTATTTTCTAGCTGAAATTGAGGGACCTGAGCAAAAAATCTGATTCAGAGGCTGAAAAGGGACCGCAGATGCTGTTGGATTCTGACTCTCCTGCACTCAAAGTGAATTTTCTGGAGCTACAGAACCCCAATTGGCGCGCTCTCACAGCCATGTCTAGACCTTTTTCACTTATGTATTTTCTACGGTGGAGTTTTTACACCCCATAGATTAAGGTGTAGAGCTCTGCTGTTCTTCATGAATTAATGCAATTACTACTGTTTTTCCTTCAATTCACGCCTACTTCTTCTCCAAGATATACTCTTGTTCTCAATTCAGTTAAGTTAGAATGAAGGGGTGACCCGTGACAATCACCCAATCTTCGTTACTTGCTTAGCCAAGGTCGCGTGCCTGACAACCACAAAGCGATCTACATGATGTTCAACGTAGTCATTGGACGACAGCTGGAGTATACTCTCTTGGATATCTAATACACAGACCGAGTTCGTGAGATTAGTATCTTCGTGGTATAGGCTAGAACCATTGGCAGCATTTCTGAGATCCAGAAAGTCTAAACCTTGTCTGTGGTATTCCGAGCCGGATCTGGAAAGGGATGACTGTGACGAGCTTCAAACTTGCGAATGTTGGGCATAGTGACAGTGTGCAAAAGGACAATGGTCCTATTCCGACGCTAGCGGGAACCGACAGATGATTAGCCGTGCGGTGACAACACATATGGATTTGTTTTCATCCGAGAGGATCATACAGCTTGCCATGGAAGGAGGTAACGCATGGTTGGAAGAAGGTAGTAGGAAAGCAGAAGTTCAAAAGCAACAAAGCATCTCCAGACACTTATCTGAAATTCCCATCACTAAATTACATAAGTATCTCTATTTTATTTTTTGTTTTATTTATATTTTAATTATCAAAACCTCATAACCAATTGAATCCGCCTGAATGAGATTTACAAGGATGACCATAGCTTGCTTCAAGCCGACAATCTCCGTGGGATTGACCCTTACTCACGTAAGGTATTACTTGGACGACCCAGTACACTTGCTGGTCAGTTACACGGAGTTATGAAGAAGTGTTGAGATCACAATTCCGTGCACCAGTTATCCTATGTCATACGTGTTCCTTGGAGGGCATCTTGCTGCAGTCCAATAATTTCGCAGCCATATAAGTTAACAAACATATCCGACACATGTGAACTCAGGACACTTGTTAGGACAACTTAACTCGAATTTGTATACACTCGCAATTGTTTTATCGTGACTCACCATGATCATTGTCGGCATAAACCAGTGGTGACTACTAGAGGTCTTCGACAACATCGTGATCACGACGGTAATTACCTGGAAAATTTAAACCTACATTATCAACTGTGATCGGGAAACTATGGCTGAATGAGAAGGGTTACATATCAAATAATGGAAACAACAAAATACAACACTCACATTATCCATAACCCTTTCATTCGGGACAAGCGTCAGTAACGTTCTGTCCGTAACACAGTGACCGACGTCAGCCAGAATTTCACTGGTAATAAGAGGCATACACAGGTCACAACAGTGATATGATCCGTGTATGTATACTCAGAACAAAAATATGTAACATAGCAGGCATGGATTTTTAATTTTTGCTTTATAAATTTGGGTTATCATATACTTTTTGCAACACTTACCATGATATACCAATTAATTAGTCTCTACAAAGATAGTGTGTTCTTTAATGGGTATTCAACCAGCAACCTATTTAAATGGAAAACAGGCATATACGCATACTTATGAGCCAGCTATAGTACATGTAACATTATTGCAGTACAGCTCCAGTTAAATTCGAAATTTTAGTTATTACTTTAGAGATATTTTCTAGAAGATCATCACTTTAAAAAAACTATAATTATGCATCGCGTAATCAGCGAATACTAATGTTTCAGT
The DNA here is from genome assembly GCF_000816755.2 of Arachis ipaensis. Lineage (NCBI taxonomy): Eukaryota > Viridiplantae > Streptophyta > Magnoliopsida > Fabales > Fabaceae > Arachis > Arachis ipaensis. Next base: position 117,796,329 of record NC_029787.2, read on the forward strand.
CTATGCACACGGAGGAAATGGACATCAATCTACGAAATGTATTTTTCTCCCTCGCCAACAACCTATTTTAATATAAAATTGTATGGCAACTAGGAATGGAATAACTCATGTCATCTTAGTTAAAGCCGATGTACACTAACTATTTCCTATACGAATACTTATCCCTAAAATCATATTTATTACGCAAAGTACGCAATCCGGGCTATGACCGAAACAAATCATATGCAGTCGAACTGGATCAAACATAAAACATACCTCTTGGTAGATCCTTGCTGAAGATGTATGTTGCAACAGCGAGTCCAACCCCTGCGAGGTCCATGCACCGTGTTGGATCGAACGCTAGATTGAAAGTCTACAACAAGACAACAAAATAACACCACCAGTATCATGTTATTGTGCATAAGGACGTTTAAATTCTAAATAGTCGGAAAAAAGGACCTCACCTTGGGAATCTTCTCTGCATTCATGCATAACAGTTCTGACTCGTGGACAACGCCGTCACTACCAATCAGGGCAAGATAATTATAGTGTTTCTAAAGAGAGGTAGAGCGTCACAGCGACTTGCTCCGGCCACGACTAGGCCGTCGAGTCTCCCGATCGCGTTCGCCGGTAAGATCAACCTGTTAGAAAATCACATGGATAAACTTCAAAATTGGCTCCACAAAGGCAAACATTGTAACAGATATAATGGGATTAATGCAAAAATTAATGCTTCGATATTAAGCATTACCAAGTTAGCGGGCTTCGTTAGTTGGGTTTTGTCACGGGCAGACCGTCGATTGCGAGTGGCTCTCTTCGACCTCTTAGATCTGAAAGGCATATGGTTCATGCTGAAGTTTGCATCCAACGTGGGCGCATAGGTCGGATCATCACCGTCCACCGGGGTCGTCTCTGGAAGGTGATCATCATCGTTTGCAACACCCTCTATTCGTAGCCGCCACTTTGATGGCATGCTATTCTGGCACGAGCACCTAACTGCAATACTCGGATGATGCTGATGCTCCTTATTATGAATCTTCGCCAGCATTATCAACGCATTCCGAAAATCTACCACCACTTCATTATGTTGGCATATGCATTCGGTGAGCCTTTATATTTCTTATTCAACCCGAATACGCTAGTAACCACACTCAGTGATACGGGCCTGCACTCCTGTTATGACAAGTTCAGTACATGAAATATGAACAGGAGAAATGCATCTGTTGGATGAGTTCAGAAACTAATTACAACAATTGAAATATGTAAACACTTACATTTGCAACGCCGGCGCATGAGGATTCGGTACGGGCAGCGGACTGGCATGGATGGGCATCGGTTCGCCTAGGTAAGCTGCAAAGACAAACCTTTATCAGTCTCAATAGTTGAAAGAAAACTACTATAAGTAATGGGAAGCTCAATTGGGCTGCAGGTACTGTTGTTAACCTATTTGAGGGGTGGGGGTTTGGTCGCCTGGCACAGGAAGGCGTTGAGTCAGAAGGAGTCGGTGACCTAACTTGGACGGTGACCGGAGGTTTCGAGAATTCAAATCTGGATGTGGACCTTTTTCGGGTGTTGCTTGCCGGAGGCCTGCATACAGCACATCGGTAATCTATTAGGGAACCCCAAATAATTTGGTTTTTTCATTTAGACCCTTTCATGTAATGTGTTTTATGATTCACCAACATTTGATATATGCAATACTTTCCTATTTTTAGCCTATCATGTTAATATTCGGCCCAGAAATCATTACACATTCAATTCAAGGTAAACGTGAAAAAGTAACCTTTTTTTAACAAGCCCAACTGCGTGAGTCTCTTTTGACCCAGTAATACATTATAAAAAAAAACATTTAGTAGAGACAACGAGAAATATGTAGATGAGAACCGGGTCGAAATAATGTTATCTCCAATGGGCCTACAATAAGTTACTCCAAAATGGATTGGACCTAGAACTACAAGCAGGCCCAGACAACGAATGGGCTATTTTCTCAAAACTAACCCATTGCATTTTTTTATCCCTCATGGCCTACAGTGGAGGGACCGCACACAACCAGTATGCGGTGCATGCATTGGTGGTGAACAGTGACGATGATTTTCTCGATTGATGTCAAATGTGACAACATGATCACGTATAGGGGAGTCTAACAGGCATATACAGAAATGACTAATTTGATCTGTACAAAACGACAGAATTTCATAGACTAACCTCTGTGAAGAATAATTTGAGCATTGACCACCTTTTGATGGTGTGGGGGTGTGTATAGAATCACCATCGGTCGGATTCAACGACATGTGGCCCCAACGTCTGGCTTGGGAAAATAGTTGCAACACACACCTGTTAGCCGTCAAGGAGTAGCTAAACATATAACACAATGTGACCTTCCAATGTAGGACCGGTGGATGTACCGTAATGCCGATGCCGATGTCGTATTCTTCATCGATTAGAATCCCATGTCTTTCCAAAACAGTGAGAAAAATAGCCAAATGTAGGGTTTCACGAGCACGCAACGCGCTATGTTAGCAGTTCAGTTGCTCAGTGAGTTGTGTGAGTGGTTGTTGCCTCTAGAGGAATCTGACTCTGTAGTCGAACATCACATGCATTGATGTAGGTGTGCCCGGACAGAGGACCCTTATCTCCTATGCATACCCAGGACCTCACTTCTCTGATCCCCTCAGCCAACCCTTTTTTTTATGAAAACCACAAGTGAAAAGTCATAAAACCAGGTGCAGCGTATATGGGTAGATCCAGGAGAAAGAGGAAAGATTCATGGGTCCATTGTAAGGGCATTGTCGTTTTTTACGGTTGACTAAGACTACAGAGCATGTCCTTGCATGTGGCTTTCCGCCGAGATCTGTCAATCACATCGCATCCTACCTAACCATAGCCAAGAGGACGCCACCCGGGGGTATTGCTTTCGCTCCCAATGTTGCACGTTTTTTCACGCCCATAGGCATGTGAATCTGCCCAACGGATTGCAAGGACCATGTAACGAACCATGGTACACTAATTCATTTGTCTTCCGTTAGATTCAGCAATTTCGATTTTCAAATGAGGATGATGGTTAATGGAATCCACGAGCTAGTTTGAGTGGAAGCCTTGTCTTGTTATTCCATCTTTTACACGGTGACCTCTTGTAGCATTTATCTTCACCGGTTAAAATTCCTAATCATCCATTTACTTTTTTAGAGATTAGTCGATTTAACTATTTTTGAAACAAGATTATTATTGTTAGTAAATAGTTTCCTGACTAATGTTTTTTGAAAGTGATAACATCACGGGAATATAACTTTTTCGAGACTATATCAGTTTTACTTTGACATTATAGATTGTAACAAAAAATAAAAAATTTATTTATTCAACCTAATTTTACAAAGAAAGTACATGATAAAAATTCCTATCACCTAAATTATATGTAGTAAATATTTAAATAAGAAAGAAGAAAAATTATGGATTAAAAAGATAAGCGGTGAAAATTTGAAACTAAATGAAAAAACAAAAAAAAAATATGCAAATTGCAATTAATAATAATAATAATAATAATAATAACAGATTAATATGCGCATAATGTTAGGGAATTATTTGTTAATTATATTTAATCATAAATATGATGCAATTATTATATTTTTACGACATTATTTGAATTATGTTATTTCGTCCATTTTATTTTTTGTGTAACAGAAATATAAAATGAGACAGACTGAGAGAAAAGAGTGAAAACAATAAAGGAAAAGGAAAGCGGGAGTTCAATAATTTTGGAGAAAATATTTTATTATAACTGTGATCACAGAATACTTTGTGGGACATTTCAGTTTAGGAAATTAGTAACATAAAATATATACTATAAGTTATATATAGAATGGGAATGGTAGAGAGAAATAAAGAATAGAAGAGACGTTGATAAGAGGATGGAGGAAGGAAATTTATTAATTTTGAAAAAAAAACCTTCATCTTAATTTTTATGAGCGCTCTGTGACATTTTAGATATTGAATTAGTAATATAATACAACTATTTTTTATTTTATTTTTAGTTCCAATATAATATTAGTTGCAAATAAAACATCATGTTACACACTTTCGTTGTCAAATTTGTAGTTAGTCATTCATAACAATGTATAAAAGAGATACATCGGGGATAAGAATAACGGAGATAGAATGAGTGTAGGAATTATAGAGATAGAGAACGAGAGAGAGCGAGTCATGGAGAGAACTCTTATATTTTGGAGGGAAATATTTGATTTCAATTGCGATTAAAGAGTGACATTTGGTATACTTTGGTTGTAAACTTAGTAATATATAATATAGTTGTATTTCAATTTTTTATAAATAATTAACTTTTGTTTTAACCGTACTTGTTACTGTTCAATATTATGTTGCATATTTTTATTGTCAAACTTGTAATGTGATCATTCATAATGACATATAGAAGATATATCCCATCTATAAGAGTCAGATAGATACAATGGGCAAAGGAACGAGAGATAAAGAGAAGGAGAGAGAGGGGACAGGAGAACTTTTTAGTCTTTGCAACGAAAGATTTGATTTCATTGGCAATGAGAAACTAAGTATTACAAAGTAGTTCACTCCATAACTTCATGATACGGAACAAGTACAAAACACGATAACACCGGGTGGGATGGTCTTTTTCAGGTAGTAACAGAGGTAAGAAACCTGTTAGACACAACATGTACATAAACGATCAGATTTTACACCGGTTTGGAAGTTAAATAACATTCACCGAAAAGAACCGAGTCAAATCTATTTTTTCAAATAAAGTTTTAGGGACAAATCAAATTTTTAGTGGAGTTATGCGTAGGACAGTATTAAACGCGTTACTGAAGCAGGTAAACAAATAGATCTTAGGGTAACTTAGCTTTCAGGTCCTCACTGATGAAAGTTGGAAGTTTATTGCAACGGAGCTTACTCGTTATTTGAAATCATTGAGGATTGGGCCAATGAAATGAACGATCCTGACAAGGATAACTAGTTACACTGTGACACTTACGTCAAAGAATAAATGACCATTTGTACCCATAAAAGATGAAAACGCTGACATATATATCCACACTAAATCAAAACTAAACTTGTACCCACGTAAGATGACTTCCGTGTGACAAAAGTACCCTACGTGGCACTCCAACCCTCTAAAGACAGGGTACTTTTGTCACACGGAGGGCATATTGTGTGGATACAAGTTTAGTTTCAATTTAGTGTGGATACATATGTCAGTATTTTCATCTTTTATGGGTACAAATGGTCATTTATTCTACGTCAAAAAACAAAATCGTTAGGCAAAAACCTAACAAAAAAATTTCTTACACAAGTGCTGCGGAGGAGGGACCTGTAAACCCCACGGTCAGGGTAAAGCAGACTACCATGTCTAACCCTAAACCCTAAAAGTCAACCCTAAACTGAAGAAATTTTATCGTGGGGTTTACGGTTAAGGATTTCGGGTTTAGAGCTTATGGTTTATGGATTAGGGGTTACCGTGTAGGGTTTAGGAAATAGGATTTAGGTTTTACATGTTAGGGATTAGGATTGTTGTATTTTATTTTGTGGTAAACTAGGAATAATTTATAAAATTCTAAACTAATCTCATGGTTTCATTTCTAAAATTTGGGAAGAAAAATATAATCATAAAAATTATAATTGTGAAAAACTAACAAGAATGATAAAAGAAAAAATGAAAAATAAATTGTCTCTTGTTAGTGTCCATATGTCCTCTTGTTAGGATGGACACAGAATACACTAATTCAATATAGTTGGACACAATGTCTCTACTCATATCTCATATGCCAAAAACGATCTTATGTCTTCGTGTACATATGTCAATGTCATGTAGCTATAGATAAACGCAACACTAAAACATGCTAAACAAAAGGTTACACTGTGGTACATAACCAATTTTATAGAGAGCAAATATGGATTTTTTTGGTGATTGTAATCCTGACACGTCCATAGCTCTCTCTCCTCTCTCTCTCTCTCTCTCTCTCTCTCT
>NC_029787.2:117802327-117859985 GCF_000816755.2 Arachis ipaensis
GTCGTTTGTAAAAAATAAGGCAAATATCAATTTTTTTAATCTGATTTGCTCTAATAAATTGGTACTATAATAAAAAATTTCTGCTTAGTGTTTTCGGATTTTTGTGGTGATATGTAAATATAAAATTTTTTACTGAACTTATGCATGATTAATATTATTTGTATAATATATTTTTGAATCTTCTATAAATATAACATGATGCAAACAAATTTAATATAATAAATGTGTAAAGTGAACAGTGCAAAAATAATTTTTTTATTATAAATTTATTTTGTATTGAGTAATTAAAATGACTTAAAATATTAAGTGAAACATTATAATTATGTTACAACAAATATTTTATAAAATTAAGTGTACATAAAACACAAAAATACAATAAAAATTTAATAGTAAAGTGAGATTATAAAAGGAGTTAAGATAAATGACACAAAATAAGTTAGTCCATTCCATGATACATAAATTATCTTTAATTTGCAGATTATTTAGTTGAATAATACCAAACAAATTCATAAATTTTTTCAAAAATATGGAATAATTAACTAAACAATATAAAAAGTTACAAAAATATAATTTAAATAACACAGAAATTATAATCATGAGTTTCTAATTCAAGTCGCAGATATGATATAAGACATGCTATAAGATATATATTGCATCATATTAAAGAGTTAAAGAGTTAACTACGACATTTTCTAGCAAGAGTGACTGAAACCAACAAAATAAAAAATCATTATATTTACTAAAAATTTTATTTTTTTCCTATATCTATGTACGTATGTGTGATTTCAGATTTAACTAAATAAGAAGCAAAAAATGCATCATCATCCCAATACGTGTATTCTACAGGTAATCGTCGTTACAATTTAAACTTTGTACATATTTACGAAACGAGTATTAAATTTTATATATAACAAAAAATACTCAATTATTATAAAAACTACCTCAAAGTCTTAATTAGTCTAGATCCAAATAAATAAAATTTAAATTAATTATCCTTTGTTAAATAATTTCTAAAAATAAAATTAATTATTTTAATGACAACCATGTTGAAATTGCGCATAAATTCTTACTGTCTGCATATAAATTAAATACGATCTAATTTAATTAGGGTGATAAAAACTTAAAATCCACTTTAATTCAATATGATCTAATTTAAGTTTAATTATAAAATATATCAAAATTAAAAAATTATGATAATTATAATTAGTTATTGTAAATGCAATGATTCTATTTTTTGCTATACTAGTTGTTAAATAATGTTATGTTATGGAAATATTATTCATGCTCTTCTTTATAAATTTAAAACTTTCGAGGTCCGTAAAGGACCATATTATGCTTTTCCCATGGTGGAGCCAGCCTTCTGTTAATTCTATTAGAATACAAAAGAGTACTGATAGAACTAAAATAAAATATTAATATCTATTTAAATATCTCTTGTAATAGTATAAGATAACGTATAATAATTATTTAAATTTATGTTGGAAACAGTTTTTTCTTTTCTATGAGCGCTTCTGAATAATGTAATCGAAAGAAACATTTATTTTGTTAAAATTAAGATTTTTGTTTAATGGTATTCCACTCTATTAATTGTTATATGCAACTGTTCGTTTCTTAGTGTAGAGTCACACTAATTTCTTGAGAATCTGGTTGATTGAAAATCTCTTTGCCAAAATCTTTTTTGAAAATACTATTATGCATGAATTATGGAATTCAGTATCGTTTTAACTAATGTTAGTTAGGTTTTAGACTGTAATTATTTTTGTTCGTCGATGTTATGATTTACTTGTTCACTCAACTCCGAATCATAATTTGTATTTGCAATATTAATTTATATTTCTCACTACATATTTTGTAATAATTAGTTGTTGAGTGACATGTTAAATTATGAATTAAAATAGACATATCCAAAATAAAGTTTAACACAGTTTATTGGTTAATTTTCTTATTATTGTCATAGTCCCATCAAACCGATACCGGCTTGTTGATATCCACTGACAACGGCTTAGCCGTACTTCCTATTGAATATTTCATGTGAACGTCGAAATATTTTGTCAAAGTGATTTTTTTTTTCAAAAAACACTTGAAACCCTAATGTGAGTTATAGAAACTAAGTTAAAAGATCAAACTAAGTAAATTGAAACTCTAAAAATTATTTTGAAGTGAGAATGTAAATTCAAAACAGGATTTTAATTTATGTAGTGATTAATGTAAATGCAAGTAAAATAAATCAAAAGTCAACATAGTTTATATCAATGCTTTAAACTCCAAAATTTCTGTACCAAAATTAACTAAGATTTATCTTTAAATTGAAGTTGTAACTTGATAGTAACTTTACTTATCTCAACCGATGTCACAATCAATTAATTTTATTTGCCCCCACTCTCATTTCATTTTTTTAATATATATATATATATATATATATACATAATATGTCTCCATTTTAAATTTTAAATGATCCCACTACAAATATATTAAGCTCAATTATTCAAAGTCCTAAATTCATTTTATCTTTCTATCATTTTGACTATAAGAAGTAATCTAATCTTAGTCTTCTCCCATTCTGCAATCCCAACCATCGCTCTTTTATTCTCTTAAACCCTTCTTTTAGTTTTATATTTTCACCCTTCTTTTTCTATTCCTTGTCTAGTGGTCATCTTCTCTTCATCAAAATGTAAAATTTAAATTCTCTATTTTGTTTTATATAGCTCTCTATGACTCTATGTATCTTTAAATTTCATTGTCTCTCTTTTCGATATTTTCAATTGCAAATTTTAATTCAAGAAATTATGGTTTAGGTATTAATCTGTTTATTTTATTTTATTCATGAATTTCTATAATTTATTTTATTCTCAATTTAGTGATCCTTATAATTTTTTTGTTTATCTTTTGCTCTATTCTATTATATGTAATTATATTGCATATAAATATCTAAATTAAATTGACCAATTTACTAATTTAGAATATATATTTTTTATGCTCTACTATTTTTTTTGTATTCGAATAATTAATGTGTATTTTTTATTATTTTAAATTTAAATATAACTTTTCATAATAATGTATATTATTTTTTCCCCATAGTAATGTGTATTATTTTTACCCCAAATATAAATTTTATGGGTTCATCACTGTCCCTGGGTGTATAAAAAAATGCATATGAGAACAAATTAATTACTTTATCCACTTTAATAAATACTTATTTCATTTTACTAAAAGAAACTAGTTTTCTGCAATTTTTAAAAAATGATTAGTATGATATATATTTCGTTATGACACGACATATGGTTATATGAATTTTATTTATTTCGACTGCTCATTTTAAGAATGAAAACAAGTTTAAGTTAGTGAATTTTAATGTATAATGTAATAATAATATAGTAATTGTTTTATAAATTGTACGAATATAAAATAGTTATATCAAGGTTTGGCTAAATTTTTTGAGGCTTGAGCCTTGTTATTGAGATGACTCGTTTGCTACATTTTACTTTAAAAAAATTATATATGTAGATATATATTTATAACATTTGATGAGTGTGGAACCCTTTTTTTATGCAAACAATTTTAGGATTAATCTACTAGTCAATCTATTACTTTTTTTTGTTTTAATCCAATAGAAATGTTTTTTATTGTTTTCAGCTATTAAATTTTTAAAGGTATTTAATAATATATGGCGAAGAACACCTAATTATACAAAACCCATTTAAAATGTAAGACGAAAACATCTTTAGAAAAAAGTAAATTTAAAGTAGGCGTCTTTATTTCACTCGTCCAGGAAAAAGAATATAGTAACGTGCGGACAAAATACAGGGAGTAGTATTTGGGAATCAGGATGAACAATGTAAACCCTAGACCCTTCACACGTCTACTATATATAGGATGCCCACTACACCTTGAGACTATTGTTTTATGAAACCACTAAACCTGTCATACTGCTGCAGGAATTCCTAGACGTATACGACAGCTTCAGTGGGCGTCCCAACCAAGCAATGTCCAACAGCAACCCGGTTCAAGCCAATTATGAGGAGGTAGCATCCGTCGAGTACATCTGCACTCTAATCGCTGAAGTACGCGGCGACGTGCCGGAGTGTATCCCGGTTGCATATCGACTGGCGCAAGAACAGTGGGCAACCGATAACCCCAACAAGGTCGTTAGGCTCATAAGCAACACATGGGGAACGGGAGTAGGTGATGCACTTCACCGTTTCAACTATACATTTTTTTTAGGGATAAGTATGATTTTGGTCCCTAACGTAGGGGCTGAAAATTTATTTCGTCCCTCAACTTTTTTTCGCTCCAAAATGGTCCCCTAAGTTTTAATTTGTTTTAAAATCGTCCTTTTTACCAATTATATACCACCACCTCCTCCTTCTTCTTCTTCTTCTTCTTCTTCTTCTTCTTCTTCTTCTTCTTCTTCCGCCTCACCACCGCACCACCAATTCTTCTTCTCCTTCTTTCTTCTTCTTCTTCTGTGAACTTGATTTGTTTGTGAAATTTTTGGATTTTTTTTAAAATTTGTTGTGGAATATTGCTTTTGTTGAAATTTGTTGTGGAATATTGTTGTGGATTTCTGATGATGATGATGATGATGATGATAACCATGATGATAATGTGGTGGTGGTGGGTTCTGGTGGTAGTGGTGGTTTTGTTCTGGTGGTTTAAGTGCTATTCTTCTGATGATGATGATGATGACCATGATGATAATGTGGTGGTGGTGGTGGTGGTGGGTTCTGGTGGTGGTGGTGGGAGAAAACACAGCGCTGCCGAGACGGGGGGAGGGGGGAGAAAGAGAAGCGGGACAGGGGTGTTGTTTCGGGAAGAGGGGAAAGGGGGAAGGGGGAAGGTCGCCGTCGCAGCAGCTCCACGCCGCCGCCGCTCCACGCTACTACTCCTCCTCTGCCTGCATTTGCGATTCTGCTTCTGGTTGAGGAAGAAGAGGGGAGGTAGGGAGGGAGGGGTATTTTTGTCCGAAGGACCATTTTACAATAAACTGAAACCTTGAGGACCATTTTGAAGCGAAAAAAAGTTGAGGGACGAAATAAATTTTCAGCCCCTACGTTGGGGACCAAAATCATACTTATCCCTTTTTTTTACCTTACTATCTGGAGTACAAGCTCTTCCCATGTATGCATTGCGGCCTGCATAAGTTAATAAGTTTTTTGTTCGCAGGCTCTTCGTGCTGACCCCTCTGCGTCGAAGATGATTCGACTCTTACTGGAGATTTCTGGAAAGCACCTTGATGACTACAACTACGATCTCCTAGACAAATCCCTCTCAGTCAACTATGAACTACAATGGGAGATCGGGGCAGTGAAGTCCAACTACCGGGAGCTCCGTTCCTCATACAGGTACGTTCTCCGTTGTAACAACCCAGAGTTGGTCGACTCTGACTCTTCGTGAAGCACTGGGAAAGTACAACTCTTGCCAACCATGCCTCCGTACACACTAGCCGAACCATATCACTGTATCGCCATTGACCTATCTTTGCTGAACTATGGCAGTCAGGTAGTGCTATTTATGTATATGCTGTTATAGTGTGTGTTATCGTTTTTTTCACACTTTGTATTCCCAGAAGTACGAGGATCATGGTATTAACAGCGGTGTCTATGGCCACGTTAAATTTGTTTTGCAACTTTACTCTCTTCCCCAGAAACTTTATTTTAAATGGATGATTTTCGGTCGACTAAATCGAATATCCAAACTAGCCAACGAACATTAAATGTATCATATAAGAATTTAGTACCGTTAGTGAACCGTAAGAAAATAGTTAACAACAACCACATTCCAGTGAATATAATATTTCTTGGGTATTATGTCTCTTTACTATAACCTTGAAGTCACGAATTGGATCAATCTTCATGATAACCAACATGCTGGACTTAGTTCTAAATCAGCATATAAGCAATAGAATGAGTATTTTTATCTTCATTGTATTCAATGTGAAGAAACAATACATTATGTATTTTTCACGTACTCCATAAATTACAACACTTAGTCCTTAAATTTCTATGAGTCAATTTGGTTTTTTACCTGGATTCAATAATTTTTTTAGGTCAATAAAGAGCTTTGGATATAATATCTAATAGTACTGCAATAAATTAAGAAAATAATAAAAATTTTGATAATAAACGTTATGTTAAAAGTCATATCATGTAACGAGTTACAGTTAAGTCGTCCGTGTACGTTATAACCTCATTTTTGGGGCAAATAAGTGTTACACATCTCCCATTATGATTTGCAAGATTTTAGAAAGACTAATTGAGGAGGTACGAAATTCATGCAAAATGATGAAGAAAAGTTATAGTATATCCCATAAAGCATACCATTCATTGCAGCTGCTAAGTAAAAATATTTAAACGTAATTAAAAATTCAAACTGCTGTAACAGTTTCAGAGCAAAACTTAAGATACTAAGTGAAAATATTTATAAGCTTTACGTATTCATGAAGATTGGCATATGCATTCATGGTAAATTGTATCTCTAAGTAATAAATTTTCAGTGTAGGACATACTTCATCTTGATTGATACAGTTGAATGAGGCTAAGAAAAAATTGTCAATAAACTAACTGAAAAAGAAGTATAAAGTAGGATTACAATTAAGAATGTCATCTCAAAGGAAGACTATTTTTGAAAGAAAGCAAATTTCTTTGCTCCACTAAATGTTCATCATTTGATATGCGAAGCGCAAGACATCGCCTATGTTGTCAATTATTCTTGTTCCCAAGTTAGGGGTCCCGGTGCAATTAACGTCTATATTGTACAACGATACATATCCAATTTTAGCCTATGGAATCCTGCTGCCAATGCTTCTTGTGTAGGCAGCAAACATTTTCCTTCATCGCACTCCATCTGGCAAACAGATTCAGCATCACTAAATAGACTATCCAAAGCTTCTATAGGGCTTACACGTATAGGAAACTGCAATTTATAGGAATTTCGGCTAGTGATACTATAACGATCAAATTACATGCTGGAGAATTTGGAAAGAATGTTATAAAGTTAAACTCAGAACAGCTAAGTTACAGGAAAAGAAAAGGGTGGAACCAGGAAACTGGCAACCCTGAAATAACAAGTTAAACAAACCAACGAATAACCAGGAATATACAGAAGCAATGCAAATTCAAAAGCCCATCTAAGTCGAAAACCAACCACGTTTATACAGCATATGATGCTTGGAAATTCATAAAGAAGGACAACTAAAACCCAAAAAAAAATCATAGATTTAATTACTTGCATATTGCTTATGAGCAATGCAAACAGCACCAATCCAAGAATTGCAACAATCACAACAAAATTCTTATCCGTGGCTTGCATGCTTGGCAAGAGATTATGTCCTAAATATTTAAAATTTAACATAGAAATGGTGTTAGAACATGCCTTCGTTTACCACTTTATAATAATCAATAAAGTGACTTACCTAAGATTTCTCAGCCCCCACTGAAGACTACTGTAATATTTACTGAAGAATTATGAGGCTGTAACTTCCAAAGAAAGAGTATCAGCAAAGATACCAAAGTGAAAGAGATCACTGTCCTGATCACAGAGGCTTGAGATATTGCTTGATTTGAGCCATGAAGTCCTACTTAGGTCCCTTAAGCTTTCTCATTCAAGATAATGGTACTTTCAATGTCGGTACTATACAGTACAAACTTTCTTCCAACACTCATCGTGATTTTCAATTGAGAGCAGATACCAGCATGATCCTAAGTTGTAATCAACACAAATCGTTAAGTACGGAACCCCAAAATTGCAATATTAAGTGAATTTCAATGGTTACTCACATGACTTGCTAGCATATAGAGCGTAAGATTATATGCTGCACCAGCCGAAGCTTTCTCCAGCATTACCCCTTTGGCCTCAAGGATTTCATGTTAGAGTGGATAAATCACATATAGCCTGAAGAGGTACTGAAAAAAATGGTAACCATTCCCTTCTACATGCCTTGACGAAAAAATTTGTGTCCCCCTTTAGATTTGGAATTACACTTCGAATAACCACCTAATATTTTGTTTATACGAAATTGTTAGCTGTAGCAAAAGATGAAACACGCTAGAATTATGATGGTCTTAACAATTCAGCTGAATACCTGTGGAAGAGGCTGTGCAGCTAGTAGATCATAACAAAAGTTCTTATACATATACTACGATGAAATCTTGTAGGAGTCTATGATAAGCTCTCCTCTACCAGAAAGGCACAAAAAAGGCTCCATATAAGCATATTGAAACCTCACATCAGTCTAAATAATGTAAAACACAAGAACCATGGACTGGATTATGGTGAGGGAAACTTGAACACAAATAGACATGTCAACGCACATTTATTTCTTCGCCATTGACAAGTAAAAGAACAGTGGATCCACAAACAATGAAATGAAGCATGCTACTAAAAAAATCTTATTCCATGTATTCACTCTTGGATCCAATATCAGAATCTCTTCCGCATCAAAATCATCCTGTCATCTTGCCAAGATTGTCTCACCCGGATGTCAAATTTGTTCGATAGAAATTCCATAGTAGATCCAACAAGCCTGACCGAAACATACTTGTTCTCCCAATCCTTCGAAACTACAGCCATCTTCCAGGAATAGTTTTGGAAGACCTCAACAACATCACCTGGACGACAATTATCTGCTAGTTCAAGCTCAGCGGTACATGACCTTATTGCCTTCCCAAAAACCCGGTCTATAATCGCATCATTAGGTGTAATGTCTCGCACCACCTAATTAACTTCTTAATGTAGCAAAGACTTCTAGCGTCTACGGTAAATCTTACTATTCTTCTTCGACTTCTTCGTTAACTAAACGTGTGCACGCAGCTTCTTCTTCTTAACTCTCCTCCTCCTCCTCATGAATTGTGATGAAAAATTGTTAATATAATTATAATTTTTTTCTTTCATGTAAAATTATATTTAATAACTAATTGACAAACAAATACGTCATGACTTGTATCAGTTTAAATTTGATGCATTCCTATTCATCCTTAAAACGATAAATTTTTCTCGAGAAAATACTAAATAAGATTGTTGATTTCATTTTTCTTTGTCAATTGTTAATATTCAATTTATGACATGTATCCGACTTCAGATTTTTTTTAAGAAATATTGGAAAGGACTATTAAATCCAATATTGTTGGAGCTACCAGCCGGGGATGGAGTAAAAGTAAAATGGAGCAAGAAAAAGATGATAGTGTTTGGTTGAATGAAGGTTGGTACAAAGTTCTTGAGTTCTTGGGATTAAAGCATGAGTATTTTGTGGTTTTTAAGTATAATGGTGAATCCAAATTTAAATTCATGGTGATTCGTTCGAGTGCTTCGAAGATTGATTATTTAAGTTTGAGAAGTTTTCATAATGATCACCCCCATATAAATCAGAAAATTATTTCCCAGATGGTGGTGATCGTCATGGAAACTTCTTAAACTTGAATAATCAATCTCCGAGTCACTCGAATGGATCACCATGAATTTAAATTTAGATTAACTATTACACTTAAAACCAACGAAATACCCATGCTTTAACCCCAATAACTCGACAACTCGGCACCAACTTTCATTCAAACAAACACAAACATCTTCTTTCTTGCTCTATTTTACTTTTATTCCATCACCGGCTAGTAGCTCCAACGATATCGGTTTTGAAAGTCCTTTCCAATATTTCTTTTAAATTTAATTCATGCTACCTGTTGTAGTCGGCAACACCTACTCAATTAATTATTAACAAGCGACAAAGAAAAAAATACCTATACACCATTATTTTGTATTATCTCAACAAAATTTTAACATTTTATTTTGAAAAGGAATTAATCAAACTTACATGCATTCAATTTGAAAATCTCGTTTTTTGTCAACAAACTATTGAATAGAATTTCATATGAAAAAAATTATTCATATTGGTAATAACATCATACACAACAATGATTATAATAATACGAACCGATTCAAGAAGAGGGGTAGGAGGAGGGAAGAAGGCGTTGCATCAACAAAAATGGAGATGCTATTCTATTTTAACTTGCTCTTTGTGTGATTTCTGCTGGGAAAGAGACGAACCATAACAGTGCAGATGGATCAGAAAGTGGGGTGCAGCGACAGTAGAAGGACTTGGAAAGCAAGAACCAAAAACACCTTCAGTTAGATATAAGAGTCACATTTATCCAAAAATCAGACTTCTCAACCTTCCCCTAATACACATAACACATTTATCCAATTATCTGTTTCTGTGTAATTATGTTTTGTCTTCCACTTGGAAAAAATAAATAAATAATTCTTTGAACAGTAGTTGAACTTGACCCTGAAAAAACCAAGAAATAGAAAAATACAACTGATAACAAATTCCAAATTAGACTAATCGCAACCAGTAAATAATTTGCACACGTAATGATATTATTATATCATGGTATTCTGTTACAATAGTCGTCAACATACACTAATCCAATTATAAAAGACAATCAATACCATAATATCCGATGAACATAAAAAGAAAAACCAATTATAATAAGAATCATCATTCACAAGAACCTCTTAAATAGTTCAATTCCCCATCACAAAAGCTTCATTTTTTGTTCCATTTCATCATCCAAGACTACCCTTCATTAATTACTTGACTACTTGAGTTTTCTATCATCATCACCTAATTCATCACATTTCTATATACATACTAGAGATTTTGCCTTTGGTTTTTATTGTATCTTCTTCTATTGGTGATTAATTACTATTTACAAATGGGTGAATAAGAGGCAAACAGATACAAGAGCATAAGACCTGTAGCAAAGTATGGATGAACATTCTTGAGGTGTTTCAAGAAAGGGTGGTACAAGGTTCGAATGAACCTTTCATGTGTGATTTCATCATTTTTTGGGTACATATTTAATTAGCAACACAGGTTTATACACTGGATTCAAAAAAATAGTAGATATTCAACCTTAATTTTTTATTTTTTAATTTCTAGTCTTGTTAATTTGACAAATTAACTTATGTGCCTTGCTGCCATGTCATCTGTCTCATGTAAACAAGGTAGCTTTGAAATAATGTGCAGGTTCAATATTGTACATGTAGACTTATTATTATGCATACAGAAATTAAAAGATATAAAATTTGCATTCTTCATGAGGGATAGTTAAACACTTTTTATTAAGTCAACAATGTTGTACCTTTATTATTATATAAGCATATCTTGTAGTCTCCTTCTCGAAAGAACTTTTCTTGTAGCTCAGGAGGATGGCACCTTAGGCTCATCCAATGATTTCCATACATTCGGGAAACCAGTTCCATCTCCAGTAAAGCAGAGTTTGTCAGGGCCTATCTCGAGGGATCGAACTTCTTGTCGTGTAAACAGTCGACCTCTCTCTAAAAAACTGTAGAAGCAGGCACAGTAAGTAAGTAGTTACAACAGCACGAAAAAACAAGAATGATATAATACATCGACATTGCAGCAAAGTTAGCAACACAACCAGATGCAAGCTTGACGGTCACTCACGTTGGCAATTCATACATACGAACTGAATTGTCTTTGCACGAGCAAACCACCATTGGTTTCGCGACTGCAACGGTCATCCCATACAATCCAAGAACAGCCTATAATAAACAAAAATGTATAAAATAAAATAAAAATATGAATTGAACAAACCAATAACCTCCTTCATAACCAAAATTAAAATATCAGCCTGTACAAATATTGGTGGTTAAGCTTATATTTTTTCCAGTCTGAGTGTATGCCACCTTCAGAAGTCCCTCCTCAGTGCACACCCGAAGGATAATCACCGTCT
This sequence comes from Arachis ipaensis, assembly GCF_000816755.2. Taxonomy (NCBI): domain Eukaryota; kingdom Viridiplantae; phylum Streptophyta; class Magnoliopsida; order Fabales; family Fabaceae; genus Arachis; species Arachis ipaensis. The sequence goes on from NC_029787.2 coordinate 117,814,078, forward strand.
TCAACGGTCAGGATTACATCCACCTTGTCCGAAGGTATTTTCGGACCGTCGGTGGCCATATCTCTCAACCACTGCCAACCTGTTTTCAGAATCAATCAAACAATAAATCTAGTATGAAACACACGGAGTTTCAACTCAATAATTCACAAATTCACACATCTGAATTAGAGAAGATAAGGCTGAGGACTTACGAGAAACACCGGAATGTATGATACGAAGGAAGGGGTCGACGACTCTAATCTTGATTATGTTGAATTGGAGTATTAGGGTTTTTATCATTTTTTACCCGTGCCTACAACCTTCTCGACTCACCCTTTTTTGTTTTTACGGTTTTGGGCTAAGCCCAAAGAATACTACCCGAACCAAAACAAAGCCAACCCGACCCAATCCCCATCTGATCGTCCTATCACCATGAAGACGCCGCACAAAGCTGCTTGTTTCCATGGCTGCCGCCCCTCAACCATCGCAGCTCCTACCTCTGCTTGATCATCGGGTTTGGAGTCAAGACTTGATGCCCTTGAGCTGGCCCGAATAGGTCTCTCCACTAGCGACACCTGCGTAATAAGATCCTCCGGAGAGGATGACGTAGTCTCTGCAATTTGTGCCGCTTCCTAGACCCGATCCAGACGAAGAAAACCAAATCACGATGAACCCGATTTGGTTTGACTTATCAGAGAAAGACACCGACACGTCATTGTTTAGGTTTTTAGTGGTGTTTGTCTCACTATATGGACCCAAACTAAAGGAGTAGTAGCTTGGTTGATGATGATCAGACCATATCTCGAACCCTCTGTTGATGTTGGTGTTGGTGTTGTTGGATGTAGATCTCCTCGTTTCTTAATAGCAATTCGATATTGTTGTTGTTTTCTTCTTGATCTTCTTCTTCTTGTTTGCTATGATGTGGACCTAGAGAAACGAAGAAGATAACATCCATAGCAGAATGAAGAAGATTACAAGATGTATAAGCCCAATTATATTAAACAAGTCCACCACTAATGACCAAAAACAAAAACGAAAACAAAGGCCCAGCCCACCTCCCTAACATTGGCTCCTTATTGGCATATTCCATTAGCCGGCTCCCCCTTCAACTACCAAGGCAGACAAGCTTTCAGAGCTCTGCCAAGCCTGTTCCCTGCATCCAACATCTTGGACACTTGTCAACAAATCCTTGCATCTGTATGCATAAATCTGTACCATATAACTGGCCTTATTTGAATACAAGTTTTTGAGCTTATTTGGGCGTCATTCTTGAAAAAAAATAATTAAATGATATTTTTTTAAAAGATCTTTTACAAAAGTAAAAGTGATTTTATGTTTGGATATCTCACGTAAAAAGATCTTTTTATCTATCAAATAATATTTGGGTAAAATAAGATAAAAATACTTTTTTGTTCATTTATTATGTGAAAAATATCCTTTTTTTAGAAAAAAAGATCTTTAAAAAAAGATGTAAATTGTAGCTTCTCAAAAAAGATGTTTTTTATTTTTTTTAGTGCTTTTACTTTTACTATTAGAAATTTGTCAAACACACTAAAAAAATTATATTTTTTCATTGAAAAAAGATCTTTTTTTATTGATTTAATGGCGCCCAAACAAGCACTTTGTATCGGGAAAACAAATCTAAATTGCTACAGTCTCCTATTTTAAACTCTTGTTTTTTAATTGTTGATTTTAGTAGATATTTCTCTTCATTGTGTTAATTTCTCTTCATTTTGCTGTTTTACAGAATTTTGCATGTCTTTAAAAGTGATTTCTGTCTATCAAGCGTGCGATGACAATGTCGTATAAAAGAGTAGTGACTTAAAACGCTGATTACCGTCGGATTTAGTGTCGCACATTAGCGTCGGCTAAACCGACGGATTTACCAATAGTTTTACTATGGAATTCATTTGGTTAAATTGTTACCGGCAAATTCCTGATTCTGATGGTGAATTCGCCAGTAATACTTAGAGCAAAAAAGGGGAAAATAAGCGCAAAATATAGCGTGGAATTTACCATTGAAAAATTCGCCGGTAAATCCGTTTTAGTGAAACACTGCGTTTTGGTCACTCGCAACGAGTTACCAGCGGATTTATCTGCCAATATATACGACAGTAATGAGCTCTAAAATTCAAAGCGCGAAGCCCTCTCCCCCTTTAATTTGAAACTAATCTCTCTCTCTCTCTCTATCCTCTTTTATCCCTTTCTCTCTTTAGCCGCCTCTAAACCCCGCTGTGCCATTAGCCCCACCATCGCCGCTGACGGCGATGCCTCCCTCCTCTCCTTGCACCTCCCATTCGCTACAACGTCTCCATTGTAGCCGCTATTGCGAACCCTATCCTTCGTTGCAGCCGCCGGTCTTCTCACTGCCAACGAGCGTTGTTCTTCGTGTCGGCAGTTTCTTCCTTTCGTCCAACACGCTTCGTCTACTGCCAAGTTCGTCGTCCTCTGCCAGGTCTAGGTTAAAATCTGATTTAGCATTTTTTATAACATTTTTTATTATTGTTATATGGTAGTATACATTTATACTTATATTGTGGGTTTCTTAAGAAAATTTTATGAATTTGCCAATGCTTGCTGCAATAGTTTTATACTAAAGGTTATATAGATGGATTTAGTTTATTTACCATGTGGTAGAATATTTTTTTTTTTTGCCGCATATATTAATAAGGATACATCTTAATTCTCACTAGAAATCTTTGCAAGCTTCTCTTCAGTTAACATGTAAATTTTATGCTTTTATGTAGTTTCTTTATCTCACTTGTAGTAACTTAGTGATGTTAATGTTAAGTTTCTTCCTGCAACCTACCATGACTTGTTCTAATGAAAATATGTGACATTTTAGATTGGCTATGAATTTATGACATTACATATTATTTCATTGTATGGTGAATTATTTCTTGATTTTTTTTAATTGTGTTATATGGATACTTAGAGTGAACTACTGTAGATTCATATTTTACTTATTGATAGATATACAATTTACATAGCATTTAGATTTTATACAATATTTAGATTTTATTGATATGATACTCTAATAAGGTGACGATTTCACTTTAGCATGATGTGAATAAAGATGTTTTGTTGAATTTAATTCTTATGAAATTAGTTGAGTGTGGATTGATATTGTGGATTGAGATTGGTTGGATTTGTGGGAACTGTAAAGGTGGATATATGTCCAATTTAAAGGGAGGTTATGTCCAATTTTTCCGGAAAGTTTTGTTGAACGATTCGTGTAGTATATATGCTGATTAATGTTAATAGTATTTAAGCGGATTAGTGTTAATAATATATTCTCTTTGCAGACATGACAAGCGATAGCAGAGGTAGATCGAGTGGGTCTTGTGGTCATTTAGAGGGAAGGTTTCCACCAATTTCCTAAGGAATGTTTAGTCATCGCCCTCTACCCCGACTTACCCATTGACCCCTGTGATGTCACAGGTGGCTCTAGTGGACCAGCAGTTCATCATGCTCCTAAACCCGAACTACGTGCCTCCTTCTGCTATGCCCCTGCAGATCCAGCGATAGATATTGCAGTGGGTGATTCCTCCAGTGCCCCTAGCAGGATGTCCCACCACCACTGCCTATCATTCGGCCGAGGATTTGGCCCGATGGCATTCACGCGTGAATACATACAATTTTTTAATCTTAAGTTTATGTATTTATAGTGTTTGTTAATATGAGGTTTTTTCTCTGATAGGTTTGCACCAAACAACAATGCTTGCACACAGGAGATCTTTGAGTTCATTAAGTTAATGTGCGATCACCTATGGCCGAGCTACACGAAGACCCCGACTGAGACCAGAGAGCGATGGTTTCAGAAATGAGCGATAAGAACCCAATAATGTTGAACTAATTAACTGTATTTTATCCCGACTAACTAATGTTATTGAATTACTTTGTGCAGTTGAAATTCATATAGGATGCGGAACATAATCTCATGATCAGGAAGATCTACGACGACCACCAGGCAGCTAAACGGATTCAGCAGATGATGAGCAACGTTCGTCAGTGGCGCGACCACCTAACAATCTGGATCCATCCATCCATCAAGAAGGAACTGGAGGCCCATTTTAGAAATGATGAGGGGTTCAAGCATTGCTGTTTGAAGAATGTCGCTAACAGGGCTTCGCCCAAGTCATCGAAGTATACGGATGGATCAGCGACCTTCATAAAGACGAAGAGTAGACTGGTAAGTAGTTTGGTAATGTTTAATTTTTTAGTAGTTGGTTGAATTAGTTGTTTAATTTGTTGATTTATTATATTGGTTGATGCAATTTGTAGTCTAAGTTGTTGGATCGTAAGGCGACACTGGCAGAGACCTTCAAGTATACCCATACTTTAAAGGGACAACAAGGAGAGATTTGTTGACGAGCAGTCTGCGGCCTATTATGTGATTTTAAATTAATCCTAAGTTTCAAATTTATTTGGTTTAAAGTTAATTAACTGTTATCCTAATCACAACGTGTGTGATACAAGAGGATTACACGCAAAGGTTGGAGTCTGCGACCCAGTAGTCTCAGCTGCCTAGTGGGAACGATGAAGCCGACTCTGAGACACCAGTGGTAGATCTTGATAGGGTTTGGTGCAAGACCGCCTCTGAACCCCACAAGAATTGCTGCTTCGAGTTGGGGCCGTTTTTCACCAGTGGCCTCTGCTCCTCCGCGTTGGTGGCTTCCTCTGCCACTAGCCTTGCCAATCCCCAAGAAGTTATCTACTTGAGGGAGGAGGTGCAGAAGCTGACACAAGAGCTTCACCAACAAGCGGAGCAGTTTGAGCTTCACCGACGTCATCACCTACTCCGCCGCCTCAACAGGGAGACCCTGACGACGACGATTACTGGGATCTATAGAGTTTAGGAATTTTTCTTATTTGTCTAATTTATTATATTCTACTTCTGTGACATTTTATTATATTAAGACTATTTATTTTTATAAAATAATTTGTTCATTTTTGTTGGATTTAAAATTTTTGCTAACAACTTTGTTAACAAGAGTTTTAATTTGACTACTAATTGTGGCTTAACTGTGCCAAAAAAATTTAAAAAATTAAAAACTATCATAGAATTTACCGGCGGATAAATCCAACAGTAACTTGGCACCTAAACACGTGAAATGGCGCCAAAGTTACCGTCGGATTAATTCGATGGTAATAATCAACTTAGTCTCGACAAATCCGTTGGAAAAACTGACGTAAAATCCGTCGATAATTAACGTTGAACGAAAATAATCTGCCGGTAAACAGTTTCTAGCACCTTTTATATCGTCAACTCCAGGATGACAGTAAATCCAACAGTAAATTAATTACTGGCGAATTTATTTGATGAATCTGACGGTACTCAGCGGTTTTTTTGTAGCGATTTGCTTTATGCTTATGAATTGGTCTTTTGTTTAAACACTATGTTTAAGTATAAGAATCCAAGTGTTGAACACCAACAACTCTTTTTAAGTGCATATTTTTTTGGATGTTGCTATTTCAATTTTCTATATTTAATGGTTAAAAATTGGATTAAATTAAGACCTATTTCCTTGATTGTATATGTAAATTTGTTATTGATATTGTGTTTAATGAAATTTTGTATTTTGTAGTAATTAATTTTAATATATTTATATTATGTATAAATATAATAATAATTGTTGGAATAAATAATTGAGGTTTTTGAAAAAAAAAAGGTAGTTCGTGCTTCTAAGAAAATGAGTATAATATAACTAAAAAAAGTCTTAATATTTTAGCGGCAATGGTAATGGCAATTAAAAGTAAATAACATTAAAATTTTAGAATTATTTTTAATGGCCATATGAATTGCCGGTAAAATATGAATTGCCGGTAAAATGGGTTTTGGCGGCAATAGTAATGGCAGTTAAAAATGAATAACCGTTGTTAGCTCTAATAAAATAAATATAATATAATTAAAAAATCACTTACAATTTTAGTGACAATAAAAATGACAACTAAAAGTAAATAATATTATAATTTTAGAATTATTTTTAGTGGCAATATAAATTGTCGAAAAAATTGCCACAAAAAATTATCATTTTTAGCGGTCTTTAAAAAGTTCTTTATCGACAATTGTATAATTATCGCAAAAAGTTGTAACTTTTAGTAGCCAATAAAAAGGCTTTTACCGAAAATTGTAAAATTGTGGCTAAAATCTTTTCGTGACAAAGTATATATATGACAACTAATGTTTAATGAGTTTAATTTTGATTGACTAACAGTGTAAAATATTTTATACAGTCATGCAATAACAATCATTCTTTTGGATGATCATTCACACGATCAATATAAAAGGTAGTTATTTTTGCTAATATGACGTTATGTGATTGAATGCATGTGTAAAATACTTTTGCACTGACAGTATATCAAAATTAAATTCATATTTAATTGTCGCTAAAAACAAAATAAATGACCGCTAAAAATAATTTTTTTTACCAACGATGCATCTAATTTTTTTTTTTCTTTTGGTTAAGTCGGTTTCCTCATTTTGGTATATTCCTTTTGATCCAACCTTACTGCAATAACATTTACCTCAAAAAATGTAATTTAATAGCAATGACATGACATTCATGTTTTCTTTACCCCTTTTTTGATATATCATTTTCTATGCTGGTGTAACTTAATTCTTTGTTTTCTAGGAGAGAAGGGAGAAAGAAAGGGAAAAGGGGAGAGGGGAGGGCTTTGTTGTGTGAGTATGAAACAATGGCCACCAAATGAAATAGTTAAAATATTTTACTTTCTTTATTCTTTCAAGGGTATCCTGCATCCATTCTAAGTAGGAGGTACACTTTGAATACAAAGTGAATCGTCCTTGTCCTTGTGGTGTTGTCAGTTGTGTGCATCTATCACTCACAACACCATTGTTTAATACATGAATTAAGGAGTGTATGAACGAATCATTTTTCCTTATAAATATTCCCGGTTCGCTCAAAACAAAGCATCAATAATGAATAATCAATCGGAAAGATAGAAGACCAGCGACGAAGACCTTGGGCCAATCATTATTGAAACGTGCAAGTACCAGCTACCAAATATATTGCTTATAAAAAAAAACTACCAAATATATAATCATATGGCACATATTTTTATTTTATTCGTTTTTTTTTTTTTTACATGAATTTTTAGGCTGTTTTAGCTTTGTACAGTCGTGGGTAAAATGTCAACATTTTGTTTTTGTGTGGGATTGACCCATATCCATATGCAAAAACGCTTGAAAGTATTACATGAACATATTTAATGGATAAAAGCCCAATTAATCAAATATAGCCCCAAAAACACTATAGGGTACCTCTTGAACGACCCAAAAAAAAAGTACCTTGCACTTCTACAGAAAAAGGTTACGATCCATAGATTTCTGCAAAGAGAGGGGACAAAACATAAAAGAGAGGCTAGCTATTCACAAAAAACATGAGAGGCTGGCTAAAATATAACATTTCCATCATAAGACTATAAGAGAGTGAAGCTCCCATGTGAGGAAATTAATAGAACAAAAAAAATAAGAGTTTCAATTAAATTTATAACTTTGCATTGTAACTACTTCAAAGGAGTTTAGTCAAAAAAGCTAATACGTTCACAACACATCGTGTGGATATAACAAGGAGATTTTCATTAAACCATCCAGTAAAAGATTATGATTTAAAAAATAAAGAAAAATTAATTATGTACAATTATCAGAAATCTAATAGGAGTTTAGATTTAAAATACTTGAACAAGAAAAGACCCCGATGAAAGAAGAATTTCTCAGTTGAAATTAAATAATTAAAAGAGAGATGAAGAGGAAGATGAACATGAGCTTATAGGTTAAAGCATTTAAGGCGCCAAATTTTGATGAAACCAATTAGAGCTACAAGGAAAGTTGCATAACACATACCATCCCATTGCATTATCCTTCTAACCAATCTTGATCTGAGTGCCACAATCCTGTGACAAGATCTTGGTACCGTTGCCAAGATTGCTAACCATAATCTTGCATGCAATCTTAGACTCGAGAGGCCCTGTCTTCATTCTCACGGTTGTCATCTTTACCCAAAGTTTCATATCCAAATCCAGAGTAACATTCTTCGATTTCTCCAATGCCCTATGCAACCGTTCACTCGTCCCCGTCAGATTAATATTAACTTCCGTCGAATTACCTTTCTCTTGTTTCAGCGCTGGGAACCACGTTCCCCTTGCAACCTTAGTATTTTCGAACGTCGTCATAGAAATATCCGCATTGTTGGCGTACTGCAGCCCCAACTTCTTGTTGCGGTTGTGGGCCGTCAACGTAATCTCGTACTGCGGTGGCGGTGGTGGCGAATTCTTGCCACCGCGCACGGTCTTCACCGAAATATGGGTGACCTCGAATTTGGGTTTGGTTGGTTTGTAGATTAAGAACAAGGTGGCAAGGGTAATGCCAACAATGGCGAGGATGGAGATGATTATTATGGCGGTGGTGATCAACACACGGGGAGAGAAGCAACCGCAATTGCATTCCCTTTTCTTTGGTTTTGTTGGGTTCCGGTATTTCTCGGCGATGAGGGCATTCTCGCGCGGCGGCACGTGGTAGACTTGGTCCTTTGGGAATTGGACGATGTAGGTGTCCTGTTGGCGTTGCCCTTGCCCAGGAGGCGGCGGTAACACTAGGGTCGAGATGGCGCGATCATCCGCGTCATCTCGACCTTGGTGGTCCTCCTGCCTTTCCATGTGCAAAGGCAGAACGGGCTACTTGCACGCACCAGCAGCAATGGTGGGGATGAGTTCTACGATTGCATGCATGTGAATCGGGGTTGATAATAATAATAATAAGGGCAAAAAAACCAAAATCACACTAATTCAAGATTGTTTATTTCTTCACATAATTAGTTAAACTCGTCTATTATTAGTGATTATGATGAAAACTTTATCCATTTTATATATACTTCAATTGGAACTAATTTCCATATAAATAACCTCGTACTAATGGAGAATAATATTATAATCTCATCTAAATTAATAGAAAAATATTTGAAAGACAACAAAAAATTAATTTAAAATTATTTTATTTTATATTTTTTAATTATTGTTTATTTTATTTATATTCTTTATGAAACCAATTAGAGCTACAAGGAAAGTTGCATAACACATACCATCCCATTGCATTATCCTTCTAACCAATCTTGATCTGAGTGCCACAATCCTGTGACAAGATCTTGGTACCGTTGCCAAGATTGCTAACCATAATCTTGCATGCAATCTTAGACTCGAGAGGCCCTGTCTTCATTCTCACGGTTGTCATCTTTACCCAAAGTTTCATATCCAAATCCAGAGTAACATTCTTCGATTTCTCCAATGCCCTATGCAACCGTTCACTCGTCCCCGTCAGATTAATATTAACTTCCGTCGAATTACCTTTCTCTTGTTTCAGCGCTGGGAACCACGTTCCCCTTGCAACCTTAGTATTTTCGAACGTCGTCATAGAAATATCCGCATTGTTGGCGTACTGCAGCCCCAACTTCTTGTTGCGGTTGTGGGCCGTCAACGTAATCTCGTACTGCGGTGGCGGTGGTGGCGAATTCTTGCCACCGCGCACGGTCTTCACCGAAATATGGGTGACCTCGAATTTGGGTTTGGTTGGTTTGTAGATTAAGAACAAGGTGGCAAGGGTAATGCCAACAATGGCGAGGATGGAGATGATTATTATGGCGGTGGTGATCAACACACGGGGAGAGAAGCAACCGCAATTGCATTCCCTTTTCTTTGGTTTTGTTGGGTTCCGGTATTTCTCGGCGATGAGGGCATTCTCGCGCGGCGGCACGTGGTAGACTTGGTCCTTTGGGAATTGGACGATGTAGGTGTCCTGTTGGCGTTGCCCTTGCCCAGGAGGCGGCGGTAACACTAGGGTCGAGATGGCGCGATCATCCGCGTCATCTCGACCTTGGTGGTCCTCCTGCCTTTCCATGTGCAAAGGCAGAACGGGCTACTTGCACGCACCAGCAGCAATGGTGGGGATGAGTTCTACGATTGCATGCATGTGAATCGGGGTTGATAATAATAATAATAAGGGCAAAAAAACCAAAATCACACTAATTCAAGATTGTTTATTTCTTCACATAATTAGTTAAACTCGTCTATTATTAGTGATTATGATGAAAACTTTATCCATTTTATATATACTTCAATTGGAACTAATTTCCATATAAATAACCTCGTACTAATGGAGAATAATATTATAATCTCATCTAAATTAATAGAAAAATATTTGAAAGACAACAAAAAATTAATTTAAAATTATTTTATTTTATATTTTTTAATTATTGTTTATTTTATTTATATTCTTTAAATATATAATAATAAATATTATATATATAAAATAATTATAAATATTAAAGTAAATAAAATAATTTTAAATTATTATATTTAGGATTACCAAATCTAATAACTATTCTTAGCATGTTTGCATAAATTCTCAATCACTAGTTTCAACTTATTATTAAGCCACTCCTACGAAGATAGGACACTTTGTTGAGTTGCCGTGTCTGCGTGTTGGATATATTTTGGACACTACATTCACTGATACTCGTTCGATACGCGTGTCTGCTGTGTTCAAACTGTGTCTCAATAAAAAATAAAAAATTCTTTTCCGAACACATTTGGACACACCTAAATACCATCACGTGCCAGTCTTATTCTTAATATATATTCTTAGAATAATTTTAGATATAGTATATATTATTATTTATTAAAACAAAAAATATTTTAAATATTTGATATAATTAAAATATGACATTAAAAATAATTTAAAAATAAATTTATATTTTAATATCAAAAAATATTAAAATATCATTACGGTTTATCTAAAAAATATTTTATATTTTATATGTACGTGTGTCCCTGTGTCATGTAAAATTTTAAAATTCGCGTGTCGGCGTGTCCCGTGTCGTGTCGTGTCCCGTGTCGTGTCGTGTCCCGTGTCTGTGTCCGTGCATCATAGAGCCACTCAAATAAAGACGTCTAAAACGTTTTTCTTTAAATATATTTTTTAATAATTAAAATTTAACACGTATAATCCGATTAAATCATGTTATTTTTGTCCAAATTAGGCCAAACAAATTAATTTAACCAAAAAAATAGTGAATCAAATTTTCAACTGATCAAAATTAATATTATTTTTTATAACAAATTACTACAATACTCTTATTATAAAAAATAACTAAAATACTCCTTAGATGTTTTTATCTGAGCCCTTATTATTATTATTATTATTATTAGAACCGGTTGAGAAACAAACAAATTAGATCATTTGTAAATGATTATATCTTTGCAATTAAGAGCAAAATAGATATCTTAGCTTCAATAGGTGAATCGATTAGAGAGAGCTAGATCATGTTAATGCTATCTTTCGTGGCTTAACCAGAGAGTACACTTCATTAATCGTCTTACTAATGACTAGACCACACATTAAGCATAATTGTAGAAAAGTTAAAAGCAGTGTTGATGGCTCATGAAAATATGATAGAACACTTTAAAAAACCATATCAGTTCATTCAGGCTAATTTGCACAACATACACAAAACAATTTTGAAAGAGATAATTATCGTGGACGTTATCAAGGCATAAGAGGCAGATCTTTTCAAGGAGGTAGGATGAAGTTTAGTGATGGTAGATCAGCTATGTACAATGGCAGATCTGAAAGATCTTGAGGAGCTTGGAGATCAAGTTTTAGTGGAGACAGAGGAGTTATGAATGATCTTCTCACAACAAAAATATATCGCATATCTGCTGAAGAATGATATGGTATGACAAGTTGTAAGTCTTGTCACACTCCCTTACTATCTACTAACTACTATTAAGCTTTCGGCAATTGGTGGTTCACACCTTGCTGACTCAAATCGTGATAGGTCTGTAGTAGAGAGTTTGCAATATCTCATTATTATCCGACATGATTTGGCTTATTGTTTGAGTAAGGTTTCTCAATTTATGCCATCTCTATCATATTCTCATTGGTATAATATTTGAGTGGGATCATGGTTTATTGCTGGATAGGATCCCTCTATGAAGCTTGTAGCTTCTTATAGTGATTTTGATTGGGGTGGTGATATTAAAGACCACAAGTCTCAGGGTGATTTTTGTGTGTTTCTTGGATCAAATCTAGTGTCGTAGTCTTCCAAGAAGCAAACCGATGTTGCGAGATCTAGTATTGAAGCCGAGTATAGGAATATGACTGATCGATTGCAAAACTTATTTGGATAAAAAAAATTGTTGAATGAGTTACGGTTTGAGTTGTCTAAGTCTCCATTGGTGTACTGCAACAATTTGAGTGCTCCTTACTTACAGCTAGTCCCATTTTACACTCCAAGTCTAAGCATTTTAAAAATGGAGATTTCACTTTGGGGCTTCGGGCATGATTTTGTTTCTGCTGGCATTATTCTAGATTTCTAGTCACATTTCTGGTCATGTGCATGTATAACATATACTTTTACAAAGGTTATCCCGTCTAAGACATTTTTGCATTTCAAATCCAAACTCAAAGGTGCAAATTCCTCGCACCTTGAGTTTGAGGTAAAATGACAGACGGTATATCAAGAATAGTAAAGATAATCAAAAGATTTTAGTTTAGACAGTTAGATAGTTGGAGTGTACTTTTCTTAAGTTTGTCAGTATGTGTGTAAAAGATGTGATAAGTGCCTCTATAAATAGAATGCCTGTGCCTAAGAAACTAACTCCAAATTTATTAAGTGGAAGAACACTTTTCTCTGTTTTTGCTCGCTCTCTTTTCTCTCGGCCATTCTCTTCTAGTTCTTCCCTTTTTTTTTAAACCTAGATATGATACCTTTACTTTTCTTCATAATCTTCCAGCATTGTCCAATAATTGTTAACTGCAAAAAAACCCTTTACGTAAAAAACAGCCAGAACCTGCCTTATTTATCATTAATTAATTATCACAACAATTAATGAATACTAAATAAGGTAAGTTATGACTGTTTTTTTGACTAATTTTTTTTTGTTAACAAACATTTCCGATTTTTGAATTGTGTTATCTAAGTATTGGTCAACTCCCCTCAAATAGCAAAAAGTTCAGCTCAGTATATTAGCAAAACATCTTCTTAAACAATTATTACTATCACAATCTCTAATAACCCATTCAAATCAAGTTCTTGTAACATTTTTAAAAACGCTCTAGTCACAATTTAGTTTGACGAACTCAACTTAAAGATGCATCTACACAAATAACAGAGTTGAACTCGAAGCAAAACATGATGGTGAAGCAATTAATAAAAAATTTGTTGCCACAAAAACGAAAACGATAAACGATTTCCATGGCAAAAGAGTTTCTATCGTTAATATATAATTGAAATAACGAACCAAATGTTTCAAAGCCCAGCAAGAAAATTTAATTGATCCATATATAGAATATTTTATAGTATATGCTATTCACATTAGTTGTGGTGGAGGAAAAGTGGAAAAATTGATTATGTTGATTTAAAGGGCGAAAATCTCGGTGTTTATGAGAATATGCTATTCACATCGTAATGATTAAACAAGTGATTTTTTTTTACCATATTTTTTAATATATTAGACTAAATACTAAATATTTTTTTAAAAAAAATTAAATTATACATAACAACTTATTATTATTAAAAAAAATTGGGGGGCCGAGGCCGCCACTCGCCCCCCTTATGTCCGTCCCTGGTTATAGGTGTTTTGCTAGATGATAAATTTATGCGTATCGATATGTTTAAAATATGAACAAATAATATTAATCCACGTGGAATTTATTTTCCACATCAACATTTAATTTTTGTTTTTTAAATATATATTATATCATCACTTTTACTAATACACTCCTTTAATTAAATAAAAATAAAAAATATTTTTTATTTAATTTTATAAAAAGTCTTAAACATCCTTCTTTTATTTGATTAGACAAAAATATCCTTTTAAATTAACGAAATTTTAAAATTCAATTAATCCTAATTTTATAGTTTCAAATAATTTAAACAACAAAACAAAAACATATTAAAAAAACAAAAAATCAAAATTTTTTCATCTTCTCCAATTTCTCTAATCATTCATGCCCCCTTCTAAGCAAAACATATCAAAGAAACAAAAAATCAATCGTTCTTCATCTTCTCCAATTACCCCTCTAAAACAAAGCAGTAAAAGTCCCAAACCAAAACCCTAGGTTCTTTGCCGCCGCCGTCCCATAGGCACCACTTCATCTGCAAATGAGCCTGACCAGGAATCAGACCCGAAAGTAATGCTTGAAAAGTCAAGAAGCTCTTCACCTTTTCGTCGATTAAGCCTCAACATCATACAAGCAAAGGTTCTAGCTCTAAAGAGACTGGGCACATGTCGCATTTGAGCTCCACACCAGCTCTTAAATCAAACATGCAAGATGGGAGGGGCTATGTTAGTTCAAACACTTTAGGCCATGATAAAGCTTGTGATGCAGGCAGCGGCGAAGAACCTAGGGTTTTGGTTTGGAATTTTCACTACTTTGCTTCAGAGGGGGTAATTGGAGAAGATGAAGAACGATTGATTTTTTGTTTCTTTGATATGTTTTGCTTAGAGGAGGGCACGAATGATTAGAGAAATTGGAGAAGATGAAGAAATTTTGATTTTTTATTTTTTTAATTACTATTTCTTAATAGAAAAATGAAGAGATTCTGCTATGCAAGCTAAAAAAGAGAGAAATGTATCTATTATATTAGTGAAGAAATCACATTTTTATGAAGACAAAAGATACAACTATTTGTACCCAAAAAGAAAGAAAAAAAAAATTATACTAATTACCTTTTTATATTCTATTATACAGTTGCAATCTATTAGTGTCATATAATATCCAATAAAATAGAGAATATTGAGAGTACTAGTAGTATTCATACATTAATAGCCTCCCTTAAGCTGGGAGTGTACAAATTATACATTTTAAGCTTACTACATATCTCTTCAAAAGGACCTGGTAGAAGTGTCTTTGTAAAAACATCAGCAAGTTGTTCTCTTGATGGAATTTGCATGAGCTTTAAAGAACCGTCTTGAACTTTCTCTCTAACTTTGTGACAATCAATCTTAATGTGTTTTATCCATTCATGAAACACTGGGTTAGGCGCAATATATCTAATAGATTGGTTGTCACAAAATAATGTCATAGGACCTGGTACTTGATTTTGAAGTCATTCAAGTTGTACATCAGTCAAATTCCTTCACAAGTTGCAAGAGCCATTGTTCGATGCTCTGCCTTCGAAGATGATCAAGTAACTATTTGCTGTTTTTTATTTTTTCAAGACACCAAAGATCTTTCAAGAAAGAAGCAATATCCAGACACTGATCTTCGGGTATTCGGACATGTACCCCAATTAGAATCTGAGAAACCACAGAGGAATAAGTCACAAACAGACTCAAAAAGTAATCATTTTTCAGGAGCTCCTTCAAAGTACTTCAACACATGTACGGCTGCTTTGAAGTGTTCATCTATGGAACAATCTAGAAATTGATTTAACTTGCTAACAGCAAAGCTTATGTCAGGCCTGGTATTAGTGAGGTATATCAACCTTCCAATGAGTCTTCTATATGGCTTAGCATCATTCAACAATATTCCTGATGACTTTGAGAGATGAAAGGAATAATTCATAGGTGTGCTGGCTGGTTTTGAACCTAATTATCCATATTTTTTTAGGAGATCAAGAGTATACTTCTTTTGATATAAAGCTATTTCCTTTTTACTCCTTGCAACTTTGATGCCCAAGAAAAATTTTAGTTTGCCTAAATCTTTGATTTTGAACAAAGTGTCGAATTTCATCTTCACACGTTGGATCTCTTCTATGTCATCCCCTGCTAGAACCAAATCATCGACATAAACAAGAATAGAAATGAAATCTGTTGGAGAAGATTTGGTGAAAAGGGAATGATTTGCCTTTGATTGTGAGTAACCTGAAGCAATCAAGACAGAGCATAACTTAAAGTTCCACCGGTGACTTGCTTGCTTAAGGCCATATAAGAATCGTTCTAGCTTGCAAACCATTCCTGGCTGCGCATTTAAACCAGGGGGCAACTTCATATAGACTTCTTCAGGTAAATCACCATAAAGAAAGGCAGTGGTCACATCTAATTGATGAATAAACCAGTTCTTACTAGCCGCAATTGCTAAGAGTACACGAAGAGTAGTCATTTTGATTACAGGACTAAAGGTATCAAAATAGTCATACCCTTGTGTTTGAATGAAGCCTTTGGCCACAATCCTTGCTTTGTGTCTTTTTATAGTCCCATTAGAGTTATACTTGGTTTTAAATACCCATTTACATCTGATTGTATGCTTTTCTTTCGGTAGAGTAGTAAGTTTCTAGGTTTTTCTTTTCTCCAATGCTTCAAACTCAGCTTTTATTACTTTCTACCAACAATCACTCAGAATAGCCTGCTCATAGTTTTTTGGTTCCGAATTTGTAAAAATTGTAATAAAAAGTGCTTTGTGTGATTATGATAGGAAATTGTAACTCAAATAATTGAAAAGGGATATCGTTTTGTCATTGATGATTGGACCATGCTATTAGAGACAGTGGTTTGTAGACATTTATAATCATCAAGGTATTTTGACTTGTGTCTTTCTCTAAGAGATCTTCTTAGTGAAGGAGGTGGATTAATGTCAGTGGCCTGAAAATTAGATAGATTTTCATCATATAATGGAATAGTACATGATGCTGGTGCTGGTGGTAAACTCAAAAAAATGGGTAAAGTTGGTTGTGGTTGAATATAAATTGTGTTGGAAGGAATATTTGGTAATGTATGTTGAATGAGATGTAAATCTAAGGTATGGGAAGATAATGTGCTACTATCAAAGACATCTATAGGATCATGATTATGTAATGTAAGCTTACACTACAAGAAAATGGAACATTTGTAACAAAAATTTTGTATCAAATTTAAAATTGTTAGAAAAAAAAGAGTTTTTTGTAATAATAATTGGTGATTGTTACAAAAAAAAAACTATGTTTTGTAACAACATTACAAGTTGTTACAAAACATTCAAATATTTTGTAACAATCTATTTTTTTTTGTTACAAATTATGTTAGTTTTTGTAACGCGCCGGTGTATTGTTACAAAATATTATAATATTTTGTAACAAAAAGTGAAGTAGTTGCAAAAATTCAAAGTATTTTGTAATAAAATAGTTTTTTGTTTCAAAAACTCTAAATATTTTGTAACAAAATATTTTTTTGTCTGAAAAATCCAAATTATTTTGTAACAAAAAATTAATTTGTCACAAAATTTAATATTGTTTGTAACAAATTATTTTTGTGTCACAAAATATATGTATATTTTATATTTTTTTTTTCAAAATGTTAAATACTTTAAGAATAAAAAAGAATTGTATATATAATTTTTTAAAATAATTTTATTTTGTTTCAAAAAAATTGTAATTCTTTTAAAATATATTTTATATATTATTTTTTACATATTCATTAATTTTTAAATGATGTAAATATTAATTTATATTCCTTTAGAAAATTAGTATATAATTTATAATAATCAGAATTTTAAGATAACTTAAAACTAATTTGTAAAATTTAAATTTTTTTTATTAATTTATAAATATAAATAACAATAATTAAATATATCCCAAAAAAATTAAAATACTAAAGATAAAGCTGTAAAAACCAAATGATGATAGTGAAGGTAAGGTTGTAAAAAAATCCTAAGTCCTCACCCCTCACTCTAAGCCTCCCTCAGTTACTCTGAACCCTCACCGTGTCGTCTCTATCTACGAGGGAACATGCAGCTGCTGCCGGAAGAAGAATCACCGGCGTATCCCCTGGGAAGCGTCTGCGGCGGCGTCGTGGTCCTCCGTGGTGTTTGTTCCGTCGTAAGCGCCTCCAGTCGCTCGTCGAATCTGCTTCGTGTGTGCCACTGCTCACCTCCGTCTGTGTCAAACTGGCCATCTTGGCTCCGCCGTGTTCCGCCTCATCTGCCTCCGGCGTCATGCCTCCTCTATATTTGCTACCTCCGTCTCTGTCGTCCTCTTGTTGGTTCGCTCTTCTACTGGATCTGCTCTGTTCGTGCCGAAGCTCTGCTCGTGTGGTCACCTCTCCTCGCCGGTGGCCTGCGTCTTCGACGGTGGAACGGCCCCAACCCGTCGCTGAGTGCTGACTTTGGTTCTTCTTCTGACATTCTGCAGTGTAGAGGTGAGTTTTTTTTTAATATATAGTTATTCTATATTAATTTTGTGGACTTCATTTTTGCTGTTTTATTGCAGGTTTAGAAAAGAAATGATGAAGATTTAGTAAAAGGGTCTTCTTCTGGTGTAGTTATTCTGCAGTGTAGAGGTGAGTTTTTTTTAAGTTTGTCTCCTAGCTTGCTAGTGAAATGATGAAGATTTAATAAAAGGGTCTTCTTCTGGTGTTGTGTAGCACTCTTTAAAGTCTTCTGGTTCAGCCGTGCTTTGTTCCTCTGCTGCTGGTCTGCTCCGATCGTCTCCTCTGCTGAAGGTAAGTGCAGTTTAATTTAGTATTGAACCTTGATTCTGCTGATGTTTTGACTGAAAATATTATTTTGATATCTGGTTGAAAATATTAGTGCTATTAGCTTTTGCTTTCTTTTTAGTGATTTCGATTCTGTTTTTTTTTTTTATATATTTTTGTGTTTGTGAATTGAGTAAAGTAGGTAACTACATTATCCTTATTAACTATGTTGTTAGTTGATTATCTTAGCTGAAATATTGAACCTTGATTCTGCTGATGTTGTGGTTGAAAATATTAGTGTTATATCTGGTAGATAATTTTATTTTAGCTTATTAGGAGAGTTGATATTTGATTCTAATTTTTGTTTTTGTGTTCTATTATTTTGATTCTAGTTTTTGCTTTCTTTTTCAGTGATTTTGATTCAATTTTTTTTTATATTTTTGTGTTTGTGAATTGAGTAAAGTAGGTAACTACGTGATCCTTAGTAACATAGAAATATTGATTAAATTTTGTTATTAATTTTGTGTATTTTACATTGCATTGATTTAGGATAGTTTATGCTTCTCTACTCATCCGGCGTTGTCCTTTGCCTCTGCTGGTCTGATTCGGCTGTCTTTCTTCTCCTGCTGGTCTGGTCTGGTCCGATTACGTCTCTGCTAAAGGTAACTTCAGTTTATTTGAGTATTGTTAAATATGTTGTTAGTTGATAATCTTAGCTGAAATATTAAATCTTGAGACTGCTGATATTGTGGTTGAAAATACTGTTAGTTGATTATGCTGATGTTGTTGTGGTTGAAAGTATTGGTGTGTAACATGGTTGATTATATGATTTTTTGGTTATTTGGAGAGTTGATATTTTTATTCTATTTTTTGTTTCTGGATTTTATATTTTAAACTTCCAAAAAATTTGCAGTGCCATCCTAGAACCGGTGTCGAGCCTGACATCCAAGAATTGTGGCAAATTACTCATCAAAAGACTAATGGAGAATGGGTCAATGAAAAAGCTAAACAAATTGATGTAACATTACTAACCTTTTCCTTTTTCTGTTGCATGAAAGTTAAATTTTATTCATGAAATTTTTGGTTTTGAACCACATTCGGTTTTGCCAATTGGTGTTGTTGCGCTTGCCGACAACACATGGTTTATGCCTATTCCAAAGATAAAGGTTCTTGCTAGCAGTGCGGTAAGACTTTCGCTTGAGAATTGCAACTCTGCTTTGTAATTGGTTCTTAAGTATGTAACATTAAAATTTTCTCAATTGATGCATAGGTATTCTATACACCATTTTTGAGACACATATGGACATGGTTGGGTCTTACACCAGCAACAAGGAAAAACTTCCTCTCCCTCTTGGATAATGGCTACAGTTGCATTTTAATACCTGGTGGAGTGCAAGAAACATTTCTCATGGAGCATGATACCGAGGTGTGTTCCATCTCACTCCTTTTTAGTATTTCTATTCTATTTTTGATAATTGTAGTACTATGATTGATGCAATGTTTAGTATTATATTGTTATGAAAAATTTTCCTTCTAATGCTATATAAATAGTTGAGGCCAACTATCCTATAACATGACATACTAGGAACTTGGCATTCTACATTTTTCTTGTATGATTATATTAGTGTATAGTCAAAAAATTCCTAAAAAAGTTGTAAATATAATTAAGGAGTACATTGTGTTAGTTAGATCTTTTAGTGCCTACATCTTACTGGTTTTTCTTGATATTTGGTTTTGTACTGTATTTCTCCTTTCTACTGATTTTAAAGACAGGCTGAAAAGGATTTGAAATAAATTGTGTCTTTCAAGATGAGCATCATTATTGTCATTGCATGATTTATGTTAAAAACTTTAAATGGGTCAGTGATATTAAGATATTTTTACCCTGTAGACTGCCTATCTCAAAGCAAGAAAAAGATTTATCTGCATAGCAATGCAGAAGGGCCAACCCCTTGTTCCGGTTTTCTGTTTTGGACAGGTACTTATTTCTTGTCCAAATCAGCTTTACAACACTAAAAATTATTTAGTGTTTCACATCCTTATATGTTAGTGTTACTGATTTATGTTTATCATTAACTACCATTTCTCATTTTCCTTCGTCACTGCAATGTTTGCTATAGTCAGATATCTATAAGTGGTGGAAACCTGGTGGGAAGTTAATTCTGAATTTTGCAAAGGCTATCAAGTTCACCCCCATATACTTTTGGGGAATTTTTGGGTGTGTGTTTCTTCTACATCCCAATTTGTTAATCCTCATCATTTTCGTTATCAATGTTTTCACTAGACAATGTTTCTTCCATGAAAAATCAGAGTAACTAAATTTATATTTGAAGTTGAGTTGGTTTAATCTTTTAACACAAATCATCTCTTCAACTTCTAGATCTCCAATACCATTCAAGCATCCAATGTATATTGTTGTGGGTAGACCGATTGAGCTTGACAAAAATTCAGAACCAATAACAGAAAAGGTATATGTCCTTCATGCAGCGTTTATCCATTAAGTTATCCTGGGATAACATATTAACATGCTGCATTCTTTTTCTCTCTTGTATTGTTCCCTATTCATCTTCAAAATGTTCATTACATTGACTTGTGTTATGCTTTCACTAAAGATTCTAGCTTCCATGAAAAAAAAAAACTTTATTCAAATCTTTTATGGAACCTTATATTTCAATGTAAAGCATGTGGGGTATCTCTAATATTGTTTGTAAATTTGATATCTTTCTCCATATTAGGTTGCTACGGTGCATAGTCAATTTGTTGCATCACTTCAAGATCTTTTTGAACGGTACAAAGCTCGTGCTGGATATCCAAACCTTGAGTTGAGAATTGTCTGATGATTAGTCCAACATTCTGGGGAATTACACCAATCTTTCTTGGTGATCATATGCTACCTTGAGGGCTCAAGACTATTTTGATGCATAGAGACACTAATCTATGTTAGAACTTTTATGTTTTGGTTGAACTTATATATGCAAGACATATAACTTGTAGAACTTATAGAACTTGTAGATATATACTCACTAATATTATTTTGTTTGAAAACAATTTTAGCTAAAATGATCTTGTTTGACTTATGTATGTTTTTGCATATTATATAGATGTAAACTTGCTTATCAAAATAGTTAATATATTAGTTAATTTAAAAAATAATTTAGTAAATTATGCATGCAATTTGTATTAAAAAAATTGTTACAAAATAATTAATTTGCTTTTCTAACTAAAGAAAAAAATGTTACAAAATCATGTTACATTTTGTAATAAAATTTGTTGATAGAAAAAAATAGATTGTCACGAAAAATACCTTCAAGATCAAAATTTGTTACCACTTTTGTAACGGTTTTTAGTTTTTTGTTTCAAAACAAATTGTTACAAAATATCATATTGAATTGTAACAGTTCTATTTTTCGTTACAAAAACCTTTTGTAACGGGACTTACTGCAACAGCCCCTTTTTTTGTTACAAAAAACTTTTGTTTCAAAATTTCGACGTTTTGTTTCAAAATTTCGACGTTTTGTAACAATTTTTTTTTGTTACAAATACGCTTTTTTCTTGTAGTGTTAGTGTCTTGATTAGAATTGGAAACAAGTTCAAATTGATGAGAAACTTGATTATTCTTATATAGAAAGAAATTTTCATAAAAAATTACATTTTTAGAAATGAAAAATTGTTTGTTATTAATGTCCATCAAAAGATATCCTTTTGTTTCTGTTTTAAAGTCAAGAAAAATGCATTTTCTTCCTCTTTTATAAAATTTATTTTTATTTGCAACCAAAGTTAAAGCAAATGCAAGACATCCAAAAATTCAGAAGTGTTGAATGTTTGGTATTTTACTAAAAAGAATCTGATAAGGACTTTTATTATTAATAGATGAACTAGGCACTCTATTGAGAATATGTACAGCATGTGATGCAGCATATCTCCAAAAAAAATGGAAAAGTCTAGGGGGCCAGCACCTTTATTAAATTTTGGCCAGCATGTAATCAGCAAAAGAAAAGTGAATAATTTCTAGCCATTGGATGAAATCTCACACCATTAAAATCATCATTGATGGCTACTTGATGGCTACAAATTACAAAAGTTGCTGCCCCCTGGCACTCCTCAGGAATATGAGCCTTAAAAATGAGTGCCCCAGCAATATTCAAAATATCTTGATATTTTTATTCTACAACTTCATTTTGTTGAGGTGTCTTAACACATGAAGTGTGATGAATTATTCTCTATTTTTCATAAAAGGAACTCATGATGAATTCAGCTCCATTATCAGTCCTGATATTTTTTATTTTTGTTTGAAATTAGATTTCAATTAGTTGCACAAATTATTGAAAAAAAAAAAGAAGTTTCACTTTTATTTTTTATAAAAAATAGCCAAGTGAATCTGCTTTTTTTTTCTACTATTATTAAAAAATACTTATGACCAGCAAAAGATGGAGTAGAAATAGGTCCCTAAATATCCATGTGAACTAAATCAAATAAATTGACAAGATTTTTTTTTACTCAAATGAAAAGGCAATCTTCTTTGTTTTGCATAATGACATGGTTCATAAGGTTCATCTTTTAATGGAAATACAATAAAAAGATAACTCTTTTTCATTTCTTGTAACCTATCAATTGAGACATGTCCTAACCTATAATACCAAGTTTTATAATTTATAGTGTCTGTGATAGCATTAACACTAACTGAATTATTGGTGTTGACTAATTCTCTATTCTTTATTTCTAAGTTGACATAAGTTGCATTTGAATTGAAGATATACAAGCTACCTCTTTGTCTAACATGACCAATCATCTTCAAGAAAAGGTTGTCCTGTATCTCACAGTGTGTATTGTTAAATAAGAATTGACAAGGTAAAAAATTAGTTGCTTCAGACATAGATATGAGATTAAAATTGAAAGAGGGCACATATAATACATTTGTAAGGTAAAAATCATGGGTTAAAATTATAGTTTCACTAATGGTTGATGTGGTCTCAATTCTATTTGGACCTTTGATTAATATAGGATCTATTGTATGATGAGAGTGAAAAGTATGAAGAGAAAAAGTAACATGTGCAGTGGCACCTGTGTCAATTATCCAGTTATATATTGTAAAGGAATGTAAGAAACTGATAAAATATGGTGTATACTTGCTATAGGAGCTATCACTGTGTTTATGACTTGTGTTTGAAGAGAACTATGAGCAAGATCATTTTTATGTTGCTGGAATAGAGAAATCAATGCTTGTTTTTTTATCTTCAGAAAATAAGTTGTCTAGGCTCTTACTATTCTCCTCTTGAGTTGAACACACATCAAGTATGTTGCTATTTTCACCTGTTTTATCAACAACAATCATATTGTTCACATTTGCTACTCTAAATTTTTTTACAAATGAGGAGGAAACTCATGCTTATGGTAGCAGGTCTCTATGGTGTGTCCAGTCTTCCCGCAATGAGAACAACTTCTCATCATTCCTCTTCCACTACTAACTCTACTTCAGCCTCGGCCACGTCCGCCTTTGTCACCTCGATTTGTGATACCAGAATTTGCATTCAAGATCATACCAAACTCTCTATTGTTTTCATTACCAGTTCTTCCAATATTGACAGCATTAACAAGCATTCTTTTTTTACTTTGATCTAAGTTGGTTAATTGTCTTTCTTGTTGCAAAAGCAAAAAATAGATGGAATTCACACTGGGCAGTGGCACCATCAACATAATCTGTGATTTCACTGTGTTGTACTACTCATTTAACCCTCTCAAAATTCTAACATCATATTCTTGGCCTCTATATTCTCTTATGATCTTTAGTCCACATGAGCATGATACTCCACAAGCACATGATGGGATTGGTTTGAACTCATCAAGTTCTTCCCAAATTCCCTTAAGTTTAGTGAAATATGCAGTGATGGATAGATCTTCCTGCTTCACCGTAAACATCTCTTCTTGAAGATCAGTTATCTGAAATAAATCACCTTCATAGAATTTGTGCTTGAGATCATTTCAGAGCTCCGAGGCCACATTACACCAAAGAACACTCTGAAGAATCTCTGTACTTAGGAAAAATGCAACCATATAGTATAAAGGTGTTGCATCTATCCCAAACTTCATAAGTTGAGTCAGTTTTTTCAGGTTTCAGAATGCTTCCATCAATGAATCTCAACTTATTCTTCGATTTGATGGATAGTCAAACCGATCCTGCCCATGAGTAGGGGTGGAAACAGGCCAGGCCAGGCCAGGCCAGGCTTTGCTCTTAACAGGCCTGGCCTGTCATACAGTTGATTGGCCTGAGCCTGGCCTGCAGCCTGTTATAGGCTCTTTATAAAGTACTAGGCCTGGCCTGTTATAAAATAGGTACAGCTCCAGGCTCTTTTAAAAGCCTTAATACATTAATAGGCCAGGCCCAGGCTCACTAATTAGCCTTATAGGCCTGTCAGGCCTGCCTGGGCCTGTTAAAATATAATTAAATATATAAATAATTATTTATATATTTAATTATATTTTAACAGGCCCAGGCAGGCCTGACAGGCCTATAAGGCTAATTAGTGAGCCTGGGCCTGGCCTATTAATGTATTAAGGCTTTTAAAAGAGCCTGGAGCTGTACCTATTTTATAACAGGCCAGGCCAGGTCAGGCCAAACACAGGCCAGGTTGCAGGCCCCTGGCAGGCCGCCTGGCCTTTTTCCACCCCTACCCATGAGTGATAATTTCGAGTTGTAAGAGAAGTTTGAGTTAGTGATAAACCTAAACTTTCATTTGGATGGAGGTAGAAGAGACTTGTCTGATCTGGTCTTGAATCGAGTTCAATATTGATCTCCCTACTTGTGTCTGAAGGCTAGCAAGTTGATTCATCAATCTTGTGATATTTTGTAAATCACTCACTGAAAATGTTTGCAGGTTGTGAATTTTCTAGATTCTCCACTCCAGCTTCTCGATCTACCATGGATGTCGCAGAAATAAGGGGCAAAGTTCACACTTCTTGCTTAATAATATTTGCAGCTCTTCCACACTCACCGCACCATGATGAAATCTATTTTGAGCTGCAGATTTCTTAGTAGAAAAATAAATAAATTCTGCTATGCAAGATAAAAAAGAGAGAAATGCATGTATCTATTGCATTAATAGAGAAATCACACTTTTATAAAAACAAAAGGTACAGTTATATACCCAAAAAGAAAAAAAATTATACTAGTTATCTCTTCATATTCTATTATACAACTGTGATCTACTAATATCACACAATATCCAATAAAACAAGAAGTACCGAGAATACTAATAGTATTGATACATTAATAATAGTATTCACACTACAAGAAAACAAGCTTTTTTCTACACTTTTAAAGCGTGGTGAAAAGTCAAAAAAAGTGTAACGATAGCTTTTCGCCACGTTTTTTGAGCTATCGGCACGCTTTTGAAAGGGTCACAACTGCAAGGGTGCCGGTTGCTCTATCGCCACGCTTTTGGTGACCTACCGCCACGCTTTTTTTGTCGCCACGCTTTTATCTATTGCCACGCTTTTAAGCGTGGCCATATGTGAGAGATATGGCTACGCTTTTAAAGTGTGCCAATAGCTAGGATATGGCTACGCTTTTAAAGCGTGCCAACAGCTAGAGATATGGCTACGCTTTTAAAGCGTGCCAACAGCAAGAGATAACGCTACGCTTTAAAAGCGTGCCAATAGCTAGAGATATCGCTACGCTTTTAAAGCGTGCCAATAGCAAGAGATATCGCTACATTTTTTAAGCGTAGCTGTTGATGACTGCGGTACAATATGGCTACGCTTTCAAAGCGTGGCTATAAGTTTATTCAGGTTCTGTTGTTTTTTTTTTTTCGTAATAAAATCTTACAAAATTCATAGATAAGTGTAAAATTTAGACAATGACAATTATCAATCAATTTGTTTGAAGACTTTTCTACAAGTTTCAAAGATCAAAAGATGAATAGTTGTGAACATTGCATTAAATGAGTTACACGAAGAGTATTTGTGCATATTATGGTAGTACCACGCTAAGCTAAAAAGCACAATGCATCAATTTGAAAGTGCCACAACAAGAAACTAAGATTGCATCAGGAAATCAATGGTACATTATTTACATTGACATGAAACTGAACAACAATATGGGGCATTCCCCCCTTTGACCACAATTCCAAGTTCATCACTTGAAGCAGCTAAGGATCTGCTTTACCAGCAACCTGTTCATCACTTGAATCATATTGATCTTCACTTATTTCCTCATCATCACTTGATTTCTCTTCTGGTGCAGCTCCTACATCTTCAGCTTTAGCATACTTCTCACAGTACTCTGAACAATTCAAGCACACTGTGTTAAATTAAGAACTTTATTGATTCTAAAGTTAAAGACCATTAAATTATGCATAAATTAGTCTAATGAAGAACTCAAGCCTAGAAAAGGAAATCCAAGTGATAATGGCTTCAAGTAATAGATAAACATAGACAACAGCAGCTGTATAAAAAGAATTCATAACTATGGCTTACCCTACTTATGTGCTTTCTCTTGTACTAATTATATCAATGAGTGAAGCTAGTGTGCATTTCATTTTTCTTACTTGAATGGAAAATTTCTACAGAAAATATTCAGATAATGTAAATGACACCACATTGACAGATCCATTTAAATGTTAGATATAAACCAAAAATTAGAAAAGAACAAACAGACGGTGAACCCCTTATAGGGTTGTGTGTAAGTGTGTAAGTGTGTAAGTGTGTAGTGTGAGTGAGTTGTAAATTTGTAATATGAACCAAAAGAAAAAAGGTGAGAAAGGGACAAACATCACAAAAACATGATGTTGAAAGGTTCTACCCAAATTAAAAACTAAAAAATTGCAGCTAGCCAAGTTATGGAGACACAACACAATATAAAAGAAACTTGGTCACCCAAAATAGCAGGACAAAAGCATATTCTCCCATGCAAAAAAATAACATTATGTTACCGTACAAGCAGATGGATACTTAACACTACGTTCCAGTAAAGGAACCATATGTATATAAATCTGTATGATGTTTTTGTAATTTTATATCCGCGAGTGACCATAGCACATTTGCAAAATGAATTCTCAAGGGATTTCTCGTCGCACCTAGGCATATAAATACGAGTATCTTATCTATTAGCTTTGTATTTAATTGAAACAATTTGTACTTTTCCCAATTTGTACTTTTCAACTATTACTAGTATTGTCTATTGTGTCTAAACCTGTAATACATATCTGGATAAGAATTCACAGTAAAGTATCTAGCCCAAGTCTCAGTTAGTTGTCTACTTTAGTTTTTCACAAAATGAAACTGATATAAATGAAAAAGGATTAAGAACCCCCCATCCCCCAGAATCAAGGATCGTTAATGCAAAGAAGGGGCAGAAAAACAAACGAGGAGAAAAAATACGAGAAAATTTGTATGCTCAGAAAATTTGTATGCTCAGAAAGAAGGGGCAGAAAAACAAACGAGATGTATCTGTCAGCATATAAATCTCGGTTGTCAAGTATATTCCTGCCAAGACAGTGCGCTTGGCATTCCAATCAATATCAGAAGCATTGTCACCTGTAGCATGCCAAATCTCATCCACGAACATTGCCCTCTGTTTAAAAGAGAAATTACTAAAAGAGTAGTTGACTGATGAACTGGAATCAAACTCAGCAAGACCCCCACATTCGTCTCCCTGTTTGTATATTTTTCACAGGAGAAAGTCATCACACAAACTTCAAATTGATGTGACAGTTAATATTTTATGTTTAGAGATACCAATAAATGCAGTACCACTTCATCTTGGCGATTGCTCAAGCAACTACTGCTACCACTTAAGCTATCAGCATCACTAGAATCCTCAGCATCACTTGCATGATATACAAGACCGTCTGAAGTATTCCATGAGTAGCGAGAAGTGAAGTAACTAGTGTCTAGAGCACTCTCAGAAGCAGGAACAAACGCAGCCTGCAAACCAGAACGTTATTATGTTGTTCAGCATACAACATCTACTACATCAAGAGACATGCAGTACAATGAACAAAAATTATGACTTGAGAAGCATTACATACCTTCTGTCTAGCAAGTGTGTCCCAATTTATATCCTTAAAGAAAACATGTTCTTTCACCTGGATAATTAAGCATCTATCAATGTGACGTTTGAAATGCAAGTAAAATGAAACATGATCATAAAAATGGGGAACAAGCATCTGTATGCTAATACAGTAATAATTAAATCACCTCTGATGCACCTCTAGCTCCAAGTCTTTGGTTAGGATCTTCAGTAAATAATCTGTAAATAAACACATTTCAGGTACTAATCCAAGAAAATATTCATTTTTCTATCCTAATCGTGACTTCAATTTAGCACAATAACGCAGGACAAAAAACCATAATTTATAACAGATCGGCATCCAGCTAAGGGAGCATAAAGAAAAAGCTTTAGATAGAATAAAACCTAGATTTTGTACAGATTATAATTATATTTTCATTTTTACACAAAGTCACAGTTAAGAGGGGGTAAAAAATGAATCATGGGCTTGTTATGTAGTTGACAACAGTCAAATCATTCAGAACACCAAATACAACGAGATTGTTGCTTTGTGACATAAGTTCAAATACTTGAAACAGCTTCCTGCATGTGAGGGTAAGGCTGCACATCTACCCTCCCAAAAAGCCCCACCTAGTTGAAGCCTGTTCTCATGGTTTAAGGATAATGCCATGTGAAACGTGAAACAGTAGTGGTCACTGTCACAAGATTATTAACATAAAGTTCATATTTAACAGATAAAGTATGGCACCAGGATTGCTGAACAATATACATTCGCAAATGCTATCTTCAGCTTAAGCAGTCAAGCTAAAATATCCAAATTAATGGAAGCATACTCAGTATTGGAAACATAAACAAAGCATTCATATTCTAAAATGCTTACCAGAATAAACAGTTTGCAATTGCCAGATACATATAACATGAACATAACATGATTATTACCGATCAATAAGATCTTGAGCTTCAGGACTCATTTCTTCAGGAACTGCAGGCCATGGTATCTTACGATTAAGAATATTATCAAATATAGTCTACAAACACCCCCAAAAAGAAATATCTGTCAGTAAGAGCTAAACCATACAGTAAACAAGAACAGAAACGCAAAAATCCTGGCAAAAGGTATGCTATAAAACCCAAAAGCTGCATGCAAGATATATATCCAATGCCTAATAAAACTTTATAGTCAATTAGGTATACTCGTCACAATTTATTCTTCTTTATGTTTTCCAAATAAACATCTCATTGATTCTACAGCTAGTATAACTTATTTAAATATACTAAAGTTATTGTGAAATTACAACAAATATGCAAAAGTGAGTTGGTGATATGAATAAGCATGTCATGTACTGAAGAAACAAGCAATTCTAACACATCATTGGCATTGCAAAGGGTACTATCATACTATTTATTTCTATCCCTATCTTACCCTTTTGAGTTTCCTACAAACAAAAAAGAAAATGAAGATTTTGGTCTCAATACTAGTCTTAATTCAGGTTGATCCATTTTCATAATACAATAAACATAACAAAACCTGATACTTAGTCTTGTAGATGTTAACAGCAGCTGCATGAGCTAGTAACTGATAATGTGACACTATATAAGGTTCAGTGGCAGAATCACCCAACACTGCAATTAAGGTTTTGCCATGATGAACATCTTCCAGGTGCATAAGCTCCAATTGCGTAGGCGAATTTTCCAATAGACCATGGCTCGTTGACTGTGATCCAATGCTTCACTCTGTCTCCGAATTCTTTAAAAATCTTTTGACAAATATAAGTAAGAAATTTGAATTACACTATCTTAGGACTTAAAAGGCCACCATATTCATCTTCTAAGACTTGAGGGATGTCCTAATGTAAAATAGTCACAAAAGGTTGAATATCTACATTGAGTTCCAAATGGAAGGTACTAATATCATATTTTAGGCCTAAATTATTGAAACAGAAAAAGAAAAGATTGGATTAAATAATCAAATATTTTAGCCACATATACAATATGATGAACCTTTAGCTAGTAGCTCACTGATGAGGTTATTATAGTACTTGATTCCTTCCTTATTTACACCTCCACTGAGCTTTCCCTCTGCAATTAACCAAAGGATCTAACGTTTAATTAACTTAATAATAATTAATGAACCACTTCACTCTGATGAATAACATGACATAAGTAAGAATAAGAAATATATATTACTGAATTTAAATTAATGAAGATCACAATATAGCAAGCTATATAATATGTTGATGACTTCATGTCTTCATTTTCATATTGGACTTTTACTTGGTGTTCCCTTTAAAGACAGAGACAAGGAAAGAGAGAGAATTAGAAATGTATTTAATTTTCCCCACATAACAAATTAACAATCTAATAATCTTAAAAAGATAATTCAAATCTATTATATTAAGTTAATTAAGAGATAATAGTTTCAATGGTCTCTGAAAAGATCACATGTAATTAATTTGGTCTTCTAAAAATCAGAGACCTCAATAGGACCAATTTAAAGTGTTTTATCTTTCGAGTACTAAAATGACGCGAACCATTTTGATTAACTCTTACAATTATTTTGCAAACTTAAGAGTAAACTAGTGTCATGTTTCTTACTTAGTAGTATTCTGGACCAAGAGATGGAGAATCTATAAGCATCCATGTTTAAATCCTTCATGATCTCAACATCTTTCTGCATTATCAATGTTTTTCTTTTTTCAGAAGAATCAAAATGATTATGCCTAATTTCTCTGTTCTTGAATTGTTACATACAAGCTAATGATTCAGGTGATTTGAAGTACTGCACCTTGTAGCGATGATATTCATCCATGGCTATCTCGCCATTACTTCTATCTTAACTTTAAAATTAATTCCTCACACTATCTTATACTTTTGTACCTACTTAATGATGATAAAGGATGGTTAACAACAATACAACCAAAGGTTATTATCTCACTAAGTACAATTTGATCAAACAAATTAGAAGCATTTATATATAAATATAAATTAAAGCTTTAATTTCAAAAAGTAGAAAATAACAGCTGCATAGTTCACACAGTTGAAAATCCATAATCATGAATTCTGAAAATTTACATAATCATAACACAATTCAACCAAATAATAAACAACCAAAAAATAAAACACCAAAAGACAATAGAAGATACCTTCAGAGGCATCTCCAATCGGGACTGGGAGAAGGAGCAGGGGAGTCGACGAGCAGAGAGCAAAGGAAAACCTTATACTAATAAAAAAACCCTAGCGCTTCCCTTTCATATCAATCAGAGAATCTGAGAAAAACCAGCAATTGTTTCTAGGCCCAGAAAATTCCAAAAAAGAAAAATGGAAGAGAGAAAGAAAGCTCACGGTGGCGAAGGGAATCTGAGAAAAACCAGCAATGATGCCAGAGGTCTCAAAACAGCTCCACGGAAGGGTTTCTTTTGGCCATCAACGGAGGGCTTGCGACGGACGGTGAGCGCCGAAAGAGTAACCACCTACGAGAGTCACCGCCGAAGGAGCAGCGATGGTGGGAGTTCCGAAAAAGAGAGTAACGACGGAGGCATTGCGAGCGCTGGGGTTCTTTGGAGGGTTGGGTTCTTCGCGGAGGGCTGGGATGAGGGGCTGGGGTTCTTCGAAGCTTTTAGGGTTTCTGGGTTCTTTGAAGAGAAAAGGGGTTCTTTGAAGAGAAAAGGGGTTCTTTAATTTCGAATAATGAAGGAGAAGAACGCAGCGTTTAAAATCATGAAGGAACGCAGCGTTTTGTTGTTTGGAGGACCTTTTGGCCACGCTTTTGAAGCGTGCCAAAAAAGTTACAAGAAACGGCCACGCTTTTAAAACATCACCCTAACAAAACCTTGTCGCCACGCTTTAAAAGCGTGCCTGTTTCCCTCTATGGCTACGTTTTTTAAGCGTTACAAAAAAAAGCGTGACTAAATCTCGAATCAATTGTTACTCTCATAAAAGCGTGGCCGTAGACCCTTTTCGCCACGCTTTTTAAGCGTAGTAAGAAAAAAAGTGGCCAAATCTCTAATCTATTGCCATCCTCATAAAAGTGTGGCCATCGACCACTTTTGGCCACGCTTTTAAAGCGTGGCAAGAAAAAAGCGTAGCCATAGGCCTTTTTTCTTGTAGTGTCATACATTAATAAATACCACTACAAAAGTATAAAACCAATCATAATCTAGTAGATAAAGGTGATGTGTAAATAATTTACATAGTTTATTTTCTAGTAGGCGTATTTAAAATGGACTATATGCGATTGGGTCTTGAGTGATATGGTTAGATATGGTGGTGAAGATGTTGACAATAACTTCAGTTCACCTCAATCTTAGAATAGTGAGTAAGAGGTACCTGCAAAAGATTCTAATACTTAAGTTAATAAAGAGTTAATTAGGTTTTATGTAGAATAGAATTGAAAAGTACCTGAATTTGATAAAATATTTATAGAGAATAATGATTTGATCATCACTTCTTCTGTAAATAGATAGTGGGTGATTTTCTTCCTTTATATCATAAAAAATTATTTCAGATTGTGATAGTTATTGATCTATAGATAATACCATAAGTAGTAAGGTGACAAATTATTGCTTGCCGCCTAAGTCAGGTCGGACACATATATATCGTGGTACTCGTGCCTTAACTATGTCGAATAGGTTAATCCATATAGCTTTAAGATTGATCTTTTTAGATTTGGATAGCTTTCACATAATGGACCAACTCTTTTGGACCATAACTTTAATTATTTGAGCTATGGTATTAAAAAAATATGAATATATATGTATATATTCATATGTATTTTACATATTTTTTAATAAAATAATCAATAATTAAAAAAATTAATGTTAAATAGTCAAATTTTTTATAATGGAATAATCAAATTACTTTACTAATCAAACTTTAAGAAAAAATCAAGGGTATTTTTTATTTCTGAAATTTGATAAAAATTTTAAAAATATCCTTAAGTTTTATTTTGTTTCAATTTTGTTTCAAAAGTTTTCGATTTGCATCAAATATACTCATGATGGCTAATTTTTCAAAAATTTTAAAACCAATTCAACAATAATTTCATAAGAACAACCCTCAACATAAGCAAATCAAACATAATTTTTATACATTATTGTTAGATTGGTATTAAATTTTTTGAAAATTTAGTCGTTTACCTTTACCTGTTTAGTTTAATCAATCCTTGGGATACTAGACCCACTCTTTAGCACACCATAAGATCGGATATATATAAGGGCTTTAGCCCGAGGGAGAAGGGGTCCCAGATCTAGTTGTGATTGCCATTGAGCTTTATCTCATTCGATAGAGGACAGTAGATCTATTCCCAGTAGAAGAGATTATGATCCGAAGGAAGCAATGCCTTCTAATTGAGTCTGATCCTACTCCCTTAAGGTAGACGAAACTAATAAGAAATCCAATAACCCTGGCTTTCGCCCCTTAGATGAAATGCTAATTCTCTCCTCTTTAGGAGGTCTTACGGAGGGTCTTTACTTAACTCGACCTCTAAGCCGTAGAGCCGATAATATATTTGATACAAATAGAAAATTTTTGAGACAAAATTGAAATAAAATAAAACTTAAGAATATTTTTAAAATTTTTGTCAAATTTTAAAGACAAAAAGTATACTTTATCCAAAAATCAGTATAAATTACTAATGTTGTATATTTTTACTTGTATTACTTACGATTATATTCCTAAGATATTTATTATATATGAGTCATTAGTTTCAGCCTTTCAGGTGTATATATAGTATATATAAAGTAGTATAGTTGTTTTTTAACGTGTATTTCTTTTTTCGACACATTTCGATTAAATTAATACAAACAAAATATAAGAGAAATGAATTTTATTTCAATAAAAATAAAATTGTTTTGTTAAATTAATGTTTTGATACAAATTAAAAATCAATGGTTTGTATATGTATGTAAGAGAGAAAATGAAGAGAAAGTGTTTTTGTGAGGGAGGAGTTGATTGAATCCAGCAAGCATGTGACCCACGCTGTCTGTTTTCAATATATAACTATATGCGGATCTTACACTTATCACATAAGCATGGCTTCCTCAACAGCGTTCTTCTCTCTCCTCTTTCTACTGTCTCTCTCGTTCGCCGCAACCATCAGATCCGTAAGAACACTGCCCTCCAATCTCATCTATATATCGTTTTTTGATTTCGTGCGTAAGAATGTGAATGAATATAATATTGTGATGTACGCAGGATTCTGATGCGGAGTGCGTGTTTACGGTGTACGTTAGGACGGGATCGGTGTTGAAAGGGGGAACGGAC
Source organism: Arachis ipaensis (assembly GCF_000816755.2). Taxonomy (NCBI): domain Eukaryota; kingdom Viridiplantae; phylum Streptophyta; class Magnoliopsida; order Fabales; family Fabaceae; genus Arachis; species Arachis ipaensis. The sequence continues at coordinate 117,848,732 of NC_029787.2, forward strand.
TCCAAGATCGGATTGAAGCTATACGACAAGTACGGTTACTACATCTACATCAACAACCTCCAGGCCTGGGGAGGCTTAATGGGCAAGAACTACAACTACTTCGAACGCGGCAACCTCGACATCTTCAGCGGCAGGGGACCGTGTCTCGAATCACCTGTATGCGCCGTTAATGTCACCTCCGACGGCGCCGGTTCTCATCACGGATGGTACTGCAACTACGTCGAGGTCACCACCACTGGGCCCCACGTCTCCTGCGCTCAAGAGCAGTTCGAAGTGGAGCAGTGGCTTGCTGTTGATACCGCTCCCTATCAGCTTTGGGCCGCTAGGAATAAGTGTAGGTACAGCTTGGACCAGGCTCGCCCCAGGCCCAACAATGGAGGAGCCAGTCTATCCATGTCTCTATGATGTGCCTCCGGTCAGTGCTGTTTTGTTGTTGTAATGCTTGAATGCTTCGGGGCAACTTTGAGAGCTTTTCCTTTAGGCAACACTCTACTGTTTTGCGAGTCTTTGTAATGTTGCCTAATAATAATGAAATGAAAAATGATCTTTTTGTGAGTCTTTTTATGGTACAAATCATAAATTCTTTTATACGAACAATAACGAAAGTGGTAGATCTCATCTCTCTCGATAATGTTGTATTCAAAATATGGCAGGCTGGCTACGTGGTGATCACATCGCTGCGCGGGAGGATAAACCCTAATACTTGTTATCTGCATTACCCCCCATGGATCTTACTCCAAGCAATTAGGTGTCAAAGTCAATATATTGATGCAAGGAATGTAGAGATCCAAATCAACCTAATTACTATTGCTTCCATTTTGAAAATCCAATCACCTAAATATTTAATTGAACCAGTTCTTCATGTTAGGCCTGTCACATGTGAATCTCGCGGTCGCAGTGGCACATTAGAAAATGTGAAAGACATACCCCCGCGAGATTTAGGGTCTCAACGTAACATAATTATTTAATAATTTGCATGTGACTAAGGGGAAAAAATGTACAAGCTTGTACGAATATTATTCATTCAATTTACTATTTACAAATTACGAATTTAACAAACAAACAAATCAAATGTATACTAGTCCATAAACAAATCGGCCCTAATCTTTGGACATTAATGATGCAATTCCTCCATATATTGGAGGTAGCTGTTTCTCTAACTATCTTCTCATCTAAACTATACCATACAAGTAAGGCCCTGGCTAATTACTTTTTACTGAGTTGCTCTTTGGCCTCCAACAAAGCCCTGCTTACTTCCTCATCTTCCGGTGTCTCTTTTACCAATATTTCATAGTCTTGTATTGCAGCTTCCCATTTTTTCAACTGCAATTTCACCATAAATATATCACAGTTCAATTTCTCTTCTTTTTTTTTTTTATAAAAAACATGGAAATTGAAGTTTAGGAAATTGAATACCTTTGCATTACAATTAGCTCTTCTCAACCTGGCCTTGGTGTAAGATGGGCGCAAACTAAGAGCAGCCGTACAATCTTCCACAGCTTTGTCGTATTGAGCTAAGTTTGCTCTACAAGCAGCTCGGTTGCATAGCAAAACCGAGTTATAAGGATCATGGGCAAGACCCTCTTCATAGGCAGCACAAGCCTCGGAGAATTTCGATTCCTTGAAAAGGTTGTTGCCGTTTGATCTTGCAGCTGCCATGCCTTTCGCCTTCCTCATCACTTTGCTAACCTCCCTGTTATTTGAGTCTAGCCTACCTGCTTCTTGAACTGCTTCTAATGCAGCTTCAAATCTGCCCAACACTTAAGCCATTAAGCACTTAAAAATCAATATTCACCACTGACCACTCTACTTGTTTTAAGACACTAACCTGCCAGCAACCAAATCAACTTGAGCCCGAGTCACCAACAAATTTGCATTGCTTATGGCTCCAAAGAACTTGGTACAATCCTCAACTTTAAACTTTGGACCCTTTGACATTGCTTCGTCTGCATCTTGATGCCTTCGGAGCTTTAAAAATGCTTCTGCTTGCAATGCAAATATCTTCCAGTACAGCCACAACCAGAATCATATCAGCAAATGCACATGCATCATGCATGTATGTGTAAGATAGAAGTTGCTCACCTGTGGAGCGGAATCTGCACCGCATGATATAGCGTTATTAGTCTCCTTGATGAGGTTGTTCCAATCTCCTAACCTGCGAGCCTCGGTGCACTTGTTTAGCTGGAGCTGAAGATTCTTTGCTCTTGCAATCTCTTCTGGATTAACCTCAGGTCCTGCATGTTTATAATGATAAAGGGCCTTATCTGTTTCCCCTAATCTGCAGAAACAAACGAGTGAGTATGACAACACCCTTGTAATTGACAAGTTAGTATCCAACCACATGCACGTTTTCATATCACACTAACCTTGTGTACAAGTTTCCCAATCGATGATGAGCTCTATGGTAATGAGGCTCTATTTGGATGGCTTCTCTACACTCAAACACAGCTTCCAAGAGCCTACCACGTGCAGTTAATGCTGCACTTCTGTTGCTCCTATACGATGCCTTATTCGGATCAAGCGCAATCGCAGCATCATACAAAGCTAAAGCCTCTTCAAACCTCCCATTCTTGTAATCTTCATTTCCCATGATCTTCAACTGCTCTGGATCCATTCTAATAGATAGTGCTCTGCAAAAAGAAGCAGAGTCTTTCTTTTCTATTCTGGCCACATTTTGCTCCGTAGGATTTGTGTTTCTTCCGTTATAAGCAACCGGGTCTGGGTTTTCTTGCCTAATATGTTTGCCCACAGCACTATTGCTTGAATTGGTACTCTGTTGCCTCAGGTTACCTAAATCACCAGCCAGCATGACATTGCTTGATGAAGCTCTAACAAGGGTACTGCTTCCATTGGACTTGTGGTGATCCATGATCATTCTTTCGAGCTCGCCAGATATGCCAACGGCTTCTTGGGGCACCCTCTTTCCTTGAGTGACATAGCCCTCAGCAGGTGAAACTCTTGATGTGCCTCGTACTTTATTTTCGGTCACAGCAAGAGTTGGCTTGTATTGATGAGGCTTGGAGGAGTTAGAACGTGATGAATAATCCTGGGCTTTGGACGTAGTTGTTGGCACCGAAGATGCATCTTTGGAGCCACCTCCATACCTTTTCATGTTTTTTGGGTTCGGTTCCTTCACAAAATTGTTGTCATTGATTTTGGCAATGGGAGTAGAAGTCTCCGAGGTTGTTCCGCGTCTCCAGAATACTAAGCAGCAACCATATTTATGCGGCAATATATCTCCCATCTTCTGGTGATCTTATGTTGAGGATGTTCTATCGATGATTTCTTAAGCTAAAGCAGGAGCTAAGACAAGACAAGAATGGCTGCTTAAATGTCTTGGTCCATAAATGATGAAACAATGAAAACTAATTAATGCAACATGAACAAGGTTATAAATCAGGACTAAACATCTCGAAAAACGGCAACTCCTTCAAGTCTGAATGTCAACAAGAGACGAAATGGCAGGATATATTTATTATCAATGCAATGGAATAAGTGAGTTTGTTAAGAAAAAAGTGAAAACGATAGCAACAGCTGGCTTTTCAGTTTTGTTTGGTGGTGCAGTTTCAATATCCATAGGGATCCTTTACATAATAATCCAGCTTAACGGTCTAAAAACTGTAACACGCATATCATCAAAACTCCTAGCTTATAGCTATGTTGGCCTCTGCCAATAACATCTTTTTCATTCAATCCACCAGAAAAACCTGACTCTTCTATCTGAAATAGGTCGAGCTCCATTTGGACAGGTTGATTCAATGGATTACCAGTAGTTGTTGGTGGAAAAAAAATGGTTTTCAATATTTTCCCATTTATGAAATACATTAAGTACCCGATATGGACCATTAACCTTGTAACACCCTACCATACAGAGTCTTATGCTTAAGTCATAATTCAGAGATGACAAGTTATTACGACCTCTAAAACCAAAATTTAGTACGTTTAGTAGTATGAATAATTGATTATAACTAGGAGCCTTTGTAGAAAAAGGGGTAAACAAAAACCGTAACTCGAAAGCGCAACACTCCGATCGATAACGTAACGAACAGGGATAAGTTAACGCGAGATCATATATATACAAAGAAGTGTCAAAAACAGGAATATCAAGACTCAAAATCCGGCTGCGAAGATAACCGGTCCGAGCATAGCAATATATACATATAATAAAATAAGGAAAACCCCAAAGGAAACCCAAAGGGACACAAATACAGAAATCTATTCTCCAAAATCCCCTCTAGAAGGAGTCATCACAGTTTGTATTATATAATGGAGATAAAAGTATCTATGCAAAACATATAAACCAAAACAGAGCCCCGAGAACAAATATCTTCGCTAATCCGGAAGTCTCCAGCATGCCTTAACGAGAAGCCTCGCGTCCTGCATCTGAAAACCACAAAATACGCATGGGTGAGAACCAGAGGTCCCCAGTATTCATGTAGTATGTTTATGATGCATGCCTGTTCCTAGTGGCTGATGATATCATCTGTCGGTTATAGAGCCAACCCGACAAGTCCTGGTAGCTAACCATTGGATTGTCCCTCTGTCGCGCATCCCCAACTCGAGTTATACTCATCATAAACTTGATCATAATCATGATTGATATCCATCACCCTCACTGGTGAATATTTACGGGGGCGAGCTCATCCGAGCCTTTCACAGTGCCCGGCCACACTTACGACATAGGGTTAAAAGAGCTTCGAGTCTCAACCTGGAGCACGTGGTGGCTAGCCACTACTTCCTCCCAGGGAAACCCTCATCTCCGATGGTGGAAGTGCAAACATTCACAATTCATTCAACAGCATATATGCATTTATACTTAGCCATAATCATGGCTCCGCCGTAACACGGCAATAATCTAGCCATCTGGCTCACGGTTAAATCCATAACCAGTCAATTCATTAATAATTACGGCCCTTCGGTCCATGGCACAACAATCACTTCCACCGCCATCCTCCGCATCTCACATAATCATCTTTGATCCTCAATGATCATTCATTTTTCCCCTTACTTCACTCGCAAGTTACCACATTTACTAGCCCTTTTTCTCATGCTAGGCATATCATAATGATTCAAGACATAAGTGGTGAGATCGGAGGCTTAGAAGTATGAAATTTGGCTTTTAAAACTCAAAAATCAACTTTGGGATGAAAGCAGGACCACGCGTACGCGCACTCCACGCGCACGCGTGGATGGCCTTAAAACTCATCGACGCGCAAGCGTCATACACGCGAATGCGTGGATTGAAAATTAGCCAAACGACGCGCAAGCGTCAGCCACGCGTACACATGGGTGCTTTTGCGCCCCAGGCACAAAACTGGCACAACTCTAGCACAACTTTCGGGAAAATGGCTGGGCATTTGGTGCAGCGCACCGACGCGCCCGCGCACACAACGCGCACGCGTGGATGGTGCTTTCTCGAAGAACGGCGCGTATGCACCAAGTGCGCCTACGCGCGGGGGTCATTCTGCTAAAAATTTCTAAGTTAAAAGCTGCAAAATTTACAAATTCAACCCCCAATCTTCCGAGGGACATAACTTTCTCATTTTAAATCGTTTTTCACCCGTTCTTCGAACGGCATGGACATCCCGGATCCAATTTCATTTCTAAACAGATTTGGTACAATTCAGAGATCCGTAGTCCAAGTTATATCCCATCAAATTATGCCCAAAAACCGTGTTTTCATACAAAACCATAAGGTGCCATTTTCAAAATAAGCCACTTTCAACTCTTTTCAAAATCAATCAAAATGTACCAAAATCAATGGTGCACGAAATTGTGATGTCCAGGCTCAAACAATCCCTGGCAACGTGAGCAACTTGGTACGTGCAATCGTGATTACACTTTGATTATGTAAAATTCATGGCTCTTTCTTTCCCTGGCAATGGCGACTCTACCGTATGAAAATACATAAGTGAAGGTCCAGGCATGGCCGTGTGGCCAGCCCCCATGGTCTAAGAACAATGCATTCCAAGATGGTCAAAAAGACGTCTAATACAATAGAGAAAGGTCCTATTTATAATAAACTAGCTACTAGGGTTTACATGAGTAAGTAATTGATGCATAAATCCACTTCCTGGGCTCACTTGGTGTGTGTTTGGGCTGAGCTTAAGTGTTGCACGTGTAGAGGTCCTTCTTGGAGTTGAACGCCAGCTTTTGTGCCAGTTTGGGCGTTCAACTCTGGTTTTGGCTCCTTTTCTGGCGCTGGACGCCAGATTTGGGTAGAGAGCTGGCGTTGAACGCCTGTTTACGTCGTCTATTCTTGGCCAAAGTATAGACTATTATATATTGCTGGAAAGCCCTGGATGTCTACTTTCCAACTTTTCTTCCCTTTCCCTCTTCTAGAGGATTCTCCGGTCTTAGATGCCATCAATGGTAATGGAAAAATAAAAAAGCTATGCTTTTACCACACCAAACTTAGAATATTGCTCGCCCTCGAGCAATAAACAAAAGAATAGAAGAAGAAGAAATATGGAGAGGGAGAGGGAGATTTGGTTTCGGCCAAGAGGAGTGTAGAGGGGTGTGTTGTGTGAATTTGATGAAGAATGGAGGGCTTTATATAGGGAAGGGAGGGGGGAAAGGTTTCGGCCATATGGGTGGGTTTGGGTGGGAGTCAACATCAATCACAGCTTTTGCTATGGCCAGGAAAGGTCTTCCTAGGATGATGGATTCATCCTCTTCCTTTCCAGTATCCAGGACTATGAAATCAGCAGGGATGTAAAGGCCTTCAACCTTTACTAACACGACTTCCGACTTAACGCATCCGCCACTACATTCGCCTTTCCCGGATGGTAATTCAACTCAAAGTCATAGTCCTTCAATAATTTCATCCACCTCCTTTGCCTCATATTAAGCTCTTTCTGGTCAAAGAGATATTTCAAGCTCATGTGGTCAGATAAGACTTGGAACTTAACCCCATAGAGATAATGCCTCCACACCTTCAAGGCAAACACAACCGCAGCAAGTTCCAAATCGTGCATAGGGTAACTAACTTCGTGAGGTCTCAACTGTCGCGAGGCATAAGCCACCACATTATGATGCTGCATCAGCACGCACCCTAGACCCTTTAGTGAGGCATCACAGTACACCTCAAAAGGCTCGTTCGGCTCAGGTAACACTAACACAGGTGTAGTGGTCAACTTTTTCTTCAATGTCTGAAAGCTTTCCTCGCACTCAGGAGTCCAAACAAACTGAGTGTCTTTGCGGGTTAACTTTGTCAACGGCAAGGCTAATTGCGAAAAGCCTTTGATGAACCTTCGGTAATAGCTAGCTAAACCTAGAAAACTCCTTATCTCAGTTACTGTGGTTGGTTGCTTACAATCCATCACAGCCTCCACCTTAGTTGGATCTATGGCTATTCCCTTCTTACTCACCACGTGACCCAAAAACTTCACCTCACTCTTCCATAACTCACACTTAGACAGTTTCGCATAGAGTTTCTTCTCCTTCAAAATCTGCAACACGGTCCGCAAGTGTTCCGCATGCTCCTCTTCAATCTTGGAGTAAATTAGTATATCGTCGACGAAGACAACAACAAATTTATCCAGAAACGGACGGAACACTCTATTCATGTAATCCATAAACACTGCAGGAGCGTTCGTCAACCCAAAAAACATTACAGTATACTCGTAATGACCATAACGAGTCCTGAAAGCGGTCTTAGGGATATCCTCACCCCTCACCTTTATCTAGTGATAACCGGATCGCAAATCGATCTTGGAGAAAACCCCAGCTCCTTGTAACTGATCCATGAGGTCATCAATTCTCGGCAATGGGTACTTATTCTTTATGGTGACCTTGTTCAGCTGCCTGTAATCCACACAGAGCCGCATACTTCCATCTTTCTTCTTTACCAGTAACACTGGAGCACCCCACGGGGAAACACTTGGTCGGATAAAGTTCTTACCCAACAATTCCTCTAACTGAGACTTTAGCTCGGCCATTTCTAATAGTGACATTCTATAAGGAGCACTTGAGATTGGTCCCGCCCCAGGCACCAATTCAATAGCAAACTCGACCTCTCGGTTAGGTGGAAATTCATCAATGTCATCGGGAAACACTTCCGGAAACTCATACACTACCGAAATCTGATCCAACCTTTGGTCATCACCCGAAACACCCGCGGTTAACAACAGGATACCCTGACATTCGATTCTGGAACAGTTCACCATCATCGAATTCAAGTAATAATTATTCACCACGATCGGCCCTTCCGTATCCTCCGGCATAAAGTACACCGACTTTGTAGAACAATCAAGCAGGACATGGTTCTCAGATAACCAGTCCAATCCCAAGATAAGATCAAGACCGATCATCGGTAAGCAGATTAAACTATGGATAAAATCACGCTGCTTGAACCTAAACGAAACTTTCGGGCATCCTAGCCTAGTTACCATGGCTTCATGGGTAGCATTATACACTTTTAGGTCATAACCTAAGGTTACGATCTTCAATCCTAACTCATGGGCTTTCTCAAATGCAATGAATGAATGCGATGCTCCCGAATCAAATAAAGCATTTAAAGTTTGACCAGCCATTTCACAGTTACCTCGAATGAGTGTCTCGGATCCCTCTGCACCCACAGCTGAGGTGGTGAACACCCAACCAGTTTGTTGTGCTTTCCGAGCACCTTGCTTCTGCCGCTTCAGACAACTTGCGGCTTTATGCCCCGCCTTTCCACAAGTGTAGCACAAACCCCATCCGGCCTTGTATGGTACTCCCGGATGGTGACTTTCACACCTAGTACAAGCTTGATCATTCTGAGGCTGCTTCCCAAACCTTTTCCCTTGGGAGTAGTTGTTGTTGGGCCTCCTAAAGGAACCTCCCTTCTTGAAAGGCGGACCTCTAGGTGCAAAACTCTTCCCTCGGTTCTGGGAAAATGATCCTTTGTGACTTCCTTTTTAAGTGGCTGCCCTCTTCACACACTCTTCAGCAACCCTACACTTGTTCACCAACTCGGAGAAAGTCCTAATCTCCATTGGCCCCACCGAACCGAAAATATCGCTCCGGAGTTCTCATTCGTACTTAACACACTTCCATTCCTCATATTCCACCGGAGTCCCTTGACACATACGAGAGAATCTGAACAGCTCCTCAAACTTGTCAGTATACTCAGATACGGACATAGTACCCTGCTTCAGCTGCAACAATTCAAGCTCTTTGGCCGTCCTAGCAGAAGTCGGAAAGTACTTTTTATAGAACTCCTCTTGGAAGACATCCCAGGTGATATAATCATTACCCTGCTGCAGGAGGCGTCGGATACCCTACCACCAATGCGACTTTTCACCAATGAGCAAATAGGTAGCGAACTCCACACGCTGCCCTTCAGGTACCACCTGCGCTTGCAGTGCTCGTTCCATAGCCTGAAACCATGTATCGGCTTCAGTCGGGCTAGTAGTTCCCTTGAACTTCGGGGGATTAACCTTCAAAAAGTTCGCCAGTGTCATCGGGCCCTGAACTCCACCTCCGTCATTACCATGGTTGTTCATCTGTTGACCAAGAGCCTCAGCAGTGGCTTGCATAGCAGCACCCATGTTCTCCAGCGCAGTCATAAAGTTCACCGGGTCATTAGGGTTATTCTCCGGCGCACGAGCATTATTACGACTCCTCCCACGACCCCTACCGCGTCCACGAGGCGCCATCTGGTTCCTATATACACCAAACAATCGATATTAAGTTGATCAGTCTCAATATCGGAAGTCTAGTACTTCAAAGTCCCAAATGTATGCTCATGAACGTTTATGCCAATTATATCAAGTAGATATACTAACAGCACATAACACACATACAGAGAATGCACAGAAGCATAGTCAGTCCGTCCCTCAGGCTCTACAGGAACGAACTGCTCTGATACCATAATGTAACACCCTACCATACAGAGTCTTATGCTTAAGTCATAATTCAGAGATGGCAAGGTATTACGACTTCTAAAACCAAAATTTAGTACGTTTAGTAGTATGAATAATTGATTATAACTAGGAGCCTTTGTAGAAAAAGGGGTAAACAAAAACTGTAACTCGAAAGTGCAACACTCCGATCGATAACGTAACGAACAGGGATAAGCTAACGCGAGATCATATATATACAAAGGAGTGTCAAAAACAGGAATATCAAGACTCAAAATTCGGCTGCGAAGATAACCGGTCCGAGCATAGCAATATATACATATAATAAAATAAGGAAAACCCCAAAGGAAACCCAAAGGGACACAAATACAGAAATCTATTCTCCAAAATCCCCTCTAGAAGGAGTCATCACAGTTTGTATTATATAATGGAGAAAAAAGTATCTATACAAAACATATAAACCAAAACAGAGCCCCGAGAACAAATATCTTCGCTAATCCGGAAGTCTCCAGCATGCCTTAACGAGAAGCCTCGCGTCCTGCATCTGAAAACCACAAAATCCGCATGGGTGAGAACTAGAGGTCCCCAGCACGGTAACAGCTTCCACATATATAATAGTGGTGAGATCGGAGGCTTAGAAGTATGAAATTTGGCTTTTAAAACTCAAAAATCAACTTTGGGATGAAAACAGAGCCACGTGTACGCGCACTCCACGCACACGCGTGGATGGCCACAAAATCTCATCGACGCGCAAGCGTCATACGCGCGGACGCGCGGGTTGAAAAATAGCCAAACGACGCGCGAGCGTCAACCACGCATACGTGTGGGTGCTCTTGCGCCCCAGGCACAAAACTGGTACAACTCTGGCACAACTCTCGGAAAAATAGCTAGGCATTTGGTGCAGCGCATCGACGCGCCCGTGCACACCACGCGCACGCGTGGATGGTGCTTTCTTGAAGAACGACGCGTACGCGCCAAGTACACCTACGCGCGGAGGGTCATTCTGCTAAAAAATTTTCTAAGTTAAAAGCTGCAGAATTTACAGATTCAACCCCCAATCTTCCGACGGACATAACTTTCTCATTTTAAATCGTTTTTCACCCGTTCTTCGAACGGCATGGACATCCCGGGTCCAGTTTCATTTCTAAATAGATTTGGCACAAATCAGAGATCTGTAGTTTAAGTTATGTTCCATCAAAGTATGCCCAAAAATAAAGTTTTCATACAAAACCATAAAGTGCCATTTTCAAAACAAGCCACTTTCAACTCTTTTCAAAATCAATCAAAACATGCCAATTTCATCCCTTTTCTTTGAAATCAATCAAAATGTACCAAAATCAACATCAAGCCATCCTCAACTCACACATTAACATTTTACCAAATTTTCCAAAATCACCATCCAACTTTTTTAA